>NW_011494274.1:2104611-2114668 GCF_000754665.1 Bison bison bison | reverse complement strand
AGGCTATGATCTTAGTTTTCTGAATGTTGAGCTTTAAGCCAACTTTTTCACTCTTCTCTTTCACTTTCATCAAGAGGCTCTTTAGTTCTTCTTCACTTTCTGCCATAAGAGTGGTATCATCTGCATATCTGAGGTGATTGATATTTCTCCCAGCAATCTTGATTCCATCTTGTGCTTCTTCCAGCCCAGCGTTTCTCATGATGTACTCTGCATAGAAGTTAAATAAGCAGGGTAACAATATACAGCCTTGACCTACTCCTTTCCTGATTTGGAACCAGTCTGTTGTTCCATGTCCAGTTCTAACTGTTGCTTCCTGACCTGCATTCAGATTTCTCAGGAGAAATCAGGTGGTCTGGTATTCCCATCTCTTTCAGAATTTTCCACAGTTTATTGTAATCCACACAGTTTTGGCATAGTCAATAAAGCAGAAGTAGATGTTTTTCTGGAACTCTCTTGCTTTTTCCATGATCCAATGGATGTTGTCAATCTGATCTCTGGTTCCTCTGCCTTTTCTAAATCCAGCTTAAACATCTAAAATTCACAGTTCATGTAGTGTTGAAGCCTGGCTTGGAAAATTTTGAGCATCATTTTGCTAGTGTGTGAGATGAGTGCAATTGTGCTGTAGTTTGAACATTCTTTGGCATTGCCTTTTTTTGGGATTGGAATGAAAACTGACCTTTTCCAGTCCTGTGGCCACTGCTGAGTTTTCCAAATTTTCTGGCATATTGAGTACAGCACTTTCACAGCATCATCTTTCAGGATTTGAAATAGCTCAACTGGAATTCCATCACCTCCACTAGCTTTGTTCACAGTTATGCTTCCTAAGGCCCACTTGACTTCACATTCCAGGATGTCTGGCTCTAGGTGAGTGATCACACCATCGTGATATATATATATATATACACACACACACACACATGTATATATGTATATATATCACTACCAATTCATTATCTGTCTTCCCTACTGGAAAGTCTAACATTCACTCATTGTTATATCACTGCCTAAAAATTTTGCCCTGCACACAAGCAGTCATTCAGCAGGTTTCTGCTACTATTCTTACCATCAATAAAACATTAGTTTATCATTGAATAGTTTAAAAATACCTGTATTTTCTCAGTTACTTCTGTGATTAACAATAAACTAGGTATTCTTTCCATTTCATGATGAAAAGTCTGAGGCTCCAAGACTTCAGACGATTTGTTCACGGTCACACCGCCCACTACATTACAGAGTTGGTGCTCCATCCTGGGCTTCTGTCTCCAAGCCTGGTGTTCTTTTCCCTACACGCACTGACCTCTCATCTGTCAGCCCTGGAGTATGAGCTCTGTCATCCTGACGTTCACCTTTCTGCCCAAGGCACCCAGCACGTTGGCCTCCTGAGGCAGCTACCTCTCACTCATCCAACCTGTGAGTTGACTCATCCAACCTACCTGACCCAGTTATCAACACTGTGCAGGAAAATGCCTAAAGTAGGAGCACAGAATTGTTTATCCCCCTCTGAAAGGGTAAGGAAAATGTATTACATGGCTTTCCTTTCAAAGCCTTCCAAAACTATAAAAAGAAGTGAGAACATGCTTTAAAAGTCCCCAGGACTCAATTTTAAGTATATTACTAAGTTTCAAACTCTCTGAGGACTTCTAAAAATGGATATTTTCATCATTCCTTTCATAGATATTATTTGAAATACAGCAAGTTTTGAGTATCTGCAGTGATTTACCACTAAAGAGATTACTTAAAAGTCCTCCTCTCTCCTGCCCAAGTTAATCCCAATTTGGTACAGGAAGAGCTTATGTTTGGCCAAACTCAACACTAAGTGATCCAGAAAAGGATTCACTACTAAATCAGAAGACTTTATTTTGTTTCATTCTTCAGTCAAATACAACCTTATGTCAAGCGATGAAAAAGATTTCAAATGCATATATTAAAATAATTCACACTAAAAATTATTTTTCTTTAAAATGTTTTGGCATTACATGTTCCTGATAATTCCCATTATTATTTCTCGTGCACTTATAAGAAAAACTTGGCCTTGATATAGAATTATTTTAATCAAATTAGAATCCCAGATTTGCTTCAAAAACATTCTTGAATATGTGGCCCCCAATTTATCATGTGTAAAATGAGGAAAATAAAATTCCTACCTTATTATTATTGTGAGAATTTAAGTGGTTAATATCTTATTGTTATTGTGAGAATTTAAGTGGCTATTTGGCACACAGTAATTGCTATCTTGTTGCTGTTGCTGTTCTGTCACCAAGTCATGGCGACCCCATGGACTGTAGCACACCAGGCCTCCTTGTCCCTTACCATCTCCCAGAGTTTTCCCAAGTTCACGTGCATTGACTCAGTGATACCATCCAACTATCTTATCCTCTGTCACCCTCATCTCCTTCTGCCTTCCATCTTTCCCACCATCAGTCTTTTCCAATGAGTCAGCTCTTCACATCAGGTGACCAAAATATTGGAGCTTCAGTTTCAGTCCTTCCAGTGAATATTCAGCATTGATTGCTGGTTGGATTCTCAAGAGTCTTCTCCAACACCACTGTTTGAAAGCATCAGTTCTTTGGCACTCAGCCTTCTTTATGGTCCAACTCTCACATCCGTAGATGACTACCAGAAAAACCATAGCTTTGACTCTTTGGACCTTTGTTGGCAAAGTGATGTCTTTGCTTTTTAATACACTTGTCTAGATTTGCTGTATAAGTCCAAGCAATTAATATTGTTATTATTATTATTCATGTTTTTGCTTCCCTATCAAGTCAAGTTGCTCGCTCAGTCATGTCCAACTCTTTGCGACCCCGTGGACTGTAGCCCACCAGGCTCCTCTGTCCATGGGATTCTCCAGCTAAGAATACTGGAGTGAGTTGCCATTTCCTTCTCCAGGGGATCTTCCTGACCCAGGGATCGAACCCAGGTCTTCTGCATTGCAGGCAGACACTTTAACCTCTGAGCCACCAGGGAAGCCTTTGCTTTCCTATAATAGTATATATATCTGAAAATTTTTTAATTTATTTTCTGCATGTAAGATCCACTCAGGACATATAAATATATACTCCATACAAATGTTTTTTCCTTTAAGGCTCTTTAAAGCAAATCATTTTTATATCCTCAATCATTCATACCCTAAAGAAAAACATTGCAGAGGGATCTTGGAGAGAGTCTGGCATATTATTGCTGGTTACACAGTGCCTTTCCTATGTCATTTGGATCAAGTGATGGCTCTAATTCTCTGCTGCTGAAAATTTCATGATCCCTAACAGTATTTCATGATCCGTAACAGAAGGAGAAGTTGATAGTGATTACAGGACTGAGAGTTATCAAATGACTTAGATCTTTGAGAGATGCTGGTATAAGACTTAGTATCATTCCTCTTCTGTGCCCCGAAGGGTAAGAAGGGGTGAGAGAGATAAGCATTCTCTGACCAGACTCTCCAATCAGGGTCAGCCTCCCTGAGTCACTTCCAAGATAAAATCTACATTGCCTTATCTCACACACCTTGAGATAAGAGGGAATATTTAAAGAACAACAGACATTTTGGAGTTAATTCCAGGATATATTCATTTATATGATAGATTTTTTTCCTCATCACCAGAAATTGTCTCTCCTTGATTTCCATTTAGGAAAATTACACTTTCAGTTATTCCAGATAAACAGGTAGATAGATGTTAATGTGCTAAGTTGCTTCAGTCGTGTCTGACTCTTTGTAACCCACAAGGCTCCTCTGTCCATGGGATTCTCCAGGCAAGAATACTGGAGTGGGTTGCCATGCCCTTCTCCAAGGGATCTTTCTGGCCCAGGGATCAAGCCCAAGTCCCCTGCAGCTCTTGCATCGAAGGCAGATTCTTTATCGCTGAGCCACAGGGAAGCCCAGGTAGGTAGGTAGATAGATAGAACCTCATTAATGAAGCAGTAACAAATATGTAATAAACTCATTTTCACTCTTAATAGGAATCAAACAATTTGCCCAATGAAAGAAAAATTTCTGAGAAGTTTTGCATACATTTGTTGACATATGACGTGAAGTCTACGTACCGCCAACAAAAATGATTTTACATAAACCATAATGAAGACAGTCCAAAAAGGGAAGCAAAAGACTCTTTTTAGTATCTTGCCAGAGCAGCACTTTACTCCAAAGAGTCTAATTCCAGAGGCTGGATTTTTTAACTCTGTGCTATACTATGTGCCATTCTGGTAGACTCCAATTCTACCCTCTTTGACAATGACAGAATTCTCTAGCTCCAGCATCAGTCTCTTTCTTGAGTCCCAGGTCCATATTCCTAACTGCCTACAGGGCATTTGTACCTAACAGAAAACCTCAAAAAATGTAACAACTAGTCAATCATTCTTGCCTCAATGTTTCCATAACCCTTTGGACAGACTTCCATTATGGTCCTTATCAGACTACAATTTAAAGATCTACCTATGTTTCAGTCTCATTGCCTAGAACATGAGCTCCCAGAATTCAGAGGCCTTTTAATAAAACTCTATGTTCTTAGTTTTAGCGCATGACAAATATTTGATAAATGTGTAATGAACACAGATCTGACTGAATATCGACATTTATGCCAGGTTAATAGGAACAGAGTAATAGCAGACAGAAAAGACAGCCTTGGTGAACGGATGGGAGCAGGGAGGAGAATAAGTAGGTACAAAGGGTCAGGGTATAAAGCAGTCATCAGTATACTGCCTAACCTACCTTCACCACATACCTGACACCTGGAGTCGAAAGCACACGAAGCTCCAAACTGTCACCACTGCCTTTGTCACTTTTATGTCGAATCTCTTGGTAATGGGTTTTGTCAGAGTGTGGGAGAATTTCATGTTCAAAGCCTCAGAGAAACCTGATACTTCTTCCTTTACAATGGGTCAAATGTCAAGCAGTGAACATCAAGTGGTTGATTTGTAAAACCTGCATCAAGATATTTTGGCCCCTTGGAGTCTCACTCAAGTCAAAAATGTCCTAGCGTGTTAAGATAACCAAAGACGTCATCTCCAAAAGCTATCAAAGTTGACTCTCACACAGCTCCAAGATGTTTCTACAGAATTTCCAGGGAAAAGAGTTCACCCTGCCCTCATTGAACAAAGTACTATTCTAATGCAACAAAATCTCCAATATTTAGAAGGGCACGTGGGTTCAGAAACATAGGGTTGTAAAAGATGCTATCAATAGGGTGACCATGTAATTTATTTTCCAAATGAGACACTTGTGAAATGGGACACAAAAATGACACTGAGACAGGCGTGTAAACAGGGACTGTCCCAAGCACACCCGGACTTGAGGTTATCCACGCTGGGGAGAAAGGCTCAGGGAACTAAGAGTATATCCACAACTCTGTCCTCATGCAGTCCCATGTTGATAAGTAAGTGTAGAAAGTTCTAAGTTGGACCTTACTAACTCTGAGTTTATGCTAAATACAGAAACTTCGGTTGGTTTTCGTATCTAATTTGATTCCTTTATCAACCACCAGTTTGGAATATTTGGGAACAGAGACACGATGGATTTTGACCGTTCTATGCAAATCCTCTCTATCCAATTATTCATTCAGTCTTTCAGCGAGCTTTGGTTGAACACCAGTTGTAATTTGGGAACTAATAGGAGCTCTGGGGAGGGCAGTTACCAAAATGAACGAGACATGCCTCCCTTCAAAGAGTCTGTGTAACGATAGGGAGATACCTTAAACCAGGTAATTGTTAATGCAATATATTCAAATGCCAGAAGCACATATTTCCCAAGAGGGGATATATGGCTAGTTAAAATTCCTGAAGCTGCTGGCATCTCTCATTACACTATGGCATCTTATTTCATGTAAATTGTCATTCTCCCTTGCCTCACTTTTATTACTGAGTTCTACTTGTATCTTAGTTCACAACATGCACTTAAGATTTATAAAATTACATGTATTTAAATATCTTCCAGAAGTCAAGTTGTTAACTAAAAAAGAACGGTCCTCTTTCTTCCCTTTCTTCTAGCTTTAAATTACATGGTTCTGTGATTCCCCTTTGCCTTTTCTTCCACATGAGTAAAGGTTTGCTTTGCAGGAGTACTTATTAGGAAAGTATGACCATTTCAGCTAAATTGCAAAATACACCACACAGGTTTGAGTGGGAAGCCTGAAGAATGAACAGTCTGAAATTCTCCTTCACATTAGTACTGCTGAAATGCCTCAGCTTACAAGGCCACATTTTTATGAGCTTCTCTTTTTAAGAATTTCAAATTGTGTTCTGCAGACCAAATCAGCTCCTTTCTGAGAGTTGCATGTGCTTCTATTTTCCCTGATGGTTTCAGAAGTAATTAACACCTCAGGTTTTGTATTTGCCCAATCATCTAAGGATTGCAAGACAGATCACATACATTGGCTCGATTCCCTGGTTTCATTTCCTTTGGAATCAAGAAAGCTTTCCAAGTGGGTATGTTTATTTGAGGAAGGTAAACAGTGAAATTCACGTATGCGCTTGCATATCTGATGTCTTCTATTATTGCCCCCATTTTACATATGGTAGAGCAAAATTTAGGCACCATCTGTGACATTGCTTATACAGCAATCTCTTCTCTGTTCTCCTAAGATCCAATCCCTTGCTCCCCTCTCTTATACCCAAGCACCCACCGCTGGCTACCTGAGCCTACTCCCTTGCCATAACCAATGGGTCCAGAGGGAGCATCTACTCAAACTGAGTTAATGTCCAACCATCAACCTCACCAAAACTAACTTGCTTTGGGGAGGCATTCTTTGAGGTTCCCTGGTAGCTCAGGTGGTAAAGAATCCACCTGCAATGCAGGGGACCCCAGTTCGATTCTTGGGTCAGGAAGATCCCATGGAGAAGAGATATGCTACCGTACACCACTGTATTCTTGGGCTTCCCTGGTAGCTCAGATGGTAAACAATCCTCCTACAATGCAGGAGACCTGAGTTCGATCCTGGAAGATTCCTCTGGAGGAGGGCATGGCAGCCCACTCCAGTATTCTTGCCTGGAGAATCCCCATGGACAGAAGAGCCTGGTGGGCTACAGTCCATGGGGTCGCAAAGAGTCGGACACAACTGAGGAACTAAGCCCAGCACAGCACAGGCATTCTTTAGTATTATTTGAAAACTGCTGAGAGAGATAGTCATTCCTCTCTCACAGAGAGATAAAAATGTGTAAAATTTATCTATATAGTCAGTGCACTTGGGGGTTTCATGTTCTTGCCACCAGTAAATTATCAATCTTCTTATTTTTTACATTCAAACTTCCTTTTTTCACAGACTATTTTTATCATTTTAACTTGCATTTTCTGAATATTAATAAGGTTGAGTTTCATTTCCTATGTTTGTTGGCCATTTGATTTTCTCTGAATGCTTTGCTCATATCCCTTGTGCATTTTATCCAGGGATGTTGGTCTTACTGAATTTTTAAGCTCTTTAGAGTTTATGAATATTCATTTTTATGAGTTTGATGCATTGTTTCTACAATTTAAAAATGAGACTGTTATAGTTAGTATCTAGATGTATATTGTTAAATTAATAAACAAGGAGACCATTAGACTGAGGTAGCTCTAACATCATAGTGACCTATATAAGCAAACCAAAGGCCAAACCCCAAGGTTATGAAACCAGAACACTAAAGCCAGCCAATCACAAACAGCCAACTATTAATAGGTTTTAAGCTACAGCCAATCAATAATTACTTTGCTTCTACCTTTTCTCTGTAAGAGTCTCTCCCCAGTTACTGTTGGCAGAGTATTGCTATCCACTTCCAGTTTGGCACTGCCTGATTGGAATCCATTTTTGCTGAGGTAAATTCTTACAATGTTTAATATGCTTCTATTTTACTTTTAATGTCCACATTTTCCCTGGTGGCTCAGACAGTAAAGAATCTGCCTGCAATGCAGAAGACCTGGGTTCAATCCCTTTGTTGGGAAGATCCCCTAGAGAAGGGAATGGCTACCCACTCCAGTATTCTTGCCTGGAGAAGTCCATGGATAGAGGAGCCTGGAGGGCTACAATCCACAGAATCACAAACAGCTGGACATGACTGAATGACTAACAGCAATATCATTTAAAAGAGACATACTTAAAGCAGGTAATAGGGAAAGGCTAAGCACAAAGATGGAAATGTAAACCAAGAAAGTGCTGACAGTAACTAAGTTTGACAAAATAAAATTCAAAACAAAAAACAGACAAAAAATTTATTTGACTTTTAATAAAAGTACCAATCCACAAAGAAAATGTAAAGATCAAGAACAGTGCATCTTTATCATGTTAATAGCCAACCAATTAGCAGCATAGTTTTGAAATATAGAGAATAGAAATTATGGGAAATGCAAATCATCACATTCCTGTAAGGAGATCTCAGAACATGTGGCTCTGAAATCAACAAAGTATTAGAGGTTCTGAATAACTAGCTACTCTCATGCAGGTTTTAAGGGATAACCATAAAACACAACACTGTGTATAATAAAGGAAGAAAATGTATATTCTCAAATATCCATGATACATTTATTTTTAAAAATGTATCATCAAGCCATAAATGTATCATCAAGGCTAAACCTCATTTTATAAATAAGAAAATTTGGGAGGAGGGGCCTGATTCTGAGGGTCTTAAAATAGAAGTTGCTCATTGCAACAAAAAATAATGTCTGACCATGTCAACTGTAAATTTTAAGATACTCTTCTGAATAATTGTTGAATAAAAAATAAGTTAAAATTGAGACTACAGATTATTTAGAAATGTATGACAAAGAGAACAGTCTATCAATGCAGCTCAAGTGCTTTTTTTACACTTATACATGCTTATTAAAAAATAAGGAAGCAAAAAATAAAACGTAAGTGTTCAACACTATAGTATAGACAAATTAAGGTAGAAAAAACTTAACAAAAAGAAAAAAGTAATAAATAAAACCAAAGCTTCCTTTAAAAGGCCAATGTAAGAAACAAACTTTTGTAGGCAAAAAATAGAAAAGACTCAAATGGGAAAAAACAACAAAATTCTGTAAAGCAGTTATCCTTCAATTAAAATATAAATAAATTTTTAAAAAGTAAGATTTTTAAAAAAAGAAAAAACCCAAATAAACATCATTAGAAATAAAAAGCCAGCCATTCTACAAACATAAATTTTCAAATCCAAATTAACTGGAAGATTTTATCAGAACAAAATTTAGTTCTATCACAAATAAATTGAGTTAGAAAATTTGAATGACTTAATCTCCACAGACGGAAAGTTGAGTCAACAGACTCTAAACTTCATACTAACCCCAGTTGGTATTTTGGTAAAATACCACAAGGTAAAATTTTTGTTTGGTAAAAACACAAATATTATAAAACATCTAATGAACGCACTGTAAAGACTATAATATATACAGTTATAGGACCAGAAAAAAGATAGAAAACACCTCTCCAGCTCATTGGATACAAACATAATCCTGATAGAAAAACTGAACATTATAAAACTATACAAAAAACTACCAACTACTCTCCCTTAAGAACAAAAAAATAAAAATCTTAAATGAAATAGTATTAACTCAAAATCAGCAAAATATAAAAAAATACTATATATCAAGACCAGTGAGAGTTTATTCCAGGAATACAAATATGGCGGCTGCTGCTAGATGGCAGCCCTCCAGGCTCCCCCATTCTCCAGGCTACTATTCATTTAAATATGAATTAATATGAATAGATTAACACAGAGTAGAAGGATGTGTGCTCTTCTCCTCCTGTGAGAGCACCAAAATCTCAAACTAGCTGTTGAACAGCCATTGACAGGAGACACTGAAACCCACCAAAAAAAGATAGCCCAGACCCAAAGACAAAGAAACCCCAGCAAGATGGTATGAGGGGCTCAAACACAATAAAATCAAATCCCATACCTGCTGAGTGGGTGACCCACAATCTGGAGAACAAGAATACCAAAGAAGCCCTCCCACTGCTGTGGAAGTGCTAAGCCTCATGTCAGGCTTTCCAGCCTTGAGATCCAGCAAAGGGACCGGGAATCCCCAGGGAATCTGACCTTAAAGGTCAATGGGATTTGATTACAGAACTTCCACAGGGCTGGGGGAAACAGAGACTCTAGTCTTGGAGGG
>NW_011494274.1:2073592-2104511 GCF_000754665.1 Bison bison bison | reverse complement strand
GCCTCCATGGGGACAGGGGCACTGGCAGCAGCAGCCCTGGAAAGGGCCCCTTGGCTGAAAGTCCTCTTAAAGGTCACCATTAACCCTAGAACCCATAGACCCCAGGGCTAGGTCACCTCATGCCAAACAACTAACAGGGAGGGAACACAACCCCAGTCATCAGTGGATAATTGGATTAAAGTTTTACTGAGCACAGCCCTGCCCACCAGAGCAAGATCCAGTTTTTCCCACCACCATTCCCACCCACCAGAAACCTTATATAAGTCTCTGAGCCTCATCCATTAGAGGGCAGACAGAAGAAGCAAGAAGAACCACAATCTGCCAGTGGCTAGAACCAAAACCACATCCCAGAGAGTTTACCAGGATAAAAAAGCAGAGGGTTTTGTCCCAGATGAAGGGACAAGATAAAACCCCAGAAAAATAACCAAATGAAGTGGAGACAGCCAACCTTCCAGAAAAAGAATTCAGAGTAATAATACTGAAGATGATCCAGGATCTTGGATAAAGAATGGAAGCAAAGATTGAGAAGATGCAAGAAATGTTTACCTAAGACTTAGAAGAACTAAGTCTGTGGGGTCACAAAATGTCAGACACAACTACACTGGCATGTGATGGTAGAACAATTAAAGAACAAACAAACAGAGATGAGCAATAACTCTAGAAGGAACCAACAGCAGAATGACCCATGCAGAACAGAGAAGTGACCTGGAGGACAGGATGGTGGAGGTCACTGCCATAGAACAGAATACAGAGAAAAGAATTTTTAAAAATGAAGACAGCCTGAGAGACCTCCAGGACAACACTGTCGATGTCGTCATTCAGTCACTAAGTCGTGTCAGACTCATGGCAACCCCATGGATGACAGCACACCAGGCTCCACTCTGTCCATGGGGTTCTCCAGGCAAGAATTCTGGAGTGGGTTGCCATTTCCTTCTCCAGAGACAGTATTAAGCACACCAATATTCACACTATAGGGACCCCAGAAGAAGAAGAGACTGAAAGGATCCAAGAAAATATTTGAAGAAATATTAATAGATTAAGAAGAAAAAAAATCATATATGCATTGAACATTTACTATGTACCAAGCACTCTTCTAGACCATGAGGATATGGTAATGAATAAAACAGAAGATTTCCCTTCATGGATCTTACATTCTACTGGGAGAAGATAAACAACAAACAAACAGATAAAATATAGACTATGTCAGATGATGATACGAGGTGTAAGAGAAATGGAAAAGTAGGATAGGGAAGAATAGGGTGTTGTGAAAGTTTAACAAGGTAGTCAGAGAAAGGTTTATTGAAAAACTGATATTTAAGCAAAAATCTAAAAGAGATGAGGGATCAAGAAAGAGGAAGAGAATATGAGTCAGAGACAGCAAGGAAGGCTAATCTTCCAGGGCCATGAGGGACGCTGAGGATTTGGGGTTTTGTTCTGAGGAATTTGAGCAGAGCCATGACTTGAGTTATAAATTTAAAGAAGTTTTCTGGGCGTTGTGTTAAGACAGGGGCAGAAGGAAGGCAAACACGAGGCTAATGCAAAAATCCAGACAAGAGATAACGATGGTTCAAATTGACATGTATGTGGTAGAAGTGATGGAGGTAGGAAATAATGTGGCATATACTCTGAAGGTAGAGCAGGCAGGATTTTCTATGGATTGAGTGTAAAATCTGAGAGGTATATGAGAGACAAGAATGATGCCCAATGGGACTTCCTTGGTGATCCAGTGGTTAGGACTCCATGGTTCCAGTGCATGAGGCACAAGTTCCATACCTGGTGGAATGGAACTAAGATCCCGCATGCCATGCCATGGTGCCCCCCTCAAAATGAACAATAAGCAGGGCCTAATGGATGGCACCACTGACTCGATGGACGTGAGTCTGAGTGAACTCCGGGAGTTGGTGATGGACAGGGAGGCCTGGCGTGCTGCGATTCATGGGGTCGCAAAGAGTCAGACACGACTGAGCCACTGAACCGAACTGAACTGAATGGTTAAGATTCCTGGCTTTTACTGCAATGGCTGGGTTCAATCCCTGGTCAGGGAAGTGAGATCCCTTAAGCCTTGCAATGCAGCCAAAAAAGGAAAAAAAGAAAGAAAGAAGGGAAGAATGAAAGAAAGAAAAATCGTGAAGGAATTGCCTTACCAGCTGAATGAAGAGTACTTTAAAACATGATGTATTGGTTCAAAGAAGGACAAATGGATCACTGAGACAAATTAAAGTGCAGAAACAGATCGGTATTTACATGTGGATTTGATGCATGATATAAGTGACTTTTCAAATTAATGGGTAAAAATAATAGTGATTCAATAAATAGCATTAGAATAACTGAATATTCATATAGGAAAAACTATTTACCCCACAGTGCATATGAAAACAAATTTCAGATAAATATCTGTATTGTTCAATGTGTACCCTCTACCCATACGCAGCTATTTAACTTTTTATTAATTAAAATTAAACAAAATTAAAATTTCAGTTCTTCAGTCCCCCTAACAACATTTCCAGTGTTCAATTGTCACTTGGTGCTAGTACTACCCTATATTTCTATCATTGCAGAAGCCTCTATTGGCACTGAAATATTTCAAATATTATATAATTGTTACAGAGATAGAGAAAAATGTCTTTATTATTTTGAGGCGAAGCAGATTTTTCTAAAATACAAACCCCAGACGTCATAAGAAGGAAGACTGCCATTTTCAAAAAATAAAATGGCAGTTTTATTTCTGTTTCAAGAAAGGCATCATAAAATTCAAGGACAAATAATGGATAGAAAATATTTGCAATATATGTAAGGAAAAGAATAAACTGCTTTAAAAAAAAAAGTGAGAAAAGGACCAACAAGCAAATAGAGAATTAAGTAAAGGATATGAATATTTAATGTTCAGGAAAAAATTAAGAGATGAAAAGATGTTCTACAACTTTACTAGTTAAAAGAACAATACAAATAAGACACCAATGAAACAGCAAAATTTGCTCATCAGGCAAACCCCTCTTAAAGTATCTGAGAAGTACTGTGTTGTATAAACTAACTTCAATTTGTTTAACACAATGTGTCACAAATTTGTTTACCAAGTTCTCCCCCAACCTAACTGCTTTAGCTATAGCAATAAAAAAAAATAAATAAATAAAAAAGATGGCCAAGCAGAGGTTCATAGCAGCTCTATTTTAATGAAATAGGATTCCTTTGACGTAAATGATAGTATCGATACCAGCGCGCTTATAATGACTGAGGCCCTTAAATAGGTTAAATAAAATACTTTCTCTAAAGAGTACACTGTTGGTGGAAATGTAAATTGGTGCAGCCACTCCAGAGAACAGGATGGAGGCTCCTCCAAAAACTGAAAATAGAGTTGCCAATGTGATCCAGCAACCCCACTCCTGGGCATATATCCTGAGGAAACTATAATTTGTAAAGACACAGGCACTCCTATGTTCATAGCAGCACTACTCACAGTCGTCAACACGTGGGAAAAACCTGAGTGTCCACCAACAGATGAATGGGCAAAGAAGACGCAGTGCATATTTACAAAAGTGAACAAAAGTGTCGTTTGCAGCTACACGGATGGTCCTAGAGATTATCATACTAAGGGAAGTAAGTCAAAAAGGGTAAGACAAATACCATACGATATCATATATATGGAATCTAAAATATGACACAAACGAACTTACTGTGAAACAGAAATAGACTCACAGACACAGAAGACTTGTGGCTGGAGGATGGGGGACGGATGGATTGAGAGTTGGGGTTAGCCAATGCAACTATGATACATAGAATGGATAACAATAAGGTGTTACTGTAGAGTACAGGGAACTACATTCAATATCCTGTAATAAACCATAGTGGAAAAGAATGTGAAAAAGAATACAGAAAAACTACGTATGTGTGTGTATTTGAATCGCTTTGCTTTACACCAGAAACTAACACATTGTAAATCAACTCTATTTCAATTAAAAAAATACTCTAATATTTTTACTGTAATTATTTAGTATTTTCACAAATAATACAGAGATCATTCTTAACTGTTTACTAAATTATAAATTCTGACAGTGTGATTTAAATTTAAAGCTATCTCTCTTAAAAAAAAAAAAAAAGCTGTGGTTAGCTTCCTTTATTTGGTCTCAAGTGGGAAGCAGGATTTTATTCTCCATATATCAAGAAGACAAATGAAAATTTTGGCAGGGAGCAGGTGGGAGGATGCCACAGAGACTTGTAATTTGAAAGCCTCAATGAAATTGTTTTTATATCTTTGGGAATATGCCTTTGCCTCTACCTGAGAATCACAAATTAAAACAATGTACTTTGGGCCAAGACAAATTTTTAGCTTCTAATTTCTATTAATTTGCAAAGAAGTCTCTCATCAGTGTATTTGTCCAGTCTATTTTTCTTACATAACATTCTGACATTTTACTCCAAAATAGTAAAAAGCAATCTTACCTGAAATTCAACCTATTTGCAAAAAAGTTTTACCAATCTAATTTTTTCTATCAAAAGGTATCTTTTCTACTTTCCAGAATAATTTTTAAAGTTTCTATTGAAACATTTTCCAAATGCCATGTTTGTAAATAAATTACAAAAGAGGATAGTTTGAATTCCATCTGCCGTTCTTGAGAATTAAGAATGCCTTAGTAACTTGAATTGCAAAATAGTTTAAGAACATGTGTCTTCAGTAGAATAGAGACATATTATTTATTTATCAATTGCTTTGTTGTAGAAGGAGTATGTTAATACTATAATTACTTAATCATTTTTTATATAACTAGATATGTTCATGAATGGAAAATTCAAGATGATTATTTTTATTATTCCCTGCCCTTAGAATCCTATTCACTACTCTTTTAAAATATGGTTACTTTATGTACTAGAGGTCACTGAAATATACACCTTAAAATGGTGGATTTTATGTGAATTTCATCCCAATCTCAGAAAAACCTGATTACTTCATTATCAGTCAGATCTTTTAAAATTAGCTTAAGATGCTAAAACAAATCATTCTCCCTAATAACTGGCTTTTAAACAACAAACGATTCCTTTGAAGTACCAAGCTCCATCACAGACGTCCTCCTCACTGTAGTTCTATAAATTACAGGCTATTTATTTTGTATTGAACTCTTCCCCAAAACGCTGTATTTTTGGATGCACAGTACTGTAAAACGAGCATTCTTCACTGCCGATGGTAAAGCCACTGTCCTAATCTGCCGTTCCGTTTAAAATCTGATAATAATGGTTACTTTACCTCAAGAGAAATCCTACAGGCAAACATGTCATGAGTGGCCCAGTTTGACTGAGAACAGATCCAAGCCACTGGTCATCAAGGGTAAACACTTAAGACATTTAACCCAGTCCAACAGTACTAAATGGAAGGAGATGGTCATCTGGATTATGAATCACCTAATTGACATGTCAGAAAATAAGCATTTTATTGACAGAAGGTGATTGTAGGGGAGAGTCATTTTTCATGTAAATAGCCAGATACCTTCCTTCTCTCTCTTTGTATTTGTACTTGGGGGGTGGGGGCAGCGAGTGGAGGGGGGTGGTGAGAAAAGAAGTAATCCTCCTCTACAATTTACAATTTAGTAGCACTTGAAATGTAATAGTTTATTTCTTGCTTTGGCTTTTGTTTCAACAGCTCTTCATAAATCTGTAACTGTTTACGGTTTCTAAACAAATCTCAGTTTTTTACAAGAGATTTTTAACTTTCTCTGTAACTCTTATCAGTAAAGAAGTAATTTAAGAAGAAACGTTGATATTACTCCCTTGCCCACCGCTTTCTCAGTTGGACAGGTTTCACCGGTTAGTATGACAACGGCATTGTAAAAAACGCACATCCTACACACACCTCTGGCTTCCCAGGTGGCGCTAGTGGTAAAGAACCTGCCTGCCGAGGCAGCAGACGAAAGAGAGTCAATCCCTGGGTCAGGAGGCAACCCACTCCAGTAATCTTGCCTGGAGGATCCCATGGACAGAGGAGTCTGGAGAGCTACAGTGCATAGGGTCACACAGAGTCGGACAAGTGTCTGAGCACGCACGCACGCATGCCACCCCCCACCACACACACCACCACACACACACACACACATACACATACATTTGTTTACAACCTGTAAGATTCTTGAGGTTAGGAGCCTGTAAACCCATGTTTACATTTTCTCCTAACCCCACTCTACCCCTTGTCGACTTAAAAAAAAGCACAACATGAGAGTTGCAAGTTAAGTTTTATTGGGGCAAAATGAGGACCGCAGCCTGGGAGACAGCCCCTCAGACAGATCTGAGAAACTGCTCCAAAAAGGCAGGGGGGAAGGTCAGTGTATATCATCTGACTTTGGTGAAGAGGGATTTCATGCAATCAAGCACGTATTTTTCCAGAAAGTGTCTGCTAATATGGTGAAGCTTTCTGCTAGTCACAAGGAACAGTCCTCACCATGAAGGATTTTAGTGCTTTTCCTAGATATGAGAAAATACAAGAATCGGCCTCATAAAATCATCACCTGAAAGTATCTAACTATCTATAGAGAGCACAGGGGGCCTCATTTCTGCTTTCCATCCTGAACTCTTTCCAGAGGGATTGAAGGTCAGCAGCTGCAGCAGCACATGATTTAATCCTTGTAGAGGTGGATGGCAAGTGCCCATGGCAAGTGCCAATTTGTAGTTAGACACCCATTTGTGTTTATACATAGTAGCTATTATGGATTAATAAGATGGATGAAAGACAGTGTTAGTTGCTCAGTCGTGTCCGACTCTTTGTGGCCCCAAGGAATTCTCCAAGCAGGAATACTTGAGTGGGTTGCCATTCCCTTCTTCAGGAAATCTTCCCAACCCAGGGACTGAACCTGGGTCTCCTGCATTGCAGGCAGATTCTTTACCATCTGAGCCACCAGGGAAGCCCTAATAAAATGAACAATTATTTTTAAATTGAGCCAAACCATTGCACTGATTTCTTGGTTAAAAAACATATTTTAATTCTAGTGTATGTAATAGGCATTCAATAAATATTTAAGGATGTCAAGCTAACTGAATTCTCTTATGTGATCAGGTTTTCAAACTCCTTCATCTCCAAAAAGATGTTTCATTCCATACTGCATATTGATATATTTTCTATCTTCTAAAATCCTTTTCTAAGAGGAGTAGAGCTTTAGCTTGACTTACTTCTTTATTAAATCTTGGCTGAATAAGATCTTTAATATACTCCAGCTGACCTTGTAGAAATTATCATTCTCATCTTATGAGTAAATTAGTCACACTCAAAACTTAAACTTCAGACTTTACACATGGCTGATAGCACAAAGGGGAGAAGCCCACGGTATAAACTTCAATTAAATAAACAATAAACTAAGTAACACATATGTAGAAATCAGAAGTGTGAGAGTTATATTTGTAAGAAACACTACTACGATTTTGAAATACTAATATGTCATTTAGTATTATATTAATTTTTATGCCAAGTTACAATTTTCTTCTTATTTACCTTATAATTTATACAAATTGTTGAATTTGGGATTTGTCTTTCCTCTTCTTCCCCACCCACCCCAAGGTGAGAATGCCTAGTAGTTTCTGTTCTTTTTCTACATGTATGGGGAGGGGAGGTGTATAATATCAATAAATATTGAAAACTCTAGATCTGTTCCAGTTGACAAACAATGGCCCCCAGGAATGTTTGGCCACTTCCAAGTACGCTTTTCTCCTTTAAAGAAAAGAAGATTCAAAAAACAACGCTCTTAAAGCAGGTGGTCTTTACAAGTCAATCTTCAGCCTCTCAAGGGAGAATACAATGAGCAAAATGTAGTTAAGAGATAAAAGTGAACCTACCAAGAAATCAAAGCAGAGCACAATCTGAGAATCAGGCACAATTAATACCAAGCAATTTCTAGATCCCATGATTGGTTAGATTAAGAGAATTTAAAATGTCTTAATGCCACAGGTGTTTATTATAAACCTCAAGAATGACTTCCTGAGTCTGGGAAGAACCAGAAGAGGCTGGAATCTACCTGATCTCTGTGGGAGGTAAGGCTTGTTTTCCCAAATCATCAAGTTCCCTCATAAAAGGACTTTTGTGAAGACAGTGACAGCTCAGAGATCCCAACTGAGGCTTTAACCATTTCTGAGAAGCAAGGGCATCCCACATTTCTTTGTCTCCTCAGAGTACTATTTGGTTGATAGGACTAGTATAAGTTCAATAAATATTTGGTATTAATGACTTGAAGAATTGTGGGGGGTTGGGGGGGCTGCCACGTAGTCCAGGAAATAGGTTTCTCTGATTTGGGACTCAGGGTGCCTGTTACCTAAGACTGGAGCAAGGAAATGTTTCCTGTGTCATTGGCAATAAAAACCCATAATCTCCAAAGGTAAAATTGGAAGAAAAATCTGGAAACTGGGAAGAGCTGCAATACATGCGACTTACTCTGTTCTACTGAGATTCATCTTTACTTTGGGGCAGAGTTGCTCAGTCTTAACACTATGCACATTTTCAGCTGTATAATTAATTCTTTGTAGTAGGGATTGTTCTCTGCTTTGCAAGATGTTTTAGCAGGATCCCTGGTCTAACCATTAAATGCCTATAGCATCACCCCCCTCCCAACCACCACCAGTGTGACAATCGAAAGTCTCCAGACACCGCCAAATGTCACCTAGGAGGCAAAATGCCTCCAGATAGAAACTCTACTTTAGGGTCTCTCTTTGATTATCTCTGGCCTCAGGAGAAAACTGTTCACTCCTTTAAAACTGCCCAAGGGTGCCCCAATTACCTTGCTTCTAGGGTGTAACAAAGAGAAAAGAAGTTCAGAGAGGAGCATGCAACTAAGGAAGCTGGTCCACAGACTGCAGCTGACCAGACCAGAGGGAGGCACAACTTCTGAGACTTCTTCCTACCTCCTGCTTCTTTGCTCTTGATGCAACGTCAAGGTGGTTTCAACCTTCATCAAAGGAAAATCTTCCCAGACTCATGGAATGCAAGAAGGCTAGACCAGGCATTCTTGCTCCAGCCTGCATTCCTGGGGTCTTCCGTCTCAATTCCTGTGACTTGTCTGAGGATATTCTTCTTCCTCCAGGTACGTGACACAGGAATGAGCTCCTCAAGATAAACATACCTGAAAAGAATAAAATAACCATGGTATTCATTCAATAAGAGAAACACCACGTCCTTTCAAGAGAGTTTTTTTCCTCATGCAGGTTTATACATCACATCCTAATCTAATTATTAAAGTCACACATGCATTTACATTCTTTTTCTAAGCTTATCCACTGCTTTCTGTGATCTCTGCAAACCACTGTGGAGGACATGGTGAAGAAGGGAATGGGGGTATTTGTTTTCTGGATGCCCAATTGGCTGTTGCCTACACAACACATCTTCACTGGCATGTGGTGATGGACGTGTTTGATGATTAGAGCCCAACATTTCTGCTGCAAAGGCTTTCATTTGTTTTCCATCAGAGCGACGCATAATTTCCTACATTCTCTGCCCCTGGGGTGTTTTCTACAAAGAGAAAACATTACTTTGGACTTTTAGCATATCTGCCCTAAATTAGCCTCATAAGTTCTCTGTGTTCTCCAAGACCAAAGGAGAAAGAGTAACAGAACATAACCTAAAATTAAGAAGAACTAACCAACAAATGCTGTGTTTCCCAGAGAAAGTTTCTATAGAAGAGTTTGGGCTGGGAGCAATCCTCCAAGCAGAAGCCTATGAGTAAGACCCATTCGAACAGGTGTTTGAGAATGAATTCATGGGGAGTTGGGGAACCATGCTAAAATCTCACCAAAATATGGTGAGCTCAAAGAGGCACATATGTATTTAAAGTGAAAACAAAACAAAGAAAAACAGGACAAGAAGAGTGGTTGTTCCTGAAGGGCTTGAGGCAGTATCAGCTTGAACATTTCACAGCACTGGGTCTTCACATAGCCACTCACTTACTCTTTACTGTTGAATATGGCACTTATCATAGCATCACCGACTCAGTGGCCATGAATCTGAGCAAACTCCCCAGGGGACAGAGGAGGACAGAGGAGTCTGGCGTACTACAGCCCATGGGATCACCAAGAGTCGGACACGCCTTAGCAACTGAACAACGAAAAGCCACTTGATTCTTCAGATCTCAATTCCCTCATCTGTTACATGAGATCTAGATATTTTCATTGTTCTTGTTCTAGGATCTTATATGCATATTTCAGATTGGAAGTTCTCATAAGTAATTTTGGTTTTTTGTTTTTATCATTTAGAAGGACTTCATTTACGATCATCAAAAACTGAGCGCAACCAAGATTTCCTTCAATTGGTGGCAGGATAAACAAACTTGGCAGATCATTAAATAGAGTATTAGCCAACTCTCATAAGTGTTTTTGAATAAGAATGTGTGGAATGAGGATCTTGTCAAATTGTGCAAATCCTTTCCCACAATATTCCTTGATTTTAATTATCTTACTTTCCATCAGGGGTAGTATTCATCTATTTGACACTGTCTACTCTGCCTTAATTCTTTCTGGATAATTATTTTCCATTTCCCCAGTGCCTGCCCCCACCATTTTTGCCTGGTCAACACCCACTCACTTGGTAAGTCTTGCCTCAAGCATTACCTTCTTCAGGCACCTATTCCATTCATCTAAGCCAATTAAGGTTTCCTTTCTCTGCTTGTATCATGGCACCTAGCACAATACACGGAGAAGGCAACAGCACCCCACTCCAGTACTGTTGCCTGGAAAATCCCATGGACGGAGGAGCCTGGTAGGCTACAGTCCATGAGGTCACTAAGAGTCGGACATGACTGAGCAACTTCACTTTTACTTTTCACTTCCATGCATTGGAGAAGGAAATGGCAACCCACTCCAGTGGTCTTGCCTGGAGAATCCCAGGGATGGGGGAGCCTGGTGGGCTGCCGTCTATGGGGTCGCACAGAGTCAGACACGACTGACATGACTTAGCAGCAGCAGCAGTGCAATACATTAAAAGGAACTATTTAAGTGTAGGAACCATATCGCTTTCATCTTTGTTTCCACACTGCCTTGCCTATATATTCGGTGACTCTTGGTTAACGCATTAGTGAATATGGTACCTAGCCTTTATGGAACGAGAACTCTAACCAATGTGTTTCTATAGAGACAGGTGATCCTACCTATTTTATATTGTGTCCTAAACTAGGGACTAGGGAAAATTTAGTGAGTGACTGTTCAACTTTTAGAAGGGAACTTTAAATAAACATAAATTACATGGTACAAGTAAAAGATAAAATCTTGACAAAGGTCTGTAAGGCCTGCATGGTCTGGCTTCACCACCCCTCCCCCCATGACCTCATCTCCTATTACTCTTTCCTCCACCCCTGCTCCGGTCTAGCCAGAGGCGCAGTCATGCTCCTGTCTCAAGGTATCCACATTCAGTGCTCCCTTGGCCTGAGTCTCCACTGGCCAGTTAACCCCATGCCTTTGTCTTCATTTCCTTTTAGGTCTTTGCTGCTAAGTCGCCTCCTTAGTGAGGTCTTCCCTGAGCATCCTATTTACAAGAGCATTAACCTCCCCCCAACTCTAATCCCTAGTCCCCTGCTCCATCTTATCTTCTCTAGACCTTATCACCATCCAACATACCGTGTATTTTACTTCCTTATCTTGCTTAGTGTTTATCTGTCTCTAGTGGGGCATAAGCTCTAAACATATTATGCTCTTTGTCCCATATAGTGCTCTTTGTCCCATGCCTAGACCATACCTGGAATATAGTAGATGTTCAGCAAACATTTATTCAATAATAAATAAGTAGGCGATCAAAGTCTTCCCACGTGGCTCAGTGGTAAAGCAGGTTCTATGCCTGGGTCGGGAACATTGCCTGGAAGAGGAAACGACAACCCACTCCAGTATTCTTGCCTGAAAAATCCTACAGACAGAGGAACCTGGCAGGCTACAGTTCATGGGGTTGCAAAGAGTCAGACACGACTTAGTGCCTGAGCACAAGCACAAGCTGGCAGGCAAAGACACAAGCAATGCACCTGGCCTTGCCCAAATCATCTAGCCATTTCCTAGTAGTTTATGTAGCTGACCAGAAACTGAACTCGGCCCTTGAGTAACATCTCCACCTGGAAGGCAATTAGGCATTTCAAACTGAGTAAGTCTACAACCACTCACTTGATCTCCTCCTACAGACTTGTTCCCCCTAGAGTCTTCCCCAGCTCAGTGTGCAGAGAGACAGTCCTGGTGCCACTCAGGCACTTACTTAAGCAAAAACCAGGTGGTCATTTGGGGCAGAGATAATGCTATGTGCTCACAAACTGCTTTCATTTGCTTTCAGACCAGGCAACCAGAGTGCATCACCCAGCACTCCCAAGGGCCGCAGCTAAGCACGGTTATGTAATTGAGTGCTGGCTAACCAGCATGTGGACAGAGATGGTGCCCTTCTTTCCCAGCAGGCCCTTAAATGTTCCACGTGGCCCTCCATGCTCTCTTTCTGCTCCTGGTAATCTGCGAGGCCACCTTTGAGAATGGAGGCTCTACAAGGTGTAAGAACGTGAATGTGGGGAGCAGACACCTCCTCACTCTGCTGCTGATCCATACTGGATGGTGATGTGAACAAGAAAACAGATGTTAGTGGGTTAAGTCCCTGAGACGTGGAAGGAGCTGTTTGTTACGGCAGTTATCATCCTAATACCTAATTTTGTTAATGTCCTTTCCTTACCATAGCCAATCCCTTATCCAAATCCTGAGAGTTCTTTCATTATAATGTATTTTCAATTCTTCCTCTTCTCCCCATCTCCATTATCAATACCCTAATCCAGAGGTCCAGCACTCCTTACCTGGACATCTACTGTAGCCCCCTTATATTCATTCTTGTCCCTCTCAAGTTTACTGTCCAAACAAGGATCTTTGGTAGTGTCCACCGCACTTAAAATAATTAAGCCCACTCCTTTCTTATGACCTCACCCCTCACCTACATCATCCCCATCTTCAATTACTACACTCCCGCCTCTTTGACCTTTTCTTTACCATCTGAGGGTCCTTACAGCCTCTGCTGTTCCCTCCACCTGAAGTGTGTGTGCATTGACTCCTAGTTCATCTGGTCCTTCTTCAGGCTTCAGGTATAATATTAAGCCTCCGCTTTTCAGGAAGACCTTCTTCTGATGCTCAGTCTAAAGTAGGTCCCCAGATTATTCTGTCACAACGCTCTGCTCTTTCCTTCACAGCACTCAATAGTTAGTGATTACACACTTAACTTCTTTGACTAAAATTTGTTTCCACTACTAATTACATGGTAAAGTCTTCAAGTGCTGGAACCTTGTCTGTTGTGATCACCACTGAATACCCAGCACATCGCACAGGTCCTGGCATATGATGTGTGCTCACTGAATACTTGTTAAAAAGATGAATGGATTGATATCGAATGACCACTGATACTGTCTGGAATTCAACATTTTCTTTTCCACCCAATACAATTCTTCCCCCTCAATACCATCCCATTTATGATTGTGATTTTTTTTTTAACTGCCAGGGTTGGATCCAATTTTACCTTTCTTATGCTTATAGGTATTAATAAAACATGACACATTTATTTTTAAGAAATAAATCTATATATGACAATCATTCTTAAAACAGAGTTCAAGACATTCTTCTTGAAAAAATTTTAGGACTGTTTTGCTTATTTCTCATAAGAGAAAAATGACCAACATAATTTCACTACCATACTTCAATAACTATTCCCATTATGTTGTTTGTGATATGAGTAGGTCTACACAGGCAGAAGACTGGGCAACATGTGGTGAATGCCAGCCATGATAAAATGAGTCTGCGACCTGAGCACCAGAGTGTTAGGTAATGTGCACCAGTAAGAGAGTCACCTAAAAATCTTTCTCCAGAAGTTTCCAAAAAGTCAAAATTCAGAGACAAACCTGAGTTTGAGAAGTGGAATTGAATCAGTGAGTTCTTAGCAACAATGCACAAATTCTACTAAGGGCCTCTCTCATCATATTTTAGTTTTGTGATTGTTTTTTCTTTTGACCCTCTGGGGTTCTTGGCCTCAGACAATTTTTCCCTGTTCCCTTTACTTTCACTGTATATATTTTATACAGTTTAAAACACAGGGTCATGAAATGTATATTCCATTTTTATGTCACTGTATTGGCTTTATAAGGATTTTAAAGGCTACATAATAGTTCACTACGTTGATATACTATTCTTTTATATGCAAGGAAGCATAGCATAGTGGTTAAATACCTGTGCTTTGTAACCATAGTGCCTGGGTTCAAACACCAGTTTCCCTACTTATTAGGACCTTGAAAAATTACTCATCTCTATATCATCCATCTATAAATTGACACTAGTAATAATATCTGTTTCATAAGGTCACAAAGAAGATTAAATGATATTTAAATCAGTACTATACAAATGTTGCTACTTTTATTGCTGGATACTTATGCCCCTGATTTTTTTTAAGGCTTACACTTAAAACTACAATAAATATCTTAATGCATAGAGCTCTCTTATTAATTGTTAACCATTCCCCAATAAGGTCCTTTCCATGTTTGAGATGGAAGATTAAACCATACACTCCCTTATTAACTGCATTTCATTTAAACAACTGACAACTGGAAATCAGACTATGTACAACCTGCTGCTGGGCCAGTGTTAAATAGCCAAAAAACACCCCTTTATGCTGGGGTTTGGATTCTGATGTTGGACTCAAAGTAAACAGGCAGGTGAAGAGGTTGGGATGATGAAAGACAATAGACCATTACCCAAGACTAATGGTGTTGTAAAGGAGATAAATGTCTTTGAAGTAGCACCCTTAAAACTTGTGACCTTTAGGTTGACCTTTGCTTTCAGATTACGGTATGCAGGTTGTTTCAGCGTCTGTGCAAAGTCAGCAATTTCCTTGAGAGAAACAGGTCTTTGAAGAAGGTGCCTGCCCAGGGGCGTGACTCCATTTTCGCTACCAAGTCCCCAGTCACTTTCGCAGTGTTGGAGCTCTACTGCTCACGCCCCCACTGGCAGACTTTCTCCTGGACAGCAAGTGTGTTTGGGCCTGCCGCGTTGTGTAGTCCAAGGCGTAAGCGCAGGAAAAACCAACAGTGGAACTGGGACAAATTGCCCCTTTCTTGTGAGGAGTAAGGTAAATGGGACCAACAGTTAATAACATTAAGTGCTAGTCATCTGCAGAGCAAATGATATCCGTAAGAATTACTCATATTGCCAAGAACATTGTAGAAAACAGGACTGTTGACTTTTATAGACATTTGTTATTGTTCAGTCACTAAATCGTGTCTGACTCTTTGCAACCCCATGAACTACAACAAACCAGGCCTCACTGACTGGCACTATCTCCCAGAGTTTGCTCAAACTCATGTCCCTTAAGTCAGCGATGTCATCAAACCATCCCATCCTCTGTTGCCCACTTCTCCTCTTGCCCTCAATCTTTCCCAGCATCAGGGTCTTTTCCAATGAGTCAGCTATTTCATCAGGTGGCCAAAGTATTACAGAAGGTACTGGAAACAAATATAATCAGAATTAATGATTTAACAGGTAATTAAATACTATGGATATTATTTGAAGCAACTTACCTTTATATAATATGTTAAAGTTTTCCAAAAGCTTTCCCTTGGGACTAATCTTCACACAGAATTAAGAAAGCAGACATGATTACTTTTCTCCCAGTACCTAAGATATTTGTTAAACAGTGCCAAGACAAGCAATATTGGAGCCTGACACAAAAGAAAAACTATGTAATATAGTCCTATTTTTTTATTAAAATTTCTTATGTTTTGTTCATCATAGGTTTTTATATTAACTTTGATTAAGGATTGCATTACCAAGGCTTTCTGGTATACCCCCCTAGTCAATTAATTGTCTGTCACAATGCCATTGCTCTTTTAAATGGTATTTTTAAAGTCATCACCCTTACAAAACAACATTACTACTTATTCAACTCAGTTAAACACTCAGTTAGAAGTATATCTAAATTTTATACATAGGGCACACTCGACTTTATCTTCTACAACTCAGATGCCAGTGAGCAACTTTAAGAAATTTTCCTCTCATTCTGCCCTCAGTAGAAACAGAGCTCGATAGGCAACATGGCTGTTTCCAATTAAGTTACTTTAATTTCTTATTTTAGAAATACCTCTATTTCTAAACAGAGAGATGCAGCAAACAAACTTATGCTTACCAGGGGGAAAGAGAGGGGAAGGATAAATTGGGAGATTGGGACTGACATATACACACTGCTATATATAAAATAGATAACTAATAAGGATCTGTTGAACAGCACAGGGAACTCTACTCAATACTCTGTAATGACCTATATAGGAAAAGAATCTAAAAAAGAGTGGATATATGTATATACATCAATATACCTGATTCACTTTGCTGCACAGCAGAAGCTAACACATTATAAATCAACTATACTCCAAAAAGAGCTTCCTTGGTGGCTCAGATGGTAAAGAGTCCACCTGCAATGCAGTAGATTCAATCTCTGGGTTGGGAAGATCCCCTGGAGAAAGGAATGGCAACCCACTCCAGTATTCTTGCCTGGAGAATCCCCATGGACAGAGGAGCCTGGTGGGCTACAGTCCATGGGGTCACAAAGAGTCGGACATGCTAAGCAACTCAGCACATGCTCCGAAAACCTTTGCTTTAAATTCCTCTATAGATTAGACTAAGGAGAGCTTATACTGGAAGACAACAATCCTCTGATCCACTCTTTCCTTTTTCCTCTGTTCCTTTTTCCTAGTATAACTTTCAACAGCAACACTTTAAACTTTTGAAAATGGTTTCTTCTAATATTTATCTCCTTTATTTTAAATAAGGCAAAGTGGGGGCTTCCCTGGTGGTCCAGCGGTTAAGAATTCTCTTTGTAATACAAAGGATGCAGGTTCGATGGGGGAGTAAGATCCCACAGGCCCAGGAGCAATTACGTCCATGGGACACAACTACTGAGCCCAGGGTTTCTATAGTCCACGTTCCGCAACTACAGAGTTTGTGCGCCTCCGCAGAAAGAAAGATGGAGTGTCCCTACCTCTTTTTCTTTTTTTTTTCAGATGCTTTTGGTCCCATAACAGAGATTCAGAGACCATAAGATGAGGTGGCTGAGTGCCTCCGTGAAACACTGCTGCTGCTGCTAAGTCGCTTCAGTGGTGTCCGGATCTGTGCGACCCCATAGACGGCAGCCCATCAGGCTCCGCCTTCCCTGGGATTCTCCAGGCAAGAACACTGGAGTGAGCTGCCATTTCCTTCTCCAATGCATGAAAGAGAAAAGTAACATTAAAGTCACTCGGTCGTGTCCGACTCTTAGCGATCCCATGGAATGCAGCCTACCAGGCTCCTCCATCCATGGGATTTTCAGGCAAGAGTACTGGAGTGGGGTGCCATTGCCTTCTCCGAGTGAAACCCTGCTGCTGCTGCTGCTAAGTCGCTTCAGTCGTGTCCGACTCTATGCGACGCCATAGACGGCAGCTCACTAGGCTCCCCCGCCCCTGGGATTCTCCAGGCAAGAACACTGGAGTGGGTTGCCATTTCCTTCTCCAGTGCATGATGAAATACTAGCTCATGTTATATTTCAGCAGTACCTCTAGCATGCCCCAGGGCTTAGGCAGGGCCAGCCCTTCTCAGGACTATTGCTCTACCTCTTGATTTATGAAATACATGCATTATTTACTGACGTTATGATAACTATTAAACTCTCTTACACAAACATACTTCTACCCTCCCAATACAGCTGTCACATATTTTTTTGTAAAATCAATAACTGTAGCCTCCATTACTATAAACCCTAAAATATTGTTCTCAGCACAGCCAACTAGTATAATGTAATTATGCTTCTTATACAACTTTTAATTTTTACTGTGTTACCTAATTACCTCCCTTTTATCTCATAATTATCTGTAAACATATCCTTAGATATTTCAAACCTCTCCATCAATCATGTGCCTATGTTTAAATACACCAAGTGATGAATCACTTTTATTTTGTTCTCAGGAGCCTCCGTCATGAAGCTCCCCCACCTTTTGCCCAATTCCAGTCTGGTTGCTCTTAGTCCACTAACAGCTGTCCTCTTGAACTTCCTTGTTGACAAGATCTTGTGTATCCTGAAGCTCAAGATTTTTCTCTTCTTTGTTTTATTTCTTTATTTTCTAGAGTACATTTGTCTCCTTAGAAAATATGAATGAAAAGTAAAATCTTTAATGTGCTGTTTAATTTCCACTTGGTTGTGAGTTTCCCAGATTTCCAATTTAGTTCCATTATGGTCAGAAAACATAGTTTGTTTGACTTGAAATTCTTTCAAATGTATTGAGTAATATTTTACGGTCTCCATGGCCAGTCTAGGTAGGCTATGTGTTGACTTGTCCAGTGCATCCTTGGTACTTTGCAGACTTGTTTTCTGTATACTTGAAAAAAAAAAGTGTTCTCTTGTTGTTGGATGTTCTATAAATGTCAGTTAGGTCAAGTAGGTTGATTGTTCAAGGTGTCTCCATTCTTCCTGAATCAAACAAAATCTCTTTGTTCCAGAAATTAAAAGAGGAATGGAGGAGGAAATGGCAACCCACTCCAGTATTCTTGCCAGGAAAATCCCTGGACAGGGGAGCCTTGTGGGCTACAGTCCATGGAGTCACAAAGAGTTGGACCTGACTGAAGTGACTGAGTTCACATGCATGATCAATGCAAAAACTTTAGAATATTTTTACTTCATTGATCTCCCTCTAATGTTACTATTTTGAATTTTAAATCTGTAATTTTAGGCATATAGTTTTATATATATTTATAAATTTTATGCCTAAAATATATATATAAAGAGTGGACTTCCCTGGCAATCCATTGGTTAAGACTTCACCTTCCAATGCAAGGAGTGCAGATTCAATCCCCAGTCAGGGATCCAAAATCCCACATGACTCATTCAGGGCCAAAACATCAAAAACATAAAACAAAAGCAATATTGTAACAAATTCAAGAAAGACTTTTAAAATGGCCCACATTAAAAAAAATTTTAAAAATGAGAATATTGAAATCTATGACTAAATTATGAATCTGTCTATTTCTTCTTGGAGTTGTATGAGCTTTTGATTCATGTATTTTGAAGCTGTATTATTAGGTGAAGAAATACTTAGGATTGCTATGACTCTTTGATTAATGGATTCCTTTATCATTAAGAAATGACCTTCTTTATCCTTGGACATAGTCTTTGCTGTGAAGTTTACTTTTTCTGATATTAATGTAGTAAGAGCAGATTTCTTAAATTAGTTTTAGGATAGTATATCTTCTTTCATCCTTTGACTTTTAACCTAGTTATGTTTTTAATCTAGTTTCTGGTGAGCAGCATATAACTGGGTGTCTCGCTTTTTTATTCAAGCTATTTATGCTGGCCTTTTAATTAAGATATTTAATTTCACATGTATATATTTTTTTATACGGCTGAGTTTAAACTTATCATCATGTGATTATTTTCTATTTGTACCAACTGTTCTTTGTTTACTTTTTCACTTTTTTGTGGATTGAATATTTTTTATGATTCTGTTTTCTCTTGTTGACTAATTGCTGTAACTGTTTTGTTATTTCAGTGGTTACTCTGTGATTTACAGTATACATATTTACATTTTAAATATGTACCCCTTCTAGCAATATTTTACCTTGTAGCGATATTTGTCATTTCATATATGGTTTAAGAATCTTACAATAGTATACTTATATTTCTCCCTTCCCAGTCTTTATACTACTGTTATCATACATTTTACTGCCTCATACCTTATAGACCCCTCACTACATTGCTATCATTTTTAAGTAATAAATTCTCTTCTAAAGAGATGTAAATAATTTTTAAGTCATTCAAGCAATTACCATTTCTGGTTATCATTTTTTTCTTTTTTTTTTAACTTTTTATTTTATACTGGAGTACAATTGGTGCTTTTGAACTGTGGTGTTGGAGAAGACTCTTGAGAGTCCCTTGGACTGCAAGGAGATCCAACCAGTCCATCCTAAAGGAAACTGGTCCTGAATATTCACTGAAAGGACTAATGCTGAAGCTGAAACTCCAATACCTGTGGCCACCTGATGCAAAGAACTGACTCATTTGAAAAGACCCTGATGCTGGGAAAGATTGAAGGCGGGAGGAGAAGGGGACGACAGAAGATGAGATGGTTGGTTGGCATCACCAACTCAATGGACATGAGTTTGAGTAGCCTCCGGGAGTTGGCCATGGACAGGGAAGCCTGGCGTGCTGCAGTCCATGGGGTCTAAAAGGGTCAGACACGACTGAGCGACTGAACTGAACCGAACAACTAATTAACAATATTGTGTTAGCTTCAGGTGTAGGACAAAGTGATGCAGTTTTACATATACATGTATCTATTCTTTTCCAAATTCTTTTCCCAATTAACTTGCTGTAGATTATTGAGCAGATTTCCGTGAGATATACAGTAGGTCCTTGTTAATTATCTGTTTTAAATCTGGCAGTGTATACATTCCAATCCCAAACTCCCTATCTTTCCCACAAAAACTTTCATAATGTAGTTTTCTTTAAATTTAGATTTGTATTTCCATCTGGCATTATTTTTATTCTGTCTATAGGGCTTCTTTTAATATTTCTTATAATGTGAGTCTGTGGGTGATTGTTTCTTTCAGCTTCTACATGTCTGGAAAGTTCTTTAACTTCAGTTTCCACTCAGGTATTTTTTGGTACCTAATGTCTTGGGTATTTTTTGTGTCTTAGTCTGTTTGGGCTGGTATAACAGACTACAACAGACTGGATGGCTTATAAACAACAGAAACTTATTTCTCAACAGCTCTGGAGGCTGGAAAGACATCAGCAGATTTGGTATCTGATGAGAATCCCCTTCCTTGTTCATAGCCGGCAGTCTTTTTGGACATAGTCTTCCTGCTGTGTCCTCACATGGCAGAAGGGACAAGGAAGCGCTCGGGGGTTTCTTTTGGTAAGGGCACTAATCCCTCCATGAAGGCTCAGCCCTCAAGACCTAATCATCTTCCCAAGGCTCCACATCACATTGTGTGTTAGAATTTCAGCATATGAATTTTGGGAGGACACACACATTCAATTCGTAGCACTTGGGTATTGAAGTCTAGGTTGGAACTTCTTCCTTCAGTTCTTAAAAAATATTACTCTTCTTCTTGCTGGGTACTAGATATTTTTGCATGCTTGTAGATATTATTGAGCTTTGTCATGCTCGGTCTTAGTTGTGGCACGTGGGATCTCCAGTCTTCATTGGGCATGCTGGATCTAATTCCCTGTCCAGGGATTGAACCCCAACTCCCTGTATTATGAGCATCGAGTCCAAGCCACTGGACCACCAGGGAAGTCCCATGTTGCTTCCCCTGGCTCAGACAGTAAAGAGTCTGCCTGCAATGTGGGAGACCCAGGTTCGATCCCTGGGTCAGGAAGATCCCCTGGAGAAGGAAATGGCAACCCACTCCAGTACTCTTGCCTGGAAAATCCCATGGTTGGAGGAGCCTGGCGGGCTCCAGTCCATAGGATCACAAATGGGATCACATGACTGAGCGACTTCACTTTCTTTCTTTCTAGAAGTCACTCAGAAATACTTTGATCCCTTTGGGTGTTGCTTTAAATATTTGACAGGCAATACCAGAGCAGCATTTCATTTAGAACTAATTATTTTCCACTAATGAGGAGAGATCCTTCTGAATATTCCAACTCCAGTCTGGATGGTGCGGACAGGAGCTACTGGCAGACCTATGTGAGCTCAAGGAACTGTTCCCTCTGATTCTTTAACCTGTGGTGGTTCTTCACCAGCCTCAGTGAGGACACAGATCAGCACTTTCCTGAATATTTGGAAACTCTTCTGCAGGTCTCTGGGAGTTCTCATTCTGTAAAGCTCTGCTGTCTCTCCAGGACTCTGTCCTGTGAACTCCAGTTGTCTTAATCTCACCGCACTCTTAGCTTAATCTCCTTAACCCTTCACTTAATCTCCTTAAATTCCCTCCCATCGCCTGAAAACTCTCTCAAGGTGGGAAGCTGAGGCAACCTTGTTTGCTTCCCATCACTCAGGACAAGGTGTCTCACGTCTTGAAAACCTTGTTTTGTATATGGTACCTGACTTTTCAGTTGTTTGGGGCAAGAAGACGAACCCAGCTCCTACCACACCATTTTTACCTAGGAGCAGAAGTCCCTCCATTGTATTTTAAGGCTGAAAAGTCCAAAGCCTTCCTCATTTTTGTTTCTTTGTATGTCATTAATTTTAAAGGGTCTTTCCCTTTGTTTATGTGCTGGAACTTCATGAAATTTCATGATGTTGTGTGTTCATATGGGTCTAGGTTCATTCACTCTACTTGGTTCCTAGTGGGTCCTCTCAGTCTTAAGATTCATAGTTTTAATCTTGGGGAAAATTGTGAGCAGAGAGGAGGAGTTCTTTTAAAGTAATTTACTTCCTTTTTCTTTCTCTCTATTCTTCTCTACTGGTTCTACAGTTAGTTGAATGTTGGACCAATGTGTGATCATTTTCGTTTCATTTGTTTTCCTTTGTATTCTTCTTTTTACCCCCAGGAAATTTCCTTTGCTTTATCTTCCATCCTGGCAATGTCACTAACGTATTTTTGAAGGTTTCTATGACTTTCTGTATTATCTTTGTTTCCCCTGAGCTTCTTTTCTGACAGCTCACTTTTTCCTGTTAGACACTTTTCTCCAATGATTGTGATTTAAAGGAAAAAGAGTCAAAGTAAGCTTGGATCATTCTATCACTTCATTCTATTGATAGCAAAGATGCTATTAACGATTACTAATGTTATGTCAGAAAGACTCAGTAGCTAAACTCACTGGCCAAAAAAATGGGACAATTTAAGCTTCAATAGGATAAGATCAATAAACTGGAACACATTAAATATGTTTAAATCCATGGGTTCATATAAACAGTGAAGGAAAACAAAGCCTAATTCATCATTTTTTACCATATATGCAAGTATCAAATGAGGGGAAGCTTCTCTTTATAAAAGCATTCCAGCTAATAAACAAAAGGCTGATAGAATTATTTATATTTCCAGAAGAGAAAGCATCCTGAAGGGTCCCACATTCATGATGGAGCTTTTTTACTTAATCCACTGTTTCAGTTCAACACCCTCCCTGCACTTCAATGTCTGGTATCCCTGAATGAGTCCAAAAAATAAGTTTTCAATATCATTCTTGGGGATAGACTCCTGATTAGCAAGAGGGGCTCTTGGGTTCAGTTGCTCTCTTTATAGAATTTCAGCACAATAAGTCTTCTGGTTTCGGTTCCACACCTCAAACTCACCAGGGTTTCCTGGCTCCTCTAAATCTTTTTTTAGTATTTCAGGAGGAGGATTACAGGGAGAGATGATTTACCTGCTGTTAATATCCTTCTTGGTCTCTCTCCCTTTTACCAGGTAATTTAGGTTGTAACCGCCTCTATCCTACTGTGTCAGGTACTGTTCCTTGGTTGCTTTACAGGCTTCCCAGAATTGGTTCAAATTTTTTATTTTTAATATTTTCTCCTTCCTTTTAGGGGTCTTAGTGGGGAGAGGAGGAAAGAACTTGAAGTCAATGCATCCATTTAAACTAAAGACTAGTTAAGCTTCTGATTTAAAATAAAAGCATCACATCGTAAATAGATGGAAAAGACTCCATCTATTTATCTTGTTCACCATCACACCTAACACAGTGTGAAGTGCAGAAATAATTCTGAATCCTGTTATACCATTCACATTTTCTTCAAGATTGTGATTTGCGGCTGGAGGTCAAAGGCACAAGAGTAGATGAAAATTCTTCTGTTCTACAAAGAAAACAGGAAAATGTCCAGAGCTCAGTCACTGGTCGGTAATGTATGTGCCATCATTCTTTTTCAAGCCACATTTGAAATATTTTTGGCTTTAACTTTCCTTGCCTTATACCAATCATCTTAGTTGTTAAGTTTGTTTAGAAAGTAATTTTTAAAAGATTACACTGATAACCCCAAGTGAGTTTGAGGCAGGGTAAGTCTGCTTATGTGGAACTCTTAAAATGTCCATTAGTACACTGTTCTTGTCACTTATCACCCAGGGGGTCAAGCCTTTGGTATGAAAGTTGTTTATAAACTGGTAGCTTTATTTTTAAAACAGAAAGGGAGGACTGAGGTGGAGCTGGGTAGAAGATCACACACTTAAGGGTTTAGAGATCCATGCGCATTATGAACCAGCCCTGGGTTTGTAAATTGTTTTTTTTTATAACTCAACCATTCTGTTGGAATTTGATGCAAAAGGTTTCCATCTCTAAAACCACGAGGTGTTATTGAAAGCCAGTTTCTTTCTATACAGTCCCTCAATAAAGGGAGATAGCAATAACTTTTATTTAGGTGACATAATTTCATGAAACTTATAATTATGTTTCACAATTATTTTGGAATTTTTGAAACTTTCTGTGACATTTTCCAGTGTTTGAGATATGATTGAAGATACTGAATTGATCTAATTCAACTAGCCTTCAAAAAGCACAATTTCTAAAAAAAAAAAAAAAATTGTACACCTTCTTTCACATAATGACATCTCTCAGGGCCACAGTGGATATTAGTTATTTGTGGACCCTGCATCCATTCACCCCTAAGACTTTCGTCTGTATCATCTCCTCTTTCTTACCCAGGTATCCACTCTAGAAGCTGACCTTCTTTCCCAGCCCCCACCAACTCCAGCTTTGATTGGCTTAACAATCTGTATATGCCATTCCCTTGGCCATTATTATTGATCCAAGGGTGGGCTTTTGGCATAAGTGATATTGGCTGAACCAATCGAGTGGATATCGACGTATGGAAGTGCCACAATCATTTGTGCCACCGTGAGGTATGTCTGCCGGAGAACGATGCTGATAAGTGATAAAGCAGAAACAGAAAAATCATAGATTTTTTCATATGAAAATCATAGAGTATTCATCCAATTTTGACCCCTGACCTATTTTGAACATTTCCTGAGATAAGAGTTCCCCTTTGTTGCTTAAGCCAGTTTGGGTTAGGTTTTCTGTTCAGTTCAGTCGCTCAGTCGTGTCTGACTCTTTGCAACCCCATGAATCGTAGCACGCCAGGCCTCCCTGTCCATCACCAACTCCGGGAGCTCACTCAGACTCACGTCCATCGAGTCCATGATGCCATCCAGCCATCTCATCCTCTGTCGTCCCCTTCTCCTCCTGCCCTCAATCCCTCCCAGCATCAGAGTCTTTTCCAATGAGTCAACTCTTCGCATGAGGTGGCCAAAGTACTGGAGTTTCAGCTTTAGCATCATTCCTTCCAAAGAACACAGAAAACCAAAAAAAAGTGTCTGGATGTGTATAACAGTCCCCTTGGAGCTACACTTGGGGAAGCACCTCTCTAATTAAACTTAAGTTATTTTGTTTGTGTGGCAAAAGTGCGGAAAGGTACACTGAAGTTCAGAGAAAGACATGGAGAGGCTGAAAAATTACTCAAGATTGTAGAGTGAGTCAGGAAAATAAACTTGACTTCTAGATGACTTGCTACAGGCTGCTCGCTTCTGTTCATTGTGGCAGGGTTTTTGTGTATAGTAATATATATCTTTTCCTCTTTCAACACGCCCCTCTACTTCATGGATGTTCTTAAAAAAAAAAAAACCCTGTTAAATAACCTCTTAAATATGTAAATGCCTTTCCCATACCAACCAAGAGTCTCAAGGGAAGGCAGGAAATAACAACTTCATTAGGTGCCAACTTTGCTAGCCCCTATACAACACAACTTCTAGAACGGTGGAGTTGGCAGAATAATGCCCCTCCATGGCCCCATGATGCTCATATTCTAACCCCCAGAACCTGTGAACACGTTAGGTTACATTGTAGAGGAGAATTAAGGCTGTGGGTGGAATTAAGCTGCCTAACTAACCGAGCCTAGTGTGTGAAGATGACTCTGGATTATCCAGGTAGGTCCGGTTAGTCAAAAGAGTCTTCAAAAGTGGAAGAAAGAGGCAGAAGAGTGAGAAATAGAGAAAGGACATCAGGATTAAAACTTAACCCAAGGTTGCTGGCTTTGAAGATGGAGGAAAGTGTTAGTCTTTCAGTCATTATCTGACTCTTTGCGACCCATGGAAGCCCTCCAGGCTTCTCTGTCCATGGAATTCTCCAGGAAAGAATACTGGAGTGGGTAGCCATTCCCTTCTCCAGGGGATCTTCCTGATCCAGGGGTCAAACCCAGGCCTCCTGCATTGCAGGCAGATTCTTTACCACTGAGCCACCAGAGATAGGACCTCAAATCAAAGACAACGAGCTGTCTCTAGAAGCTGCATTCTCTCCTAGAGTTTCCAGAAGAAATCCAGACCTGCTGATAACCTGAGTTACCCAGTGAGATCCATTTCAGATTTTTGACCCCTAAAACTGTAAGATCATAAATTTTTGTTGTTTTAAACCACTAAGCTTTGGTAATTTGTTGCAGCAGACTAATGCAGACCACTACTGTGCTTTTGTGTAAGATTTTCTAAATGTTCTACCTAGCTTAGACATAATACAAAATGTCTGATGATCCTGGGTTATTTCTATAGAAATCTGTTACCAGTACATTATTTTTCTATAAGTCCTCTGGTTCTACTACATAATCCAACCTGAGATATGTTAGTCAGTTTTTGTATGAAGAATTGTTATTGATAGTCTTTCCAAAATATCCCTTTGTCGCCTTTTATAAATAATGCTGGACATAATTTAGCTTTTGATACTTAGATCTAATGGTCTGAAATATTTCTTTTCACAGTCAAGAGATTTTTGACAACAATTAAAGTTAATGCAGAATTTACCATGGGCTGGACACTATGTTAAGCCCCTCCATGTGTTATCTTAGTTCTTAAAGTATCATTGCTACCTCCAGTTCACAGCTGAGAACACCAAGGCTTAGACAGGCAAAATAATTTGTCCAATATCTCAAAAATAATAAATGGAAGCACCAGAACTTAAACCCAAGTCTCCTTAACTCCAACCCCAAGCTTCTCAACCTCTACATATGAGAGGTGGAGAAGTGTGAGCTGAACTCTGGACTACATCTAACCTAGTTCGGCAAGTCATTTCTGAGTGGTACCCTTTGAGCTTTGTTTGTTTCCTCGTTGCGGTTTTACTCTTCAGTTTGTTTACTTATTTATTTTCCTGAAAGTTTCATTGTGGTTTGTGCCCTTTAAAGTTTACCTTTTACTTTGGAAAGTATTCAAGGGTTCAGAGGGGCTGGAGTTCTGATTTAACTGAGGTTTAACTGAACGGATTCAGAACACCGCTGCAAACAATAGCAAAAGCTTGCACATGGAGCGTGAGGCAGGCTGAGCCCTGAGACCAGTATCGCCAGGACAGTGGCTGCACCTTCAGGAGGAGCACAGGTCTTGCAGGAAGCAGAAAGGCAAGCCACTCACCCTAACTGCACGCTTTGATGGCTTTCGTGGGTCATCTGACTGGTCTGCTGAACGAAGGGAAGATGGTTTCCTCAAGAATCTGCCAACCTCTATTACCTACACTGGCAACCAGTGGTCTTTGAGGGTCACTGAGTATGTGAGCTGGGCCCAGCCTCTGAGATCCCACCCATCTGGCTTGAAAGGGTGGAAGACCATACATCACCCAGTCAGCCCCATCCTCCCCTCTTTGACTATGATTCTCAGTACTCAGTCACAACATGTCCTTCCCATGATGGGTCCATTGGACTTTAATTAATAAGCTTCTTCCGGCAGTTGTGGGATAAAGCACCTTATCCACATGCTTGCAATCCCCACAGACATTCTGCAAGGAAAATACTGTTGTCCCCACTTTGCTGAGGAGGAAGCTGAGGCCTGAAAACCAAATAGCTTTCATTAAGTCAGCCCACAAATATGTGTTGAGTACTTAGGCCCTAGGGAAGCAGAGATAAAATGTCACCACTCTCAAGGTGTTCAAAATCAAATAGGACTTATGACCACAGAAACAGATAGTTATAATATATTGCAGGAAGCCAAAAGACAGACTCACAAGCAGGGTACTATGGGAGCAGAGGGGAAGTTCACGGGGTGGAGAGGAGACAAAGCTTCAGGAAAGGCTTCCTGGAGGAGGTGGTACGTGAGTTGAGTCTTCACATTTGCATAGGAATCTCCTAGATGAAGGGGTTGAGGGAAGGAAAAGAGATTGCTGGGAGCAAGCAGGGTTAGTAGAGGCAAAGTGCGGGAAGCAACTTGTATGTGGGAACCTGAACTCTGCAGAGTTCAGTGAAGCCAGAGCAGAAAGAGAAGGAAAACAAAGGTGGGAAATGAGGCTGGAGGCACAGACAGAGCCAGGTCTTGGTGGACTTCATATCCTGTTTACCAGCTGGGCTTCCCAGGTGGCAGTAGTGGTAAAGAACCTGCCTGCCAATGCAGGAGACATAAGAGATGCAGGTTCAATCCCTGGGTTGGGAAGATCCCCTGGAAAAAGGAATGGCAACCCCTCCAGTATTTTTGCCTGGAGAATCCTATGGACAGGGGATCCTGGTGGGCTACGGTCCATGGGGTCTCAAAGAGTCGGACACGACCGAAGTAAACTTAGCATGAATGCATATCCTGTGTTAGAGACTCTTCTATTTTTCTTTTGGGATTTTAAAGAATTGTAAGCTAGCTGATGATGAGAATGCAACCTACCAGATTTAAAAAAAAAAAAAGCCTTATCCTGTAGATGCTAAAGTTTTATGTAAAAATTAGAATGTGTAAACAATCTAAACAGCATTCACAAAGAAAATGTGCTGTATATCCACAAAGGAATATTTTTTAGCATTAAGGAAATTCTGAGATTTGCAGCAACAAGGGTCAACCTTGAGGGCATTATGGTAAGTGAAATAAGCTAGTCACAGAAGGACAAATACCACGTGGCCCCACTGATCCACTGATATGAAGTATCTAAAATAGTCAAACTCGTAGAGGTAGAAATGAGAATAGCAATTGGCAGGGACTGGGCGAGGGCGAGACTGGGAGGTGCTGTTTCACAGGGATACAGATTCAGTTGTGCAGGATGAGTAAGTTCTGGACAGCACTGTGCCTATTGTCAGCAATACTGTATCGTGCACTTACAGATCTGATAAGAGGGTGAGCGTCACATTAAATATTCTTACCAGATGAAAAAATTAGATAGAGCTTAGGAATAGATCCTTTGTACTTTCTGGCACTTTTCAATTTGCAGGGAAGCTCAGAGAGACCTTGACTTGATGTCTATTGACAGGGCAGCATGCCCCTTTTCTTATGTAATTGAAATATTATTCATTCTGGATCTTTGTGTTTGCCACAATCCAAAAGCCTACCTGAAAGGTAGTTCTAAGTCTTAGAAGCACTTCTTCTAGTCTCGCTTTCGTTTGCTACAAACTCTGCCTCTGTGCAACCCACGAGACCTTAACAGGCACCCCAACAGTACAGGAATCCCAGGAAAAGTACCTAATGTGATATCTACATGTTTCAAAGAGAAAGTCATTAGAAATAAACAGGTCAGAAAAGGCAGGGCCCCATCAACATGTTTTTCCAAATCACCTTAGCAGAACAATGGCAAAAAGTGATGTTGCTCAGTGGCCAATTGATGTCTGACTCTTTACAACCCCATGGACTGCAACACGCCAGGCTTCCCTGTCCTTCACTATCTCCCAGAGTTCGCTCAAACTCATGTCCATTGAGTGAGTGATGCTATCTAACCATCTTATCCTTTGCCATCCCCTTCTCCTTTTTTTCAATCTTTCCCAGCATCACGGTCTTTTTCAGTAAGTGGGCTCTTCACATCAGGTGGCCAAAGTATTGGACCTTCAATTCAGCATCAGTCTTTCAATGAATATTCAGGGTTGATTTCCTTTAGGATTGACTGGTTGGATCTCCTTGCTGTCTAAGGGGCTCTCAAGAAGTAGCACCACAATTCAAAAACATCAATTCCTCAGCACTCAGCCTTCTTTATGGTCCAACTCTCATATCCATACATGACTACTGGAAAAATTACAGCTTTGACTATACAGACCTTTGTCAGTGAAGTGATGTTTCTGTTCTTTAAACACTGTCTAGGTTTTTTTTGGGGGGGGGGGTGGGGGGTGTTAGTTCTAGAAGGTCTTGTAGGTCTTCATAGAACTGTTCAACTTCAGCTTCTTCAGTGTTACCAGTCAGGGCATAGACTTGGATTACCATGATATTGAATGGTTTGCCTTGGAAACAAACAGAGATCATTCTGTCGTTTTTGAGATTGCATCCAAGTACTGCATTTTGAACTCTTTTGTTGACTATGATGGCTACTCCATTTCTTCTAAGGGATTCCTGCCCACAGTAGTAGATATAATGGTCATATGAGTTAAATTCACCCATTCCAGTCCATCTTAGTTCACTGATTCCTAGAATGTCAATGTTCACTCTTGCCATCTCCTGTCTGACCACTTCCAATTTGCCTTGATTCATGGACCTGACAGTCCAGGTTCCTATGCAATATTTCTCTTTACAACATCAAATCTTGCTTCTATCACCAGTCATCCCTTCATTCTTCCTGGAGTTATTTCTCCACTGATCTCTAGTAGCATATTGGGCACCTACTGACCTGGGGAGTTCATCTTTCAGTGTCCTATCTTTTTGCCTTTTCATACTGTTCATGTGGTTCTCGACACAAGAATACTGAAGTGGTTTGCCATTCCCTTCTCCAGTGGACCACATTCTGTCAGACGTCTCCACCTTGACCCGTCCATCTTTGGTGGCCTCACACCACATGGCTTAGTTTCATTAGTTAGACAAGGCTGTCATCCGTGTGATCAGATTGGCTAGTTGTCTGTGATTGTGGTTTCAGTCTGTCTGCCTTCTGATGCCCTCTCTCAGCGCCTACCGTCTCACTTGGATTTCTCTTACCTTGGACATGGGGTCTCTCTTCATGGCCACTCCAGCAAAGTGCAGCCGCTGCTCCTTATGGGGAAACAATGGAAACAGTGGCTGACTTTATTTTTCTGGGCTCCAAAATCACTGCAGATGGTGATTGCAGCCATGAAATTAAAAGACGCTTACTCCTTGGAAGGAAAGTTATGACCAACCTAGACAGCACATT
>NW_011494274.1:2068095-2073424 GCF_000754665.1 Bison bison bison | reverse complement strand
GGCATCACTGACACAATGGACATGGGTTTGGGTGGACTCTGGGAGTTGGTGATGGACAGGGAGGCCTGGAGTGCTGCGGTTCATGGGGTCACAAAGAGTCAGACACGACTGAGTGACTGAACTGAACTAGGTTTGTTAAAGCATTTCTATCAAGGAGCAAGTGTCTTTTAATTTCATGGCTGCAGTCACCATCTGCAGTGATTTTGGAGCCCAAGAAAACAAAATCTGTCACTATTTCCATTTTTTCCCCATCTATTTGCAATGAAGTAATGGGATCAGATGCCATGATCTTAGTTTTTTAATACTGAGTTTCAAGCCAGCTTTTTCACTCTCCTCTTTCACCCTCATCAAGAGGCTCTTTAGTTCCTCTTCACTTTCAGCCAATAGAGTGATGACCCCGGGGAAAATACTTGTGGTATAAGAAAGCTGGTGTTCAATCTATCAGTGGTTTGAAATAACTCATAGTAACATCATCCAGATGCATGGCTGTCCTTTAAGAGACACAGGCACTATTTCCTGAGTATCTTGTGTGCAGAATATGCTCTGAAAGGGCAAGGTACATATGTTAGCGCTTTCGTCTTCCAGAATCCAGAACCTGTCTGCAAAATGAAACAAAAACACTGAAGCAAGTGAATGAATGAGTGAATGTTCCAAAGGATATGGATGCAACAAGGATAACAACAACAAAAAAAAACTGTGTGGAACCCAAAGGGATAAACTTGTGCTCTGACCCCTCTTCCAGCTTAGGAAATAGACGTCATTAAAGAGTTTTATTATTCTTATCTGTAAACCATCCCAGGGCCCACAGAAGTCAGCTGAACTAGAGAAAGTGACCTTGCCAAGCCTCAAAAGAAAAGAGCTCTATGAGCAAAGTGAGTCATAACAATCCTTTCTAATTGTGGGAACCAAACAGTGGCAGGTTGTAAAAGGAAAATGCAGGTTGTTCCCATAAACCATGGGGTGAGTTCCGGAGACAGTGTGTAACAGGGTCCCTGTCTTATCAACCACGGTACCTCTCCTCCAGGAGGTGGTAGTCTAGTTAATAAAACATTCCTCACAATGACTTTAAATCACTCAGAGAGCTACTGGCAGTCAAGAGTAGGTTAATGCCAGCTATGGGAAGGGAGGCTTCCAGGAATTAAAGGACGTTGTGGTACCTTCGACAGAGACACTGTTGCTCACCAACAGGCTGGACATCTCTGGCTGCCCATCTATTAAAAACTCACTTTGGCTTATTTTCCCAGGTGATTGGTGATGGGCTACACCAAACCATCCCTGGTCTCTATCTCTGCCTTGTGAATACTGGTTTAAACATTTTCTATTTTTTAATTGAAGTATAATTGATTTACAATTATTGGTTTCAGGTATACAGCAAAGTGACTCAATTATATATATATATAAATCCTAAAAGATAATGCTGTTAAAGTGTTGCACTGAACATGCCAGCAATTTTGAAAAACTCAGCAAACTCAGCAGTGGCCACAGAACTGGAAAAGGTCAATTTTCATTCCAATCCTAAAGAAAGGCAATGGCAAAGAATGTTCGACTACCATACAATTGCACTCATTTCACATGCTAGCAAGGTAATACTCAAACTCCTTCAAGCCAGGCTTCAGTAGTATGTGAACCAAGAACTTCCAGATGTGCAAGCTGAGTTTAGGAAAGGCAGAGGAACCAGAGATCAAACTGCCAACAACCATCAGATCATAGAGAAAGCAAGGAAGTTTCAGAAAAATATCTACTTCTGCTTTATTGACTACAATAAAACCTTTGACTGTGTAGATCACAACAAACTGTGGAAAATTCTTAGAGGCGGGAATACTAGACCATCTTGCCTGGCTCCTGAGAAAACTGTATGCAGGTCAAGAAACAACAGATAGAACTGGACATGGAACAATGGACTGGTTCAAAATTGGGAGAAGAGTATGTCAAGGTTGTATATTGTCACCCTGCTAACTTAACTTATATGCAGAGTACATCATGTAAAATGCCAGGCTGGGTGAATCACAAGTTGGAATCAAGATTTCTGGGAGAAATACCAACAACCACAGATATGTAGATGATACAACCCTAATGGCAGAAAGAAAAGAGGAACTAAAGAGCCTCTTGATGATGATGAAACAGGAGAATGAAAAAGCTGGCTTAAAACTCAACATTCAAAAGACAAAGATCATGGCATCTGGTCCCATCACTTCATGGCAAATAGATGGGGAAACAATGGAAACTGTGACAGATTTTCTTTTCTTGGGCTCCAAAATCATTGTGGGTGGTGACTATAGTCATGAAATTAAAAGATGCTTGCTCCTTGGAAGTAAAGCTGTAACAAACCTGGATAGTGTATTAAAAAGCAGAGACATCACTTTGCCAACAAAGGTCCATATACTCAAAGCTATGATTTTTCCAGTAGTCATGTATGGATGTGAGAGTTGGAACAAAAAAAAGGCTGAGCACCAAATAATTGATGCTTTTGAATTTGGTGCTAGAGAAGACTCTTGAGAGTCCCTTGGACAGCAGGGAGATCAAACCAGTTAATCCTAAAGGAAATCAAATCAGAATATTCATTGGAAGGACTGATGCTGAAGCTGAAGCTCCAATACTTTGGCCACCTGATGGAAAGAGCCTCTTGATGAAGGTGAAACTCATTGGAAAAGACCCTGATGCTGGGGAAGATTGAGGACAGGAGGAGAAGGGAGTGACAGAGGATGTGATGTTTGGATGGCATCATTGACACAAAGGACATGAGTTTGAGCAAATTCTGGGAGATAGTGAAGGACAGGGAAGCCTGGCGTGCGACAGTTCATGCAGCTGCAAAGAGACAGACATAGCAACTAAACAACAACAAGTACATGTGTGTGCATGTATGTGTGTGTATATATATATATATATATATTCTTTTTCAGATTCTTTTCCCTTATAGATTATTACAAAATATTAAGTAGAGTTCCCTGTGCTATATAGTAAGTCCTTGTTGCCTATCTATTTTATATATGAGTGTGTATAGGTTAATCCCAAACTTTTAATTTATCCCTCCCCCTGCCCTTTCCCCTTTGGCAACCGTAAGTTTGTTTTCTATGTCTGTGGGTCTAGTTCTCTCTTGTAAATAAGTTCATTTGCACACATTTTTTAATGGGTCTTTGACCATTGCTAGAGGCCCAGTCTAGAACCAACCACACTGGTCTTTCTTCAAATCTATCTATTCTTTTGAGAGATCAAACATAGCTGTGGCCAAAACACCACACTCCCTCAACTAGCCCCCCGAAGCTAAATTAGAGGATGAACATAAAGTCAAGCCAACAGGATCTCTCCTTGCCACGACTGTTCCCAGAACATCAGGGTTCTAGAAACTGTCAGAAGAGTAGTTCCAAAGAATCATTTCTCACTTCATTGGTTGATACACAGAGTTGTCTGTCTGTACTCACTCGTGCAACCTGGGTACAGGGCTCTTTGTTGTACCCTGCCATGAACAAGAAAGGCTGGGTTGCTTTCTAGAATGATCCATCATAGGTGTGGGCTTGGGGACTCAGCAGAAGCAGCATGCTGGGGTCCCCACTTCCCTCTGCCCATGGGATTAGGTTCTCAAAAGAGAAGTGCCACAGGCCTAGGATGCTATAATTATCTCAGCCATTTAAGGATTATGCTCCTGGGAGACTATAATTATCCAAATATTGTTGCATTCAGGGATATTTTACTTACAAGGGAGTGCCTTCATTTTTACAGGATCTTTCAAGGGGACTCAACGGGTGTGTCCTCTCTAATGTGGTTCCTAAAAGAGGCTGGAAATAAACAACTGCAACTGGCACGAGGGTGGGGCCCAACTGAATCCAACCCAACCAAGGACTTCTGGTGGGGGCAGCAGCAGCCAGCTTCCTGTGTTGCCTTAAAAAGTAGTTATCAGTCACTCTAGGCCAAAACCTGGGGACTTTATTCTTTCTTAGTCCCACCCTTCTCCTCCTTCCCACTCACCCACAAATATTTCTTCAGTCTAAAGTCCATCTATTTTGAGAAATTGTTAACATCCTGGGCATTTAAGATACGACTTCTTTCTGAGGTCTGTGCATCATATTATTCACATCATAATATCCTCCTGGCCTGAGGGTTGACCCTTTACTTCTTTCTCTAAATCCAATAAAGCGCTATTTACTATAGAAAATTGTACAGTGTACAATGGAACTAGAGGGTGGGAGAGAAAGAGGGCACTCAGTGTGGAAAGAAGCTTAATTCAATTCAACAAACTTCCTTGATTAAAAGAGCTACATCCAGTTTTTACTATGTTGTTCAATTACTCAGTCATGTCGGACTCTTGGCAACCCCATGGACTGTAACATGCCAAGCTCCTCTTTCCTCCACTATCTCGCGGAGCTTGCTCCAGTTCTTGTTTGTTGAATTTTTGCTATATGGTAAGCATTATTCCAGAGCATGATTATACTCAGCAACTAAACAAAAACTACAAGCGTTATTCCAAGCTTTGTGTCAAATTAATTCTAACAGGATCCTGTAAGGTAGGTCCTGCTAACCATCCCCATTGTGCAGAGGATTAAATCAGCAAACAGAGAGGTTGGGGGGCTTTCTCAGTATCATCCAGGTAGGTGATGGGTGGAGGACCCACACCTAGCAATCTGACTCCAGACTGACTCTTTGCCACCTCGCCATTGTGCCAGGCTCCTTCCCATGCTCCAGTGCCTATCCCATGATGGACATCTTCAGCAATGTGATGGGAGGATCAGAACAATGAAAGGACATGGTTCCTGCTCTCCAGGGCCTTAGGAACTCTGGGGAAAGTGTAAAAATCGTTACTGCTGCAGCAGCACAGAAAGGCTGGAGGAATGGCTGTGGAGTGGGGGTGGCGTCTGATATGTGAATACCCACAGAGAGGGCACGGGTGTCGGCATTCCAGACAGAGGGCGAAAGCAACATCAGATGCCCCGAGAAGTTGGGGATAGGCTAAGATAGTGCATGCATGGGCAGCAGCTGTGAGAAGTGCCCTTAGCAGAGCCTGCTGGGGTGCGAAGAGCCAGGAGACAGCTGAGTTTGGGCAGGAAACAGTCCTCTGCAGCTTAGGATGGAGACAAAGATGAAGACGGCCTTTGATTTTAGGGTTCGTTTTGATTCACTGTGATCTAGGAGAGGATCTTAAAGGAATGCTTTACTGTTGTATACCTTCTGACCTCTTTTCTCACATGACTTCTGTCCAAGGTTCGATCTAGTCTAGTTCAATAAACAGCTGTTGAGCACCTCTTTAGGGTATTGAGTACGAACCACCCTAAAACGTAGTGGCTTGAAACAGCACTCCTCGACAGGCTCCCAGTTCTGCCATCGAGGCAGGTCTCAG
>NW_011494274.1:2059681-2067995 GCF_000754665.1 Bison bison bison | reverse complement strand
ATCTCTAGAGCATCAGCTGGGGCAACCCCACTGGGGCTGGGAGAGCCACTGCCAAGGTGGCCTCATGCACACAGATGGGCAAACAAGGCTTCCCGGCTGCTGGGAGCTCAGCTAGGACCCCATTTCTCTTCCGCTGGCCTCTCCATGTGACTAAGTTGGGCTTCTGACAACACAGCGATCTAGCTGTCAGACTGATTTATGGGGCCTGGCTTCCCCTAACAAGTAAACCTGGAAGCTGCCAGGCCTTCTGAAGGCTTGGTCTCAGAAGCTCCAGAGTCCATTCTGTTGGTCAAAGCAGCTGGAGAGCCAACCCAGATTCTAGGAGAGGAGTCTACCCAAGGGCAGCTCCAAAAGCAGTAATCTGTCATTATACCTGTTAATGGTCAGATTCACGACTGGAGATAAAAGGGCTAAGATAGGATCCTTGCCTGGAGGGAGGGATAATTCAGGAGCTTTGCGATGAATATTCACTACTATACATAAGACAGATAACCAACAAGGACCTACTGTATAGCACAGGGAACTCTACTCAATATTCTGTGATAAACTGTATGAGAAAATAATCTAAAATACAGAATGAATATATATAGAATGTGTGTGTGCAACTGAATCACTTTGATGTACACCTGAAACGAATAAAGCATTATAAATAAATTATACTCCAATAAGTTAAATTTTTTTAAAAAAAGAAAGATATGATCCTTGCTTCAAAAAACTCTTGACCAGTATCATGGGGGGATGTATTAGATTAAAAGAGAATGAATAGGCACAACAACTGAAAATAATGCATAGACTTTAATTGGATCCTGATTTTTTTTTAATCCAGCTAAAAAGACATTTTAGGGACAGTGGAGATTTAAATATAAATTTGATATTTGATGAAATCAGAAATTATTGTTAATTTTCTTAGGCTAATAGTAGCATTGTGGTTTTGTAGGAAATTGTCCTCATTTTTGAGAAATGAATTATGAAGTATTTTCAGAATGAGATACCATGTCTGCAATTTACTTTTAAATAATTCAGAAAAAAGAAGTATCAACTGATAAAGCAAATATTGGCCAAATGTTAAGAACTGTTGAGTCTACATGGTAATAATATGGTTGATTATTATAATATCTTTTCATGTTTTCTGAAAGGTTTTGGAATAAAAAGTTGGAGATGAAAAAAGCATGACTTAGTTCTTACTTCTCCATGGAAGCGGTTTCCCCAAGAGAAATCAACAAGAAATACATGAAAAGAAATCACAATTAAATGAGTCAGCACCCTCATTGCATACCCTCACAGGCTCCTATCAGTACTGCCTTCCTACTTGAAACACTATTCAGAACCCTCAGGGTGGTTAAAGCCTGAAGCAAGACCCTCCAGAAGGGGAAGCTGCATGAAGCATGGCTACCACCGTGCTGGCCATCTGCTGGCTATCCTGTGCTTCATTTCCTGGCACCTGGCACCAGAGAATGAAATGCTTGTCCTTCATTCTTTTCTTCAGCTGAAAGAAACTACTGCTGTCAAAAGAGACATTTCTTTATGACAAGAGAAAAACACACAGAGCTCATAAGAGACATACAAGCAGGGAAACAACACAGGCTATTGATCCAAACATAGCTTGTCCCCAAGCCTGATGTTTGGCCCATATGAAAACTCCATTTTGATGTCAATCATGGTAGCTCCCTTGGGATGGCTTGAGTTTGTGAACATCAAGGGATGCTGAATCCCTCTCTTTCCAACCTACAGTTCCACATCTGGGCTCTGGTTTGGGGTCTGAGGACATGCCTCTTTTCCAGACAGCGGTACACCAAATGATCACACCCATCCTGTGGGACACTATGCTTGAAGTCAAAGTTAAAAAGTAATATGATTTCAGAGGTTTTTCCAGTAGTCATGTATGGAAGTGAGAGTTGGACCATAAAGAAGGCTGAGTGCCAAAGAATTGATGCTTTTAAACTGTGGTGTTGGAGAAGACTCTTGAGAGTCCCATTGGACTGCAAGGAGATCCAACCAGTCCATCCTAAAGGAAATCAACCCTGAATATTCATTGGAAGGACTGATGCTGGAGCTGAAGCTCCAATACTTTGGCCACCTGATGCGAAGAGCCACTCATTGGAAAAGACCCTGATGCTGGGAAAGATTGAAGGCAGGAGGAGAAGGGGACAACAGAGGACAAGATGGTTGGATGGCATCACCAACTCGATGGACATAAATTTGAGCAAGCTCTGGGAGATGGTGAAGGACAGGGAAGCCTGGCGTGCTGCAGTCCATGGGGTCGCAAAGGGTCAGACACAACTGAGTGAACAAACAACAAACTACGATTTCAAGAGCCACTGTATTCCTACTAAAATAGGATATGTATCTTTTCCGAAGATTTCTCCTTGCCACCTCTCCTCTGCCTTCATCTCCCCAATAAACACCACACGGATGCCTTTCTTTCCTCCACAACTCCCTACTTATGTTGGTTATAAGCCTGCATCCACCCTCTAAACACACACACACACACACACACACACACGATGTTGCTGAAATTTGCTCTTCCCCTGGATTCCATGGCATTATCCTCTTTTGAATCACTTTCATTTTGCTGATTCCTTTTGCCCTATATCTTTCTCTAGCCTTTCTTCCCTCTTAAATGAGCAGTTCACCAAGGATGTGGGGGTTTTTCTACTCCATTGGTAGTTTTCAGCCTTGGCAAATGTCAGAATCCCATGTGGAGCTTTAAAAGAACTGTTCTGGAGTTACTGATTCATTGTGTCTGGGGTGGAAAGTAGCCATTCAATATTTTTAAGCTCCCAAGTGATTCTGATAAACACTTAAGATAGAAACCATTGTTCTGCTCTTTTTCTTCCCAAGAAATCTCATCAAGTACATGAATGAATAAATGATTGAATGAGGGAATGAATGGCTCCAAATAGTAAAACTAGGCTGACAACATCAGGTCAAATAAACTACAATTTTCCCCTGGATATAATTTAGCATTTTAAGAAAATATTTGGTAATTTTCTCGTGCCACAAGGCTGAGACTTTGTTCCAGCTTTAAGCAATTTACTGGTTTCCAAAAAATAGTTATTGAATGACTAGTGGAGTCTTATGATTTCTAGCCCTGACATCTCTTATAAGCTCTGACCCAACAGGTCCAACTGCCTGCTAGACTATCCACATAATTCTCAAACTCTGGATGTGTGATCATGTGCAGCTCAAAATAAATCTGTCTAGACTGAAATCATTATCTTTCATGCAAAAATTGAGCTTCTAGCATCACCATTATCTCGATGTCTCCTGAAACATCGGCGTCACGTTTGTCTCCATGTTTATGCAAAGAATAGATCTGACCGGTTGCCAAATCCTTTCAGTCCTTTTCAGCAGCGTCTTGTACATCCTGGGAATAGAATGCCTGGGTGTGAAATATGCTCCCTTCAAATGCTGGCTGCATTAAGTTGCCTCTGTTTTGAAGAGGATATCTTGGCGTGTTCTAGACCACTGGGCCACTAGGCCTTGAATCTCCCAAGGTTTACCTCTTGTCCTCCGGAGTCCGCGTATTTTATCAGTACTCTGATATAATTGACGCTTTTAGTCATTTGGTCTGATTAACATGTTGTCATCACTAGAGTAGATTAATGATATGTTCTAACACTCAAGTGGCCCAGGTTTATTTGACCTATATGAAGACAGAGGACAGGAGGCTTACTATGTGCTGGCACAAGACTATAAATGTGTCTTGTTGTCCATTCCAAGTGAATACCAACTGTTTCTGCCCCTCCCTTCTGATATGCATGGGGGAAAAAATATGCCCAAGCTCAGTAGATCAGTGGCCGCACACCACATACCTGAGGCCAGGTCAATCTGCTTGATTTGAGCAAAGAAAGCACATCTGGAAGAACAGGAGTTTCTATTAGTTGAGGGTGTACTGTGACCTCCCACAATCATCTGATCTTTGTCAGGGTCAAACTGATTGAATTAAACATAGATATAATGAAGCCCACCGCCCTTGCATGTGTCAGACCCAGAAAAGTGACAATAATCTCTCTCAGTTCCCTGGCAATTTTGGTTGTTTTGATTTGCTATCTTGGCTAGAGGGAGTGAACAGCCAAAGTTTGGTGACCAACCAAACCTTCATTTGACTTTCTCCACTAAAAGAGCTCTTACCCCAGAAGCCAAAGAACCAATGTGCAAATTGCACCAACTACTAAATTTGTCCAGGGGGTGTTCCTGGTCCCCTTAGAGCCGTTGTGAGTCAGATCTGGGCTGGAACTCCACTTAGTACTGAGCCCCTGTGTGTCCTTACTCTAAGAGCAGGCTATAATGCTGCTTGTAATCCTCAAGAATAAAATCAGTCAGGACTTGAAATGTTTGGCAATTTCCCTTTTCTAAGTACATAGTTACAGCATCCATGACAGAGGGAAAGCTCTCTGTGGAAGATTTTCAGCTAATAAAGCAGAAAGAATGAAACATCATTTTACAGTCTCTAGTGAAAGGATGCGTGCCAGCAACAATCATCAATGGATACTAAAACAATCAATTAAATGGATGAGAGTGAAGTTCATAATGAATGGATAAGACTAAGAGCTCCCAAACCCATGTCTCAACCTTAGCACCACTAAAAAGAAATACCTACACATTAGGTGCCTGCCGACAGAAGAGAAGAGGAAGTGCCCTGCCCTTCAAACAGCCTTGCCTAAATTAAATGAACGTGAACTGAATTCATCCGAGACCTAACTACCTGTTTATAGGAAAATAAAAGAAATGAAATAATAAATTATAGGATACTAAAAGGAAGCAATCAGTCAAATTTAGAAAGTGAAACGCTCTACAGAACAAACAGTCCAGTCCCTTTAACCAATAAAGAGCATAGGGTGGGATCAGGGAGTGGGGTGAGAGTGAACCGATATGAATGAAAGAAGACGAGAGATAAAACAACAAAATGCAATGTATGGATCTTGTTTGGATCTGTATTGAATGAACCAAATGTAAAATGACATTTTGAGACAAGGAAATTTTAAAAGAAATGGTGTATCCACGCTATTTAGGGAACATTCTTAATTGTGGTAGATGTGATGGTGATATTGTGATGAAATTTTTTAAAAAATGGCATCTTGGTAAAATGATATGGAACTAGTTTTAAAATATCCAAGCAAATTAGTGCTAGGGTGTGTTCTTTTTTACTCATCTTCTATATTTTCCTACATCTCACTTCCTCCCTTTATCAACCAACATGGCAAAATGTAACATATGATAAAACATAGCCAGAAAAACCCCTGTAGAATATAAGAGGAGGCACCAATGAACACTTCAGGAGGAATTACATTGTATTTGGATGAGATACAGAATACATGTAAGCAACAGATATCCAGCCCAAATTCGTGGTCTGGTTCAACAAGCCAAAGGTGCCCAGAAAGCAGATCAGTTCCACGGCAGTATCTGTGCACTGGCCATGAGCTCAAATACCTCCCAAGCTTTGAACGATGTTCATGTGAGCAGCTCTTCCTGCCCGTCATTTAGATTTTTTTTTTTAATGTGGTGGCTGTGAGCCGATTTGGGGCAGTATGACAGGTCTCCCCTGAAGAGAGTTTCATGCATGCATGTTGCAAACAAACACAGGATATTGGAACCAAAATTCCCAGAAACAGAATATTTTTGGATATCACTCAAAATACCTGAATTTCCTCCAAATGATAATGTAAAACTTTCATATGATATGATCTACTGAAAACCAAGACCTCAAGAGTGAAACCAATGTGTAACTATCGGGAACAGTCACTAAATAAATGTCTCTGTGCATAGCTGTATGATTAATCTAAGCTTGGTGATCCATAGATCGTCACAGATTGGGAGTCTTCCTGGGTTAAACCACTGCACAGAAAGGACCTTTTAAAGATCCAGACAACTATGGGTCATGATCACCCATTTCATATAAATCTATTTCTGTTTATACACCCATTTAATCCCAGGCATATTGCTATGCTTTAAGCATTGGCCCAGCAATAAGTACTTGTTGAGTAAATGAATGAATGTTTAGAGTGTTATATTAGCTCAGACTTTCTCAATATCTGATGATTTATAAAGAAAAACTCAAACTGGCTTGTGAGTTTAAAAGATGGAGATGGGATTTATTTCCTTGTATAATTAAAATACTTGAGGGTTGTCCTGGTTTCAGGCCCCCATGAATCAAGCAACACAAATAGTATCATCCACGTGGTTTCTCCCCATCTCCCAGGGTGGTTTTCCTCTGAGTGTCTCTATTGTCCGGCGTCCTTTGTCCGTGGTTAAGAACAGTCCAGGACTACATACTCTCCTCTACAATTGCAGCTAGAGAAAGGATTACACCAAAGTTCACTCCGATTAAGCAGACCCACAACCTACCTTTTATCCCTTCACCTATCATGGGGACCAAGAGAATGTGGGCCTCTGGTTTACTCACCCAAGGAGTGAGTGGCATCTTAACCCTAACAGACCTGCCAGCAGAAATCCCTTTTGAAATCACCTTCAGAGTCTGTTTGCAGAATCTCGTGGAGTCCAGGGAACTGGTCCATCTCATTGACTATAGAAGCTCCAGAAATGGACACAAAGCCTGGTATAGATTAGGTGCTCAAACTTTTGAATGGATACATTAAAATTTTTTAAACTTCTTAGACTGACTTTTAATTTTGACACCATCCTTCCTGAAAAAGGATGCAGTTTTAACTAGCTTTTGTCTTTCGGCAGGAGAGTAAAGAGGAGAAAACATCCTGAATTTGAAGTTTCTAGCGCATTATAACATCTATTCTCATTCCAATTACTCTGAGCTGAGGACAGGGCATTCCTGTTATTATAGTGTGGACAATAGCCAGGGCTCCTAGAAGTTAGGTGCTAAGGTCACCTGGTTACTTAAGTGGCCCAGCCAAAATAAGTAGCTAATTCCTGCTCCGTAGCACACCATCCAATTCACACATTGCTGTGATCTGTCTGTGGGACCAGCAACAAATCTCTAAAAGGGGGTTCATCTCCAAAGCAGTTGAACTCGATACAGTGATTTTCAAATATTTTGTAGCAACAGAAACTATTTTAGAAACAAAATATTAACCAGAACCCCAAATTAACATGCTGCTGCTGCTGCTACTAAATCGCTTCAATCGTGTCGGACTCTGTGTGACCCCATAGACAGCAGCCCCCAGGCTCCTCCATCTCTGGGATTCTCCAGGCAAGAATACTGGAGTGGGCTGCCATTTCCTTCTCCACCAAATTAACATACATACATACAAAAATGTAAGACCTCTCTGGTTGAAAGAGGTGGGGATACCTGGGGAGTCCTGAAGTACATTTGCTAAACCCTAAACCTACTGAGATAACAGAGTTCTGCCAAGAGAATGCACTGGTCATAGCAAACACCCTCTTCCAACAACACAAGAGAAGACTCTACACATGGACATCACCAGATGGTTGACACCTAAATCAAAATGATTATTTCTTTGCAGCCAAAAATGGAGAAGCTCTATACAGTCAGCAAAAACAAGACCAGGAGCTGACTGTGGCTCAGATCATGAACTCCTTATTGCCAAATTTAGATTTAAATTGAAGAAAGTAGGGAAAACCACTAGACCATTCAGGTATGACCTAAATCAAATCCCTTATGATGATACAGTGGAAGTGAGAAATAGATTTAAGGGACTAGATCTGATAGACAGAGTGCCTGATGAACTATGAATGGAGGTTGGTGACATTGTAGAGGAGACAGGAATCAAGACCATCCCCAAGAAAAAGAAATGCAAAAAAGCAAAATGGCTGCCTGAGGAGGCCTTACAAATAGCTGTGAAAAGACAGGAAGCAAAAAGCAAAGGAGAAAAGGAAAGATATACCCATTTGAATGCAGAGTTCCAAAGAATAGCAAGGAGAGATAAGAAAGCCTTCCTCAACAATCAATGCAAAGAAATAGAGGAAAACAATAGAACGGAAAAGCCTAGAGATCTCTTCAAGAAAATCAGATACCAAGGGAACATTTCATGCAAAGATGGGCTCAATAAAGGACAGAAATGGTAGGGACCTAACAGAAGCAGAAGATATTAAGATGAGGTGGAAAGAATACACAGAAGAACTGCACAAAAAAGATCTTCATGACCCAGAAGGTGTGATCACTCACCTAGAGCCAAACATCCTGGAATGTGAAGTCAAGTGGGCCTTAGAAAGCATCACTATGAACAAAGCTAGTGGAGGTGATGGAATTCCAGTTGAGCTATTTCAAATCCTGAAAGATGACACTGTGAAAGTGCTGCACTCAATATGCCAGCAAATTTAGAAAACTCAGCAGTAGCCACAGGACTGGAAAAGGTCAGTTTTCATTCCAATCCCAAAG
>NW_011494274.1:2054801-2059545 GCF_000754665.1 Bison bison bison | reverse complement strand
AACCAGAGATCAAATTGCCAACATCCGCTGGGTCATCGAAAAAGCAAGAGAGTTGCAGAAAAACATCTATTTCTGCTTTATTGACTATGCCAAAGCCTTTGACTGTGTGGATCACAATAAACTGTGGAAAATTCTGAAAGAGATGGGAATACCAGACCACCTGACCTGCCTCTTGAGAAACCTATATGCAGGTCAGGAAGCAACAGTTAGAACTGGACATGGAACAACAGACTAGTTCCAAATAGGAAAAGGAGTACATCAAAGCTGTATATTGTCACCCTGCTTATTTAACTTCTATGCAGAGTACCTCATCAGAAACGCTGGGCTGGAAGAAGCACAAGCTGAAATCAAGATTGCTGGGAGAAATATCAATCACCTCAGATATGCAGATGACACCACCCTTATGGCAGAAAGTGAAGAAGAACAAAAGAGCCTCTTGATGAAAGTGAGAGAGGAGAGTGAAAATTTGGCTTAAAACTCAACATACAGAAAACTAAGATCATGGCATCCAGTCCTGTCACTTCATAGCAGATAGATGGAGAAACAGAGGAAACAGTGGCTGATATTTTTCTGGGCTCCAAAGTCACTGCAGATGGTGATTGCAGCCATGAAATTAAAAGACGCTTACTCCTTGGAAGGAAAGTTATGACCAACCTAGATAGCATATTCAAAAGCAGAGACATTACTTTGCCAACAAAGGTCCGTCTAGTCAAGGCTATGGTTTTTCCAGTGGTCATGTATGGATGTGAGAGTTGGACTATAAAGAAAGCTGAGCACCGAAGAATTGATGCTTTTGAACTGTGGTGTTGGAGAAGACTCTTGAGAACCCCTTGGACTGCAAGGAGATCCAACCAGTCCATCCTAAAAGAGATCAGTCCTGGGTATTCATTGGAAGGATTGATGTTGAAGCTGAAACTCCAATATTATGGCCACATGATGCGAAGAGCTGACTCATTGAAAAAGACCCTGATGTTGGGAAAGATTGAGGGCAGGAGGAGAAGGGGACGACAGAGGATGAGATGCATGGAATCATCAACTCGATGAATATGTGTTTGGGTGGACTCCGGGAGTTGGTGATGGACAGGGAGGCCTGGTGTGCTGTGGTTCATGGTGTTACTCAGACACGACTGAGCGACTGAACTGAACTGAAACCTACTGAACAAAATTTGATGGTCCTTAAGTTTCTTTCCAGTTCCTTGTGCAAAAGAAGGAGGAAGAAGAGAGAGTATTGCGATGGAAAATGTTAATGACCGTTAGGAGACAATACGAATGACCATCTCCACTGGATTTTAAATAGAGTCCCACGAATTCTAAAGGTTCTGCAAACCAATGTGTTTATCAAATCAGCCTGCAGAGCAGAATCTCTGGGGGAGCATTTACATTGATGCCTGTGTCCCACACTGGGCACAGATCAGAATCTCCAGGGGGGTGGTGGAGCTATTGTGTGTATAGGTGTATATTTCATGTCCCAAGTGATTTTATTCTGCCTCAGAGATTGAGACTCTCTGCCCATAGGCCTGATGATCAAATCCTCGCTACCTTCTCTTTTTCTCAACCTGATTTCTCAAGACTCTCTGGGCTCTCCAGCTAAGGACACCTGCTTGCCAACCACTTCAAATGACTTGTATAATTACAGTGATGAGTGGCACTTCCCCAGTGTGTCTAACAAAATCTGATGATGCCTCTGGCTTCTAGGAGCAGAAGAGTTGGGGTCTTTTTAGGGGGGGATGGGGCTGCACCACATGGCTTGCAAGATCTTAGTTCCCCTACCTACACCCCAGCAGTGAAAGCACCAAGTCCTAATCACTGGATGGCCAGGAAATTCCCAAAAGAGTATTGAATAAAGGTTTGAAGGACAGAAGTGCGCATAAAAGGGTGGATTTTCCATACACAGAGCTCAGTTAAGATGCTGGTTGTGAGTATGCCCTAAATAACATGTGGAAGCATCAATTAACTGGAGGAAAGAAGACAGCCATAAATGTGAAAAACAATGAAGCACAATGTTTGGAAAACATTTCCAATCTTTGGAAAACATGATGCAGTGGGCCCTGAAAATCAATGAGGTTAAAAAAACCTAGACCACCACAGAAAATGAATGAAGTGAAAATAGACTAGCCTCTAAATTATATTCCCTCCTGTATTTGCACCTGTTTCTAATAGCCAGTGTCTGTTTCATCCCCACCACTGCCTACACTAAACCAAAAATGCAAACTCCCCCAGTTCCTTGACCCTCAGCCAACCCCCATCATTTCTCACCAACCCAGGTCCCCAGAATCCTTACAAGTCTTAGATTAAATTCATCTCATTACTTTGAATGTGTTTAGAGTCAGTGTGTGTATTTAAGTTAAATGCAGTCACCCAATAAATATATCCCATTCATTTTTACCACCAAGGACCTTGTCTGTTGGGAAGATGGGGAAAATACCAGTGAGTTAATCAGAGAATAATACAAGCCAATATACAGCTCGAGTAGACTCAGACAGATAGGTTGTCATATGAGGAGTAGTCTGGAAGGCTTCACGGAATAGGTAACCTCTGTACAAGCCTCACAGACTATCCCGTAGAACTTGAAGAGGTCACAGAGGTCACTGGGCGAGTGGTTGAAAGGAACATCACAAATATGCCAGCTTTCATTGGGAAATGCTTGGCTTCTCATGGTGCAGGAATCTATAAAAGGATGGTGATAGCTCAAGTTCCATCTGATTGTTTTTCCAAGTGAGGAAGATCGAGCCTGGTTTGTTTTTTTAACAAACCATATTTTTAGTGGAGTCCATTATGAATCTACATTTTTCAAGCTGTCTCAAAGCTTATTTTATGTTGACATATTTCAAAGCTTGCAAAATTCTTGCTCCAGCCGAGATGGGGAGTTCACAATAAAAGGAAAGTGCATAGACAAGAGCATGACTTCATAACCCATTTAAGAAGAGAGAACTTGAGAGAGAAAAGATCATTTGTGGAATCCCTCACATTATCATCCTGCTATTTTAAAACACGGCTGTTTATAGTAGGCCCTGCTTGGTGAGAATTCATTGCAGCCCAGGTGGTCACCTCCTCCTCAGTCCCCTCCTCCCAGTCTACTTCATGACAAGTCACCCACTCTGACTGTTGTTAACAGATTGGAAACCACGAAACAAAGGGAGCCTTATGATTCTTGTATCTCGGTGTCTTGTGGCCTCAGGTACCACAAGGCAAAAATGCATACCCCTAGCCTTGACACAAGACTTGCCTCTTCCCATATATTTTGGCCCCTAATACCTGTTCCTAATTGATTTGTTTGATGATCCCTTCAACAAATGTTCAGGGATGAACTGCCATATACAAAGCATGCTGCTAAGTGCCCAGGGAGGGATGAAGATGTGGCTTTTATCTCCAAAGAACCCAGGATCCTCTCTTCCCTTGGCTTTGAGGTTAGGTCCAGAGGCTGGTCCAGATCACTACTCAGATACATTGGAGTTTCCCTTGTTAGCGTGAGAAATCAAACTACATACTCTGATTTTGGAACTAAGCCCTTCTTGGGCAAAAGCCAAGTGAAAGTGTTGGCCACAGCCAAAGTTGTGCCCTTTCCTCCAGCCAGTTGTGGGACCTCCCAGAGACCCAGAGACTGCTCTGAACATCCAACTGTCTCACTGGGCTGTGAAGCCCATTTGGTCACCCCTGATTTTCACACAAAAGTAACTCAAGAGAGCTGTTCTCCGCTGCTGGTCTATTGGATGGAGTTTTAACTCAACCATCAACCCAGTCAGTTGTCAAAACTCACAGCTAGGCTTGGCAGCCTGAACGGAGCTTACCCAAACAGAGCTCTGTGGTATCCAGAGGAAAGAAAATGTTCCTCCTAAAATCTGATAAGTGACAGCCTTAATTTAATAATCAGAAACAGAGAGAGCGATAGCTCGTTTCGAGTCCTCTGCTCGGCTTCCAAATACACCTGGCTCTGATATTAACGGGAAAAGAGAGTGAGGCTGGGCCCAGTAGAAGAAACATGCCATTTTAAGGCATCAGCTAAGCAAGCCAAAATACTAGCAATAATCATATCACATAAAAGAATGTGGGCTTTTATTTTCATCTATTACTTTCTTGAGTCCAAAACTGCATACATTATTTTTAATATAATGGTAAAATGCATAAATGTCACAGAAAGACTAAAATAAGCAATCACAGCTAAGGGAATAATGGGTGATTAGTGAGGCCCTTATTCAGAGCCTTCTCTTGGGACTTTTCTGATCATTTTAGCTTGTGGCTGGCATGTTTCATGTAGTGTCCAATTTATTTGCAGGTGTTGTTTTCAAGACTGAAAAACATTTATTTTGTTTTGTTTGTGAAAGAATTGCCTCCCAAAACACACTGCTGTTCTGGGACATTTAATTGAGCTGGCATCATCCTGTTTTAAAACATCACAGTGTTAAGTAAACTTGACCTGCAGTACCAAAGTGCTCGCTCCTCCCCAGCTGTGCCATGTCACCAAAATGCATGCACACATGTGTCATACGGTGGCTTCTCCAGCTGAACAAGAATAAATCTCCCTCTAAAAAATAATTAGGACTTTCTCCCCACCTACAGAACTCTGAGACTTGCACCCTTTTCTTGGTGCAAAATCCTTGCACCAGAAGTAGAGCATTCTTACTCACTACTCCCCAGGGAAAGTATTTTCCCTGGAATTACTTACCTCAGCTGCCTGGAGTTAAGTTTCCACCGATAGAACTGGGCTCCTCTAATGTGCTGTGGGCTTGTCTTAAAAACGGAGCAA
>NW_011494274.1:2048238-2054701 GCF_000754665.1 Bison bison bison | reverse complement strand
AATCCTAAGAACCAGGCCAGGGTTTACACACAGACACGTTCACTGCGGTTTTTCATAAAAGGAAAAGAAAACAAAATACTCCATATTGAAAGATGGGTGAGTAAATGATGGCATAATTCCTATGATGGATTATGCAACCTTTAAAATGATGCTAATGGAAAATGTAGGTGGCATGTGGACATGAGCATTATATAACAAGCTTTAAAGAAACAGAATGCAAAGTATGAGTCAAAATAGAGGGGGAAAACTGCTGCAAGTAATAAGCTAAAGTGTTGTCTCTGTCCTTGTGGTGAAATGGGGAGGTGGGAGTGGAGACTGGGATTGGAAGGTCTTATTCTGTATTCTTTATTTTTTCCAAAGTTTCCACAATCAGAAATTACCTTCATGTTAGGTTGTTACTGTTTTTGTGTTTATTAAGGCAAAAAAAAAAAAGAAAAAAAAAAAACAAGATCTGACATCCCTGGAACACAACCTAATTAGCACCATGACCAACTTCTAACTTCATGTTAAGATGGTTTTGTGATCCTAGAATTGTACAGTAGCATATGCATTAGGGAGATGATCGAATTGCAGGAGAATTTAGGGACCCAAAGTATATTTTAACTTTCAGTTTAAAATATATAGGGAGTCGAGGGAGAAAGATCTAGACGGGAAACGTCACTAAGAGGAAAAAGGCATCGAAGCTCTGAAGGACACCAAAACACACTCTCATGTGAGGGCAGGACTACCGTGGCAGGTTTTGAATTCACAACTATAACACTTGTGTCTCCTGGTGGAAAAAAAACACACGAAATGCACAGGCTTCACACATACTCACCCAGGAGGAAAGACCTTTTTTTCCTTTTAGGGACCTAATGCCACGATTTCCAAATGCTGCTCCCCCTTCCTCAATACTTAAAAAGCCATCAAATAAAGCTTGACAAACTCTCACACTATAAATAACCTCTCTGCCCCTCCCTGATTTAGACAGGCAAATAGACACCACCTAGCAGAGAAAATGAGCTTTGCCAGGCCTCTTTAAGGCAATGAGAAAGCTGGGAATAAGATGGAGCAACTGAGTCCCAACGCTTGTTCCAAATACACCAAGATCCATGAGAATTTTAATAAGCACAAAAACAATCAATGAAGACGAGTAGATAACGATTTGAAAAGAAGTGCTCTGTTCTTTAAATCTGGAGCACCTCTAGGTTGTTAGGTTACTTCTTTTTTAAGGAAAGAAAAAGAAAGAAAAACTCAGAAAAGAGCCCCTTGTGGTTACAAAAATCACATAGCTATGTTATGAGGACCAATAAAACTATTAGCTATTGGCCCAAAGCCAAGAATCCATTAATGACAGACTGGTATCTATCCAGGAATGTAAAATGTTTTACTAGATAAACACTAGAGCAGGAAACAGTCAACTTCTGTCATTATGTAAAACTTAAGTGTGATTCTGTCCTGAAGTGGGACAGCGAACAGGCCCGTTCAAAAAGAAAAAGGCAGCGGCAGCTCTCTCGCACCAGGAGGAACCAACAAAACTGAAAAATATTCTACAGAGGAACTTACAAAGCCTGCTATAGAAAGGATAACACTATTGTTAGAGAATGCCTGTAGCAGCATTTAAAAACAAAATGAAAGAAGGAACTTGTTTAGAAGGAAGTGGAGTTAGGCACCCAGGATAATGGTTAGTAATTAAACTATAATGACTGATTTTTACAGCTTTTCAAGGCTATACAAACAAAAGATTAAGGCTAATTGAAATATAAGATTAAAATAATGATTACTATTTGTTACTTGAGGCTAACTACTGCTTTCTCACACATATTTACATGTGTCTTCAGTGTTAGGAAACCTTGTGAAAAATTACCGATAGATATACAGCAAATTCCCTAAAAGGATGGAGCATCCAAGGATAACTTGAAGCAGACAAGTGCCTCCCCACTCCTAAAACACATAGGATTTTGTATGTATCTCGTGACATTTAGGATTTCTCATATGAACTTCATCTGTATTCTCATAGACTACAGAGAAAGGACCTCGATCTGATTATGAATCAGCATTAACTTTCATCAAGATTTAACATGTTATCTAACTGAAGAATCTGTTAAGATCTATAAACGCTATACAAAATTGTGTCATTCATATATTGGAAGACATGCAAAGGTAGTACCAAACAAGTCATTTTGACTAAAACCATCACATTTAATTACAGAATACTAAGCTTGTTATTTCCTGTTAATATACTATCCCTTTTCCCTTCCCCCTGCTTCCTAACCCCCATCTCCACCCTCCACTCAGCAACACGCAGCTTGTAGAATCCGAGTTCCCCAACCAGGGGTTGGACCCATCCCCTTCCCAGTCAAAGTGTGAAGTCCTAATCACTGGACTGCCAGGGAATTACACTCTTCCCTTCTTCTGACATAAATCTGTTGTGTAGCTTCTATACCCGCCGGATGTCTTTTATGCTAGAGAAGCCAAAAATAAATGTTTTAAAGAAAATGACAAGACCCAAATTATGTTCTTGAAAGCGACTCAGTCAGTGATAAACCAGCTCAGATTTCTCTATTTATAAGAAAGGACCGTTTGCAGGATATAGTTTTTCATCCTCAGCTGTCAGATGAAAGCTCAGTCATATATGGTAGAGCTCAGGGGAAAAAGAATGTGAATTTAGGTACAGCTTCAAACCTAGGATATGAAAATAGAATCAGAACCTAGAACCAGCTACTGCTACAACTTGACAGGCAAGCACGAGCTCCATTAAAGAGCTAGGAATTTAAGGGTAGCTCTACAGAATGCCAGGGTCAAGTTAGTAAAGTTAGACCCTTGATCTTTCAAATATTGTTACCACCTGTTGATAACACAGAGGTAGAAAAATCCCCGCCTGAGGACCAGTGAGGGTTGCCATGGCAACAGCAGTCCCCCATCCCCTTCTCCAACACTGTCTGTATTTCCATTAGTAGTCCAGTTTTAATGTTGTTTTTTAAACAAGATGCAAAAGAAATACTGCAGAAAAGCACACTTTTGAAATCTACTTACCAAGAGTGCTTTCCTAGTACATCAATAATTTAGAGGCAACCACTTTAACTGGAAGAATAAATTCTGAATTCATGAAAAGTCTGAAATGATAGAATTTTAAAATAAAGTTGGCCTATTTCAAACACATGGACTACTTCTTATAATAAATAATCTGTTTAAAATTTGAGAATCTCTGCAATCTTATTGAATCACCATGAAAATTTGATTTCTCTAGATCCTGTTGAGTTTTTTGCTGCAGCCCACTATTAAAAGAATGCATCAGCTCACAACCCCATACACCTGCATCAGAAAATGTCCTTTTAAACTTCTATAGACTCAATATTCTAAATATCAACAGCTAATTACAAATGCAGGTTTGTGACTATTGTTCAGAATAATATTCCTGAGAAAATACAATATCCATAAACTGACTTCAATTACCATATTAACCAAAAGGGGATATATTTTTACAATGTTTAACCAAAAAGATACAAAAAATTCAATAACCCTATCAAGATTTCATTATACTAAGCTAATGTTCTCAAAAGAGTTTGCTCTCCACAATCTGGTTTAGAGCATTATTTGCTTACCAAACCCCTCATTCTACAGCAAGGCTATATTTAAGCCCAGTTCAGGATGAATTATTACAAAGTCTAAATTAGGGAGCTCTAAATTAATGTGTTGTTTTTTTTTTAACCATTCTAGGATATCTCTACCCACAACCTGTTTTACCAAAACCTATTGCTGGTAACAATCATATCTGATTTGACCCTAAAGTTGAGAAAAACATTTTACCAAGCCCTGTAACATCAGTGTAACAATAAGTAAAGATATTCCCATAGCTTGAATCAGTAAGAATGATTTAAAAAAAATAAACTCAAGAGTGAAGGAAATTTTTTGACATGCTACAATAGTACAGAACTGACAGTAATTAGTAAAAGAGGAAAGATTAGGCTAAATCTGGAAAACCTCAGAACAAAAGTATCCAAGATTAGGAGTGGAAGCAGCTTTGCAATTTGAAAAAACAAAAAGAAATAAAATAATGGGCTGCATGTTATAGATAAAGCTTGGTAAGTCAGATACATTGAATTTTTTACATTCTCTAAACTTTGTGATCTAATTATTGGATAAAAAACAAAATGTGAACTAATTAAGCAATTATTTGTAATATGCACCAAGAAAGCACTGAAATAATATTAAAGTTGAATGGATTGCAATACACAGGCTTGGTTCTTTTTATTATTATACATACTAAAATACACATGAAGTATTTACATATACAAGTGCCAGAACATAGCAACATCTTTCTTGGGTCCTGGTATTAATAGGTATATGGTGCACACACACATGGATGTGGGGTGTGTGTGTGCACATGTGCACACCAACAACCGGCAACAGTATTCCACAGAGAGATAAATGCTAAGGGTAGGAAACGTGAAGGTGGAAAAGTGATAAAGTCCTAATGACTGTCTTAAATGAAGTGAAGACCTATTAGGTCAAACCCTGCTGGGTAAATAAACTAGTCCCTGGTGTAAATTAGAAACTTTTGGAGATGCATTAACTTTTTCAGGCCCCTAAGGTACTGTTTAGTAAATTACCGTTCCAGTGAACTAAACGATACCCTGGGGGCCTGCAAGACTTAAGCATCTTCAAAAATGAAGGACTGACTCTCTTCTCACCAGTAGGATATCACACGCCTGTGCACCATGCCTCACCAGCTAAGTACTACAGATACAAGAAATTCATTCATTCATTCATTCACTTACTCACTCACTGTCTACTGAGATTCAGCTCTGAGCGAGGCCATGTTCTAAGCACTAGAAACAGGCAATGAAAGGACAGACAGGAAGACAAGCTTCCACAAAGTTGACATTGGGATGAGGAAAGACAAACTTTAAACAAGACACATCAGGAAAGACAATAAAACAATGTGACGTGCTAGAAATACACAGGAGAGCCACTCTGTCCCAGGTGTTCAAAATCTTGAGAGCCAGTACCCAAACGTGGAGAAGGAAACAGAAGGGACCATCTTGAGTATTATTGTTACAGGCACCACAGGCTTCACACACAGAACCCAAAAGGAACCTCATCAAAGAACAAAAAGAAAGTCAGTGCAGCTTCAGTGAGTGTTGATAGCAAGAGGAGGGGTGCCCGCCATGGAGCAGAAACTCCTGGCTCTGTCCAGTTCACACTTAGAAAACAGCTGAGGTGGATAACGGAAGTGGGGGAATACAATTTTTAAAAATTAGAAAAGAAGCATGTCTTTGGGATTCTTGGACAGAGCTTTCCTGGAGGAAATAATATGCTGCTGCTGCTGCTAAGTCACTTCAGTCGTGTCCGACTCTGTGCAACCCCATAGACGGCAGCCCACCAGGCTCCCCCGTCCCTGGGATTCTTCAGGCAAGAACACTGGAGTAGGTTGCCATTTCCTTCTCCAATGCATGAAAGTGAAAAGTGAAAGTGAAGTCGCTCAGTCGTGTCCAACTCTTAGTGACCCCATGGACTGTAGCCTAACAGGCTCTTCTGTCCATGGGATTTTCCAGGCAAGAGTACTGGAGTGGGGTGCCATCGCCTTCTCCAAATAATAAGCTGCAGGAGATCCTAAAGGAAAAGTTCGGTGATCCATTAACAATTTTAAAGAAATCCTGTTCTAAATGGGACAGGGTCTGTACTAGTTAGCATTCTCCAGAAAAACAGAAACACCAAGAGATATCACACACACACACATATGTATATACAGATACATATGCACACACATATATATCCACACATCTATATATATCCACACATATGTATCTATACACACATATATTTACATATATATCAGATCAGATCAGTTGCTCAGTCGTGTCCGACTCTTTGCGACCCCAGGAATCGCAGCACGCCAGGCCTCCCTATCCATCACCAACTTCCGGAGTTCACTCAGACTCACGTCCATCGAGTCGGTGATGCCATCCAGCCATCTCATCCTCTGTCATCCCTTTCTCCTCTTCCCCCCAATCCCTCCCAGCATCAGAGTCTTTTCCAATGAGTCAACTCTTCGCATGAGGTGGCCAAAGTACTGGAGTTTCAGCTTTAGCATTATTCCTTCCAAAGAAATCCCAGGGCTGATCTCCTTCAGAATGGACTGGTTGGATCTCCTTGCAGTCCAAGGGGCTCTCAGGAGCCTTCTCCAGCACCACAGGTCAAAAGCATCCATTCTTTGGCACTCAGCCTTCTTCACAGTCAAACTCTCACATCCATACATGACCACAGGAAAAACCATAGCTTTGACTAGACAGACCTTTGTTGGCAAAGTAATGTCTCTGCTTTTCAATATGCTATCTAGGTTGGTCATAACTTTCCTTCCAAGGAGTAAGTGTCTTTTAATTTCATGGCTGCAGTCACCATCTGTAGTGATTTTGGAGCCCAGAAAAATAAAGTCTGACACTGTTTCCACTGTTTCCCCATCTATTTCCCATGAAGTGAT
>NW_011494274.1:2039616-2047867 GCF_000754665.1 Bison bison bison | reverse complement strand
GACAGGCATATAGGTTTCTCAAGAGGCAGGTCAGGTGGTCTGGTATTCCCATCTCTTTCAGAATTTTCCACAGTTTGTTGTGATCCACAACAAAGGCTTTGGCATAGTCAATAAAGCAGAAATAGATGTTTTTCTGCAACTCTCTTGCTTTTTCCATGATCCACTGGATGTTGACAATTTGATCTCTGGTTCCTCTGCTTTTTCTAAAACAGCTTGAACATCAGGAAGTTCACGGTTCACATATTGCTGAAGCCTGGCTTGGAGAATTTTGAGCATTACTTTACTAGCGTGTGAGATGGGTGCAATTGTGCGGTAGTTTGAGCATTCTTTGGCATTGCCTTTCTCTGGGATTGGAATGAAAACTGACCTTTTCCAGTCCTGTGGCCAGTGCTGAGTTTTCTAAATTTGCTGGCATATTGAGTGCAGCACTTTCACAGCATCATCTTTCAGGATTTGGAATATGTAGATAGATAGATAAATGGGAAGATGAAAAGATTATTTTAACAAACTGGCTCATGCTATGATGAAGGCTTGATGCTTTTGAACTGTGGTGTTGGAGAAGACTCTTGAGAGTCCCTTGAACTGCAAGGAGATCCAACCAGTACATTCTGAAGAAAATCAGCCTTGGGATTTATTTGGAAGGAATGATGCTAAAGCTGAAACTCCAATACTTTGGCCACCTCATGCAAAGAATTGACTCATTGGAAAAGACTCTGATGCTGGGAGGGATTGGGGGCAGGAGGAGAAAGGGACGACAGAGGATGAGATGGCTGGATGGCATCACTGACTCGATGGACGTGAGTCTGAGTGAACTCCGGGAGTTGTTGATGGACAGGAAGGCCTGGCATGCTGTGATTCATGGGGTTGCAAAGAGTTGGACATGACTGAGCGACTGAACTGAACTGAACTGATGATGAAGGCTTGGTGGGTCCAAAATCCCCAGGGTAGGCCAGCAAGCTAGAGGTCCAGGGAAGAGTTGCAATTGAGTCCAAAGGTAATCAGCTGCCAGAGTTCCTTCTTGCTCAGGGGAAGTGAGTCTTAGCGCTATGCAGAACTTCAACTGATTGGGTAAGGCCCACCCATGTTTTGGTGGGCAATCTGCTTTGCTCAAAGTCTACTGATTTAAATGGTATTGAAGCTCCTTCAGACAACACCCTCACAGAAGCAATCAGAATAATGTTTGAAAACATATCTGTGTCCTTTTAGTCCAGCCAAATTGACACATAAAACTAACCGTTACAGGTTCACAAGAAGAAATGAACACAGATGTCTCATGTCGGGGGTATAAACCCAGCTCAGCATTTCCAGGGCTTTGAGCACCCACTTCTTGTCTTCACAGACCCCACACTGAGTGAGAAACTAAAGGTCCTGAAGTAATTCTGCCATTCCTCATGGTTAGAACTCTAAGAAGCCTAGAGCCCCAGTCCTTAGCATTCTGAGGAGAATCTGACTTCAGAGTCAGTCAGAGCTGGGCCTGAGTTCAGGCTCTGTCACAGAACAGCTGTAGGAGCATGAGCAAGTTCTACAACCTACCTGAGCCCCACATTGCTCACTTTTAGAAGGGGGCAACAATTGCAACCACTTCAGATGAGAGTTTCTTGGTGATGATAAAATGAAATACAAAATGAGATCATACAAACTGTGCCCAGTTCATAGTAAGCGGTCAATAAACACAAGTTCTAATTGTTCACTGAAGAGTCTGTTATCCAAAATCCATGAGTCCTTGTGTATGTGCATGGAGCCTTTGATTGTGTGCATGAATGTGTGTGTGCACATGCATTTATACACATAGATGACAAGGATGTGTCCACAGTAAAATTCCCCTGAGCATGTAAGGAAACTACAGTTCTCCCAGTGACTCAACATATTTCAACAATCAAAGAGAGAGGAAGAAACTTCTTTAGGGGACATACCCCATGCCTCAGGGAGCAAAGTAATTTTTATCACCCTCTCCTCCTCTCTCCCACCTCTTCTTCCTCTGAATATTCTCAAAGACCCTTTTTTCTAAAGGTTTCAGGAAATTCTAAAGGCCCAAACCTTTGTCTTTGCATACAGGAAGCTAAAGTAAAGCGGACTAAATTAATTTTCTCAGGGCTGCTGAAGGAACTGGTGGCAGAGAGTCTTCTTAACTCATCTTTAAAGAAATTGGGGGACAAAATAATATTTTCTAAATGATTTCAAAAGAGTATTTACTAAGTAATAATTCAGTCGCTGTTAAACGTCCACATGAATCGGATGTTTTATAAGTAGCATAATAACAAATCCTAAAAATAATGTGCCTATAAAATCAACATCTCGCTGCTAAAATACCACCAATAAACACGATGGGCTAAACCCCTACTGTGACCTGAGATGTGTCTGAAGAGGGATGGAGTCTTGAGTCTCTATCGCTCACATACAGTGGTCAGTGCCTTACAATAGAGGATGTCTTTGCATGAGGAGAGCAAATGCACCATGCAAGTTATGTCACGTCAAAGTCAGACAGCTCACACTGCATGGCACAAGCCTCGCAGCCAAAAGCACCCACTTGTTGCAAGGCAAATGCTGGCTGGATTTTGTCATGATCACTTTGCTGAATGTAGAAGCTGCTCCACTTAATAGGACAGCTTTTTAAATAGACAACCCCCATGCAAAAGTGAGAGGAAGAGATGATTATGGCCAAGAACTCAGTAGTTAGCAATCGCCTGTGTGTGGTGAGCCATTGAAGAAAGTCATGGACAACCAACTTGCAACTGGGCAGAAGATAACCTGATAAGATTAAAAAGAAGAAAAATCTGTTCTGGTCCAGTCCTTAAAAAAGGAAAAAAAGATTGGGATCTAGGATCCAGTGGCCCTTTAATAGTAGTAATCCTACAGCTCACAAGCACTTTGTTACAATTGCTGGAAAGAGAGAAGCCCTAGGATGCCAACCAGAAGTAAGATTTTGGGCTCTGGTCTCGGCTAACTCACTGGGTTCTGTGTACTTCAAATATAAAGTTTAACAGAGAATATGATATCCCAGCCAATGATACGTCTTATGACATTTTCCTGTCTTTTCCTATTCATACTTGCAACAAACCCTTAAGACAATGGTAGGCTAAGGGTGGTGATGCTCACTGAGTCTTGTAGTCTCATGACTAGTAAGCAACACAACCAAATGAAGCCCTTATTTTCAATGTCAGTGCTCATTCACTAAACTGCACAGAAAATAATCTTACTCTTTGTTAAGGGTCAGAATCTATGTGAAATAGGTGTGTGCACGTTTGTATCCTTTTATTATCATTCCAACACGTCAACAGCAGGCTATCACTGACTGTTTTGTATCTGACAGGTTTAAAACATTAATAATTGTGTAAATGACTTTGATAAGAACATTTTATGATTTTAAAAAATGTTCATGGAATTTTTAAATAAAAAATTTACATAATGCTATATATAATGATTCCAGTTCTGTAAGAAGCCAGATATAGGCACATGTGGTTGTATGTGTGAATAGACACACAAATTAATAGAAAGCAAGCCTGGGATGTGGATGTCAGCTAGTGAATAGAGGCTGTCTTCCAATAATGGGGTTTTAGGTGGTTTTTAGTTAGCTCTTGTACTTTTCTACACTTTTGAAATGTTCTAAAATGAACATATTTTGCTTTTTCAATCAGAGAAAAAAGAACATATTTGTAAACTAGTGGAATCTTTTCTTCAACTATAACACAGCAAAGTCATTTGATGCTAAAATAATGTTTAATTCTAACAGTGAGCTCTTGTCAATGGCTCAGGAAAGTACACATTCCTGCCAAGCATTTGGAAGGGAATTTGGCATATGCATTATGGGAATTAAAATTGTTCATACCTTCTGAGCAATAACTCACTTCTGTAACTGATTTTAAACCATTCATCCTCAATGTTTGTGCCTAGGGATACATACAGCAATAATTATAACAGCACAAAATGGGAAAAACAAAATGTTTAAAAATAATTGTTAAGAAAATTGACATCCACTCAATGAAATAGTAAGCCAGCATTAAAAATAATGTTAAGACAGAAACATTTAAGATATTGGGAAAAATCAGGTGATGAAATAAATTTGTAGAATTTGGCACAGATTGTAGTCCACAAACTCAAGGGTGAAAATAGTATTTTTCTGTAACAATTCAACTTCCTTTTTTACATAAATCCTTCAGAGTGGTAGAAACTTAACCTCAGAATTCCTTTCTCCTGGAAGCGCCTCAGTTTGGGCATCTATGGAGAAATCTATCCTCCAGACTGGATACGGTCCTCATTTCCAGCCAAAGTCATCTTCCAATCTTGGGTCACTCTTTTGCTTCCTGACCACAGCACAGGATTGGACGTTTCATGAGGCTGGTTTAAGCGTTCTGGCCTGGACACATCTACAGCCATTTCTTCCCTATAATTTTATCACTTCCTTACTTTTCACCTGGAAAAATGGAAACAACCTCCTCTGTTCCCGCATAAGACTGTCTGTCTTGAGTTGTTGCCATTTTCCCCGGAGAACAGAGCCTGAGGCTCTTCTGAATCCTCTGAACCTCTCCTGTTTCCTTTCTCCCCAGGAGGAAGTGCGTGTGTGTGTGTGTGTGTGTGTGTGTGTAGAGGAGGTGAAAGGAAGGGAAAGATCCCGTACTAGTCCATACTCCAACCATGCTCTCAAAACACCACTCTGTGATGTCTACACACCCAGGCATATGGGCATTTCAAACCCTGACGCCAGGGAGAGACTTTTTTTCCTTTGCTCCTTACTCAGTCACATATTTCTCCAGAAGCAAGGAACCCAGAATAGTCCAGCTGGTTAGAAAGTATTAATAACCTAAAATGTTATATTTATGTAATCATGAATAACTTTAAAGGAATTAAGTCTAGGGAGGAAATTCACTAGAAGTAAACATGTTAAAATATTAGTACTGGCTATTGATTCTGGAGAATAACTTTATTTTTGTGGGTGATTTGGCTTTTTAATTTCTTCCCTTTACCAAGTTTTCCTGAAAGTCTAAGACTATGAGGGGTAAGATATGGAACAGCCAGTCATCAGGGAAAGAAGAAAACAAAAAAAAAGATACACATACTACAGGAAAAAATAATATTGAGATGCTACTGAAAAAGCAATGTCTATTTTTTTGAATCTGTGTCAAAGACAGATTAGGCCAAGGTAAAACACACAATACAGAAAAGAATGCCATTGAGATGATATTGCAAGAAAAACTTACACTGCACTGACTGTCTCAAAATATACATTTCACCTCTCTTCAGTCTTTATTTTACAGATAACATCTGGTTGAAAAACACTGTTAATTCCACCTGGTGGACTTTGAGAATTTCTACAACATGAGTGTCCAAAACACTTCCGGGTATTCTGATGGTTCTGGTCATTTGAAAGGGTTTGGAGAAAATGAGGTTTTTCATCGGGTTGAGCAGAGAATGTTTAAGAAGAAGCAGATGTGAAAGTTAAATTTATAATTGTGCCAGTACTACTAGCGTATCAACTGCTCAACCCCATGAAGACACCAAGATCTACGGTCCACTTTTCTTTGCTTTGGCTTTGCTTATCGTTATTGTCAGTTTTATAGCATTTGTAATGTACTGTCTAATTACACAGCGGGTCCAGATGAGCCTCAAAGAACTTTCTTCCTTTACGAATGTTTGGTCCCCGCCCCCGTTAAAATTAGGTGCTCTGTTTCTGGCTCCTGGATAGGCAAGTTCCTGTGAGAAGCACTTCCTTTGCGATGGTCACTGACGAGCAACGAGACTTGAGTACATCACCTCTCTCTTCTGGGACGCGATTTTTCCTTATCTTCAAAATGCAGTGTGCTCCACTCCGGAGCTTCTCTGCAGACTGTGGGCTCCACGCATAACTTCTGCCCGCTTCTCAGGCTCCTGTCCTGGTCGCTCCTATGCTTGGGACCTACTGACATCAGGTCACCCTGGGTGCCTTTGGGGCTTCTTCTCTCTCTAGATTCACCCTGAAGGCGACTCCTCCTGACTCACCGCTTTCAACCTCTACCTTTTACAGCTTGCTGGCTCCCCAGGCAGAGTCTCCAGAGGGGAGGTCCCTTCTGAACTCCAGGCCTGAACATCCACTGAGGTTCTTGTGGTAAGAGGTGATTATTGCCTCGGACGCAACATATCCAAACGTAACACCGATTCCTCCCTGCAAAACCTGCTGCGTTTGCCCTTCACCCCGTTTCAGTTAACTCATGACTCCTCCACTCTTCCTATGGCACAGGACAAAAGTTTTGGGGTCTTTCTGGATTCATTCGTTTTTCTTACACACACGCTTTCCAACTCATCAGAAAAATCAGCTGGCTTTCCCTTCAAATTTCCCCTCAGCGTGTCCACTGCTCCCACTTGGATCCCACCGCGGTTCTGTCACTCAGGAGGATGTCCTCCTGGTCTCCTGTTGCGCCCCCTACAGCCCTTTCTCAGCACAGCGGAGAGAACGACCACACTGAAACGCCTGCCAGCCTACAGCTCTTTTCCATTCCAAGTTCTTTGGTGGCTTTGCCCTCACTCAGGATAAAGTCAGATTTTGCAGTGGCTCCCAAGGCCCAGAACCATCTGCCCCTTCTCCCCGCCTTGCTCACTTGGCTCAATGCTCCCTGAGCTCCTGTCCCTCAAACATGCCAAGCCGCCTAAAGATTTGTCCCACCTGCACCCTCTGCCTGGACCGCTCTTCGTCCAGATTCACGTGGCTCAACCCCCACCATATACAAGTCTTTGCTCAAACGTCACTGTCAGTGAGACTTAAAGATGTCAACTTTTAAATTGCAACACCAAATCCATCCTGCACACCCCTTCCCATCACATGGCTTTATTTTTACTTCATGACACTCGTCACCTTCTAACAAAATTATCATTTACTTATACTTTTAATTGTGGTAAAATACACATAACACAAAGTTTACCATCACAATCATTTTTTAGCGTATAGTTCAGTAGTATTAAGTACATTCACATTATTATGCAATCAATCTCCAGAATTCTCACAAACCCCAAACTCTCTACCTCTTAAACAACTAACTCTCCACCCCAACTTCCCTCAGTCTCTAGTACCCACCATTCTACTTTCTGTCTCTGAATTTGATAACTCTAGGTACCTCATATAAGTGGAATAATACAATATTTGTCTTTTTGTGACTTAATTTTATCACTTAGCATTATGTCCCCAAGCTTTATCCATGTCCTAGTATATGTCAGAATTCCCTTTATTTTTAAGCCTGAATGATGCCTCATTGCATGTATATATCATGTATATAATACTTTGGCCACCTGATGCGAAGAACTGATTCATTTGAAAAGACCCTGATGCTGGGAAAGATTAAAGGCAGGAGGAGAAGGGGACGGCAGAGGATGAGATGGTTGGATGGCATCACCGACTCAATGGACATGAGTTTGGGTAAACTCCAGGAGCTGGTGGTGGACAGGGAGGCTTGAGGTGCTGTAGTCCATGGGCTCGCAAAGAGTCAGACACAACTGAGCGACTGAACTGAACTGAACTGATCACATTTTGCTTATTCATTCATCCATCGATGGATACTGGGGTTGCTTCCACCTTTTAGCTGCTATGAATAGTGGTGCTGGGGACATAAATATCTGAGATCCTGCTTTCAATTCTTTTGAATATATTGGGTTGGCCAATAAGTTTGTTTGGAGTTTCTTCATAAGCTGTTATAGAAAACCCCAAGTTTTTTGGCTAACCCAGTGTTACATACCCAGAAGTGGAATTTATAAATCATACGATAATTTTGTTTTTACTTTTTTGAGGAACCACAGTACTGTTTCCAAAGCACTGCACCATTTTACATTCATACCAACAAATGCACAAGGGTTCCAGTTTCTACACATTCTCACCAATATCTGTTATCTTTTTACAGAAGCGCTCTTAGTGAGTGTGAAGGAGAATCTCACTGTGGTTTTGATTTGCATTTCCTCAATGGCTAGCGCCACTGTACCTCTTTTCACACGCTCGTTGACCATTTGTTTATCTTCTTTTCCCCATTTTTAATCTGGCTGAGTTTTTTTTTTTTTTTGTCATTGAGCTGTAGGAGTTCTTTACATATACTAGATATTAACCACTTGTCAGTTGTATGATTTGCACATTTTATTCCTCCCATTCCATCGGTTGCCTTTTCATTCTTTTCATTGGGTCCTTTGATGCACTGCTGCTGCTAAGTCGCTTCAGTCATGTCCGACTCTGTGCGACCCCGTAGACGGCAGCCCACCAGGCTTCCCCGTCCCTGGGATTCTCCAGGCAAGAACCTGTCTC
>NW_011494274.1:2028795-2039516 GCF_000754665.1 Bison bison bison | reverse complement strand
TGAAAGTGAAGTCGCTCAGTCACGTCTGACTCTTAGCGACCCCATGGACTGCAGCCTACCAGGCTCCTCCACCCATTGGATTTTCCAGGCAAGAGTACTGGATTGGGGTGCCACTGCCTTCTCCGCCTTTGATGCACAGACATAAGGTATTTATTTATTATTTTATTTTACTTACTGTTTTTTCCTCCTGTCTCCTCTCTGGTGTATGAGCTCCACAAGGGCAAGGCCACGTCTATTCTGTCTGCAGCTGTATCCCTAATGCTGAGAACAGTGCTTAGCACTTGGTGGGATCTCAACAAATATTTGCAGAATAAGAGGACAAGGTAGTGGACAGCTCAGAGATGTGGTCCAGCCTTTCCCTAAAAACCTTCATGGGTTGAGAAAAAATCTGAAGCATAATTAATACATATCAAAAAGAAGAATGCTCTAAAACAATAACTAACAAATAGATTTCTTGAATAAAGGGCTTTTTAAAAATTCTTCTCTCATGGGAAGCTGGTTTCCCAGGCTACCTGGAAAGCAGGCCTGCCTCCTCCTGCAGAATCCATTAAAGTGACAACTCTGGATGTGTCTGAACACAAACCTGCTCCATCGTTGGCTCTCTCCGCCCCCGCCCCACCCCTTCAGACCTGACCTCTCTCCCGCTTCCTCTTCCCTTTCCTGCCCCGTGCCCTATGGCCCTCTCTCACACTGCAGGGCCCGGGCTGAGCCCCGTATCTGCTTTATGTCCAAGGTCCCAGCCTGCTCTGTCAGGGATTCCTTTGCCTCCATTGTTCCACTGAGGACCACACACAGGGGCAGGGCTCAGGTACCCTTCAGTCTAAGGAGGCCTGTGGGAATCTGGGAGAAAAGCATGAAAAGGGGCAATGATTGAACAGTACTTAGGAGGGGGTTGTTCATGTCAAGCCCGATTAATGATAATGGTAATTTAGGATCTGCTTATGCTTTTCCATTGTTAGGCTTTGCCAAGAAGTTTCCAAGTGGTATTCCAAAAGCTTCTGGGTCTGGCTCATGCTGCAGGGATACCCGCGAAGCAGGGCGACCATACCTGTCCCGTCGTGAACACCGGGCCTATCTGTGTCTTTCTTCTTATTCACCAGTATCCACCCACCCCAGGGCAGTCTTTAGAGACTGGAAACCTCAGTGATTTCCATTATAAAGACAAGCTTTTGAGATCTTCTCTTCACTCTGTCTTCTTGAGAACAAAGGACTTTAGCATGCTTTGTCATGGGAGGAAAGGTAGACAGAAGTGGTTAAGTTGAGGCTCAGATCCTGATCCAGCTGCTTTCTAAACATGGGATTTTCAGCACACCACTTAACCTCTCCAGGATTCACTCTTCTCATCAAAAAAAAAAAAAAAAAAAGTGATGATTATAAAACCTACCTTGTAATCTGTTATGAGAAATAAATGAGAGGCCACGTGTAAAATCCTAAGAAGAGTGTCTGACACCAGGCAAAGGGTTGACAAATGTTACTTATTAGTATCGCTGCACAATTAGTGAGGCAAGGGATCTCCTTCAGAACAGGGTTTCTCAGCCTCAGCACCACTGACATTGGGGCCTGATAATTCTCTGTTGTGGGAGGTTGTGTATTGATGGATATTCAGCTGCATCCCTGATCTCTATCTACTAGAAGTTGGTAACTATCACCTCTCCTTCCCCCTTCCACCTACCCACCCAGTCTTGACAACCAAAATAAAGGACTCCAGATATTATTAAATGTGCCTGAAAAGGGAGAGTGTGACTTCCCTTGGTTGAGAACCGCTACTTTAGAATGTATATGCGTTAGTCTTTCAGTTGTGTCTGACTTGCGACCCCGTGGACTATAGCCTGCTGAGCGCCTCTGTCCATGGGATTCTTCAGGCAAGAATACTGGAGTGGGTTACCATTTCCATCTCCAGGAGATCTTCCCAACCCAGGGATCGAACCCAGGTCTCCTGCACTGCAGGCAGATTTTTTAACCATCTGAACCACCAGTGAAGCCCCACGACTTTAGAATAAGCATCAGTAATTATATAAATGTGTGACTATCCATGGCTATGACCCACTGGGGAAAGTATGTGTGTGTGCGTGCTAGTTTTCCTTAAACTGGGAATTTCAACCCCACCGCCCCCAGAGGGGCTTTGATGAGTCACGAGGTCACAGGAAATAATCCCAGTTCACTTCTTATTCTGTCTTGGTTGGCCACTTTTAACACCTTCATCCAGCCCTAACCCCTGCCTTCCACAGGATGGCCTGTTCCTTAGCTTCCACTTGGCTCAACTCCCTCTGCAGGAGGTGCAGTTACATGAAAGAGGGAGACGGAGGAGAGAAGAAATAAAAGGGACAGTGAGGGAGGGAGGGAAAGAGGGAGAGAAAGGAAGTTCTCTTATTTCTCTTCCTATAAGGGCACTAACCCCATCATGAAGGTATATATACCTCCCTGCAAGATGCCTGGCACACACTAGATGCTTAAGGGAAGTTTACTGAATGGAAGCAAGAGGTGAGTCTAAGTGGTTTAGCTCAGATTCTTTTCTTTTTCCATTTTCTGTTTGGTTTTGCACAGCAGCAAAACATCATCTTTCCCAAAAGCAGCAAATTTCACACAAAATAGAATCTGAGTGGCAGAATAGGAAAACAGGAGGCAGAGAAAGTCCCCCAGGAATAAAAGAAAAAGAGAAAGTGGCAAAGAGATAACAGTGGGGTGTCCTGGGATCCCCACACCCAGCTCCTCCTGGGAATATTTTACTTTCTTCCTAGCTGTCAGTGCAGTCCCTGCCTTATATTCGATTGTGATGAGGAGATGCAATGAACAAGGGATGTAATGAGCAAGGGGACGTGAGGAAGGGCTCCTTTCTAGAGGCTGAGAGGTCAAGGCGGTTTTCTCTCCTGCCCCCAATCCTGGCTGTCCCAAGCAAAAGTAAAGTAGGGATATCACTTTGACAGCATGAGTCTCCTCCAGAGGAAAACTAGAGCTCAGAGCAGAACTCAGAGGCGAACTCAACACGGAAATAACATCAACACCCAGTCCTGAAGCTGAGTGGGAGAGAATGAGAAGGGAACACAGGGAAACCAGGAAACCACCTGGAGATAGTACATGAAGGGGAAAGTCAGGATTAACCCTGAGCTTCTACTGGCTGAGAGTCAGTCATCTGGGTTCTCTTTTTCTCTTGGCCACAACCTGGGCTAGATCAGGTCCTCTGAATTGTGGGCACTTGATAGCAGACCCGTGGGTGGGAGAAAGCCCCAGACAGAGATATTTTATTGAAATTTAATGGAGATCCCGTCAATTTAGTTTCCAAAGAGAAGAAAGAGACAGGTTCCCCTCCCTCAAATTCCCCCAGTATAACCAAGAAAGGCCAGGACAGAAAATGCTAATTCTGGAGGGGAAATGGGCCCATGTTGAAAGCTGGGTGAACTGAGATCCTGCTCCTTTGCTGAAGTACCCTTATTCTTTCTTGTGACATCCTGATTCTCTTGATTTTCTGAGACAGTGGTTCTTACTGCGCTCATCCTCCAGGAATTCCATGTCAGCCATCCCTTTTCCTGTACTCACAGAGAAAGCTTTCAGACAGGATTTGACACTAAGCTGCTTAGATTGGGAGATTCCCTTGAAGAGCTCCTAGATAGTGGATTTTGCTGATGGCTGCCTTGAACCCTTGGGCAAAATGTTGTAGATAGTTGTCTTGACATTGTTGGGGATCTATTCTTTGCAGTAGCTGCTGCTCTTGTTCTTCAGTTGAGCATCTGTTTATCTACTTCCTTCATAGAATTCTGCTCCCAGAAAATGATGGCAATGGGTCTCATGCTGACATCCTGCACTGGCATCGAGGGTTTTCTGGGTGAGCTTTGGTTCAGTTGGAACTCAATATTACCAGTTGGCTAGACTGGTGGTGAGGTGAAACCTAGCATAAAGAAATGAGTTGAGAAATAGGGACCACACAGACTATCTGCTATGGAAGTTAGTATTGAACTCCCCAGGGAAATAGAGACAGGCAGACCAACTCACGTGTCTTTGTTTGAGCTGCTATAACAAAAATGCCATAGATTGGGCCATGCCATGGCTTGGGCAATGAACATTTATCCCTGACAATTCTGAAGGCTGAAAAGTCCAAGATCAATGTAACATGCTGGCCAGTTCAGTTCTGGTGAAAGACTACTTCCTTGCTTGCAGATAGATGCCTTCTTGCTGGATCCTTACATGAAAGAGGGAGATGGAGGAGAGAAGGAATAAAAGGGACAGTGAGGGAGGGAGGGAAAGAGGGAGAGAAAGGAAGTTCTCTTATTTCTCTTCCTATAAGGGCACTAACCCCATCATGAAGGCTCCATCCTCATGACCTAATAACCTCCTGAAAGCCCCATCTCTGAATACCATCACATTAGGAATTAGGTCTTCAACATATGGATTTAAGGGAGATGGAAATATGCAGTCTATAATACTTAGGTCACATCTTGAAGTTTCAAGAGCAAATGAGAACACTCCACCAACCACCAATCAGTGGACAGAGCAGCTGGTATTTGGTCAAGGTGTCTCGGACTTTGGGTAAGGCTACCATGAGGTGGTGAGGTCCCAGTCAAGGCCTTGCAAGTGGTGGTGGTGCTACTGGTAAAGAACGTGCCTGCCAGTGCAGGAGATGTAAGAGACATGGGTTTGATCCCTGGTTCAGGAAGATTCCCCTGGAGGAGGGCATGGCAACCCACTCCAGTATTCTTGCCTGGAGAATCCCAAGGTCAGAGGAGCCTGGTGGGCTACAGTCCATAGGGTCTTAAAGAGTCAGACAAGACTGAAGCAATTTAGCGTGCGCACATGCATCGGGAGGTGGTCAGGTCCCAGCCAAGGTCTTGCAAGTGAGTGAGGTGTCCATGCCAGAGCCCTCGTCCCCCACCCAGAGTCCCCTGGATACCGTCTCATGGTGGAGTCGCTCATCCTTGCTTCCTCCTTCTATGGCCCTGGCCCACTCCAGACTAAAGACAAGGTTGTCTAATCTGGAGATCCAGTTAAAAGGACTTGAGCAAATATATTTTATAGGCGTTGGTTTTAATCATTCTAGATGGCAAGAAGAACACATCAACTACCTGAGCTTTATGGCAACACATGGAGCTCCGAACTAGCTACAGATCAGTGTTCACTGTAAGTGCTGGAGGCACATCACTGAATACCAGCCAGACCTTGGCACCACCTGATTGCCACACAGGACAGTTTGGGTAGGCTAGGCTTCCCTCAAGGGTAGAATTTATTTTTATTTTTCACTCACCTCAAAGTATGTGAAGAATGAGGCAATGGTACATTTTTTCTGCTTATCACACACTGTCAAAATGGCACATGGCCCAGGAAGCTGCAGCCACTGCATCTGAGTCCAGGGGTTCTGAAACTGCTGCAGCTTTTTACATTTATTTTCCTAACCATTTTTTACCATTTTAAGTTAGAAGCTTCTGAAAAAGAGGATGTCTTCTCCCTTCTATTAGCTGTCACCATACTTAGAAGAGTGTTCAAGGCTGGCCAATGATTAAATAATCGCTGACTATTTAAAAGAAAAACCCTTTTGCAGACTGTCGACTTAACAGATGTCTCTCGTGCTTTTCATTTCTCAAACATGACACGTGGGTGGATTTGGCTTGAAAGAAGGAGAAATTTCAGTGGTATCAGTACAGCAATTTTTCAGGGCTCCATTATTTTCTGATGCTCACTTTTCTTGTTGTCAGAACTGAAGAAGCACCAGCTACACATACATCAAGATAAGAGCTGTGTTTCCATTAATGAAAAGGGGAGGCTTCGCTGGGAATAAAGGAGGTTTTTTTTTTCATTACAAATGGTAAAAGAGAATTTGTTTCAGGGTCTTATCTGGCTTATGATCATCTGGACAGGCTTACAGAGGGAGAAATGTTAGGGTTTCTTTTCAAGACAAAAATTGCTTTTTCATTGCATCAAATATGTGTTGCAGCTGCTTAGACACACTGTTCTGAAAAGCAAATAGAGTGAGTCTGCCATTGGACCTAGATATACAAAATAGTATCATTATTTGTTTTTTAAAAAAAGACCTGTACTTAGTGCAACCAATTGGTGAAAGTCAAGAGGACTTTCAAAATCTACATGTGATTGCCTGAACGAACAGCATCCTGCAATAACCAGAGGTTAGCGCAGTTAATAAGTCAGTGTCCATTCTCATTAAGAGAAACAGAACAGGAAAACAGAGAGAACCACATTCCTCTTTTCTAATGTGGGACCAAGACTCCAAGAGAGAACAAAGTTCACCTAGACTGCCAGTGCCAAAACCAGCAGTTAACTGAGGCATCTGACAGATGCACAACTTGCATGAACTTACGGCCACATAGACTCCTCCCTCTGGCTCCCTCTGAGCTCAAACTCATGGACTTTTATCCAGTCTGCAGACCACCCAGAACTATGATGACATCTGACTGCTGCCCTGTCTCAAGGAAGCACTTCGAGGGAGAAGACTATGCCTTTTCTACCTTCTGATTCTCAGCATAGTGTTTTGCACATGCTAACAAACTTTTACTGAGCAAATGAATGAATGAGAGAATGGGCTTCTATCAGTATTCCAGAGTGTGGTGATCATCACTGCAGGTTGTTCTCTTTGTGTTCATGAAAGAAATATCTTTGAATCCCCAGAGCAACTTCTATTCCCAGACTGATGTCCATCCATGAAATATACTATATTCCAAAGGTGCCCTCTGCATATTAAATGTCTGGTCAGGTCATCCTCTCCTTTCAATCCCTATCCATTTGATAAACTCCAACAATCTCTTTGCTTGTGCCTCTCTCCCACTCCTACATTCAACTATCTTCCTTCTTCAGTCACCTTTTTGTGTTTCCATAACATTCCCTCTATATCCTTTTATCCATTGCAACTCTCTATTGCAAGTCAGAAAACCCAAACCAAAGACCATCCAGAGCTAGGGCTCTCTTCAAGCTTAGGCTCAGATGATACCATGGGGCTTGGTTTCTCTCTCCATCTGCCAACACTCATTCCACCATGTTGTCCATAGTCTCGGATGGGCTCTCCCCTCAAAGTTGTAATGTATCTGTAGCAACTCCAGTTTATATTCTTCAAGGTTCAAGTCCAGGGTTAAACAAAGTGTCTTCTCCCCCAATAGCACCATAATGAATCCCAGAATGGAGCCTCCCTTGCTCTGACTTAGCCATGTCATACACATGTACCAATCACTGATCTCAGAGGGTAGAATACACCGTTAGGACTAGACTCAGTCTCGCATTGCCATGCTGGGGTTCAGTGCAGTCAACCAAACTCTAATCATGTGAGTTAAACGTTGACTAAGGGTGGTTTCTCCAAAACAAACCCCAGGGCATTCTTACCTCAAGAAGTAGGTATGGATGTCAGGTGACAAAAACAATCGACACCCACTGTCATCTTCAACTTGCTTTCTGGTTTTCTTATCTTTTCCTGTGTCATCAGCACCCACAGGATCCCACACCCTCCCTCTCTTTCTCATTCCTTCTCTATTGACATATCAATCCCTACTAAACACACGTCAGTTCCATTTTTGTCCTTGGCTGCTCTCTGCCTCTTCAGCAACATTTCTTTTTCTGCCTTCCTTTCCCAATCTTCACCTGGATTTTAACTCGCCAGCATCATCTTCAAGAATTAGAATACCTGCTGGTACTAAGCTTCTTACCAGAACTGCAACAGCTGCTGGAGCTGTTTGCTTTCTCGGGTGACCACAGAATCTCCCTCATTTTTCATCAGCTTTTTCCTTCTGTTTCTATAACCCCATCAAAACCAAATATACCCAGGCTTTCCCATCCATCTTAGAAAACAAGACAAAACCACTTTCTCGCGGCCTTGGCAGCGAGCCCACCTCCACCCTTCTCCTTCCTGTTCTCTGTCTCCTCCCCCCATCACACTCTCACCCCATCTCAACCCCTCCAGGCTTAAGCTCTCTCAACCTGTCTCTGCTTTCTTTCACCAAACTCATTTCTTACATCTCTGAAGTTCTGTTTCTGGGGCTGTCTCCTTTCACCACCCTCCCCAAATTTCCTCATAGTCAAAATATTTGAGTCCTCTCTCTCCCTTATCTTCCACATCCAAACTGCCCTTGGAACTTTTCGAGTAGACCCTGCAAGAGTCCCCAGCGCCATCCCCTCCTCTGTTTCTTCTGCTATATCAAGATCTCTCTCTCAGCTCACCTGTCCCTCTCGTTCCAGTCTCTCCATCCTTCAATTTGTCCTTCCATCCAACGCACAGAACTGATTTGTGAAATACTCCCTTGCTTTAACAACTTACAGTGAGCCACGGGATGAAATGTACGTGCCTTGGCTTTGAATTCAAGGCCATTCACCCTGTGCCCCCACCTGCTGTCTAGTCCTAGAGATACTCTGAATGTCCATTGCAGCTCTCTGCAAAACTGATCCCTCCACAATGTTCTCATCCTCCCTCCTCCGCCTCTGCCTCTGGAGAAGCCCTATTCCTTCTCCAAGAGTGAGCCTCTCCCCTGCAGGATTCTCTCCTCACCTTCCTGGCTGCCCTCCTCTAACATTATCACTCTGATTTATTGCTGTTTGTCATTGTCTTTAAGTGCCAGACCAGGATCACGGTGAGGGCCGCCCCTGTGCACCACTCCCTGCTGTTTCACACCTGGCGCGGTTGCTGGCACACACTAGACGTGAGGTCTTCACCACCTCTCCAGCCCCGAAGCTTCACCTGCTCTATGTCTCCTTCATGCCCCCAAAACATGGCCTCTGTATTTCTCATCTGTTCACTGAGGCCAACCCACTCGGAGCGAGATTCTACAGAGCCCTCCACGCTTCTTCCTAGAAATTCAACCCAGCAGGTCGCTCTCAACCCAAATGGTCGCTCTCAACCCAAATGGTCGCTCTCAGGCTCTGGTCTCGCCCTTTCTTCACATCGAGCTCTGCTCCCTCTACCTGCACACAATTTCATTCATCTAACAAGTGTGGATTTTTTGTTCAACATTCTTTTATTCAATAAATATCAGTTGTCCCTGGGGTTCTGCTATCAAACGGAGTGACTCACCTTCATGGTCCCCACACTATGTCCCCTTGTGACAAGGAATCAAGTTAGGTGACTTTTCACTGTTCCCACTACCTGGTAGGGTTATTCGCATATGTGTGTATGCATGTGTGTGTGTGTGTGTGTGTGTGTGTGTGACAATCTCTCCAGAATATATTCCTCTCCCTCCATATGCATAGCTAAGTAGGTGCTTTACTCCGTGACCATAAACCCTGTATAAACCAAGGCTAGCGTGACTTTGCCATTTACCAACCAAACCGGGACTCTAGGACAGTCAACAAAGGAGCTATTAAAAGTTTCCCCTGGCAGCAGGTATACACTGGGACCTTGCCTGGCTAATGAGTACATCTGACCTCCCTAATATCTTTGGCTTTATTTCTTGAATTTTTCCCCGCCGGGACCCACTGCTTTAAATGCCTCCCCATTATCTGAGGTTGCCAGCATCTCCTTACTCTTCACGGAAGCCTCAGTCATTCCCACTGCTTCCATCCTCAAATTCATGTTCCTCTTCCCCCGACAGTCTGCCCAATTCTTTATTCCTTCTGCTGTCAAGCAGACACTGGTGACTGATCTTTTTTTACATCTCTTCTTCCATCCCATCCTCACCTGTAGGAATCACTTCCCCTTTTTCAATGGACTTTTCTCCTCCTAATTTAAAACTCAGCCTGAAGTCTTCACCTTTACCAGGAATCTTGCCATGACTGTGAAGAACCCGGGGAGAAAACATTCTCATCCAAAGCCAAACATTAACCTCCCCCATTTACTTGCATCCTATATTATTGGCAAGAAAGAAACCCAGAGAAATTAAGGAGGGGTGGAAATTAAGGCATTTATCCACATAATCTCTTTTACATTTTTATCTTATAAGTACTTTGCACAGAAGACTCGTGCCTTCTGTTTCAGACACCAGCACGTGGGTATCTTGACAATAATGATATCAAGGATGTGGAGGGTCTTCTCAAATAATTAATGCACATTTAGGGACAGCTTCTTACCTTTCTAAATCAAGTTGCCCCAAATGGTACCCAGGGGCTCAGAACTACCGGAAAATATTGATAGTTTCTGTCCTCGGGAGCATTTTTTCACAATTATTTTTTTTAAAGTCCGAGCCTTTTGGGAGATGGGTGGCCATTCCGACGGGTGTCTGTCTACGCCTCACCTTCAAGCGGAAGCTGCTCCCTCTTCTGGTCAACAGCGAGGGAACGTGCCGGGGAAGGACAGACCTCTCCGGTTCCCCGGAGGGCGCTGAGATGGGGTGTGAGAAAGACGGTTCATTGTACTCTGGCAAGAGGAACGGCACAGATGTGCGATAGGCTCAACTCAATTATCGCATTTGGTTTAATCAGCTTTCTGAGGCTTGCAGTCTCATCAGAGACGCAGCGATCGCCCACCATCCTTCTCAGCAACCCCAGAGAGCCGAGCACAACCCCGTCCTTCCCCCAGAAGATCCTGGAGTCTGCCAGCGCGCTGCACCGCTGGAGTTCGGGCCCACCCCCGAGCTCCGCACCGGGGAGACCTGCCAAGCCCCAGAGGAAGGAGACGGCAGTTCGGGTCATCAGAAAGACTTGCCAAAAAGTGCTCAGAAAATGAACAATTAATTTCGGCTGTCAAAACAGATACTAGAGGAGCCCAGTTAGATTTCAAGCATTTTTCTCTCCACCAGCAAATCCAAGGCTTTGTCGGTGATAAGAGATGGAGCAGATTTTAGGGATGTTTGTGAGACAATATTACA
>NW_011494274.1:2027379-2028695 GCF_000754665.1 Bison bison bison | reverse complement strand
CCCCACCCCCTCACCCCCTGCCCTGTCTCCTCAGGCATTTAATTTAACCTCTCTGAACCTCGGTTTGCTTATCTGTAAATTGGGGATGGTGGAAGTAGACAGCAGAAAATGGGAGGAGGGGAGGATTCAAGGAAGACACTTGGCTTGGCTTCTGCATGCAGTCAATAAATGGTTGCTGTTTTGTTGTGTGCGTGTGTGTTTTTTTTAATCACTATTGGTGGTGGTGATGTTATCACACAAAAACTCCTGCTTCTCTTGGAAGTTAACGGGCTCACGTTGTTTGTTCCCTCTTCCTGAAATGATTAGTACTTTGCCCAAACTTCAGAACATTTTCTGAAAATCAGTTCCTTTGGGGAACCCTCACTGGTAAGCAGCAATTTATTGACTCAGTAAAAATGTTCCCCATGAATATAAAACCTCAAAGAAAAGAGAAGTATTTTTGTTGTCGTTCTCCCCCTGTGAGGCTGCAGCCTCGATGACACATACATAAGTAAAATGGAATTTGAAAAGCAAGAGGCAGAGTATTTTGAAAAATTAAAAGTTTCTTATAAATCCTTACAAAAATGCATCTGTGTCAACACAATAAAAGTAATATCCCAGCCTACTGGTTTTCATCTTCTAGTCCTGGGTAAGCCCTAGCTGGTTAACCCTTCCAGTGCTGTTCAAAGGATAGGAAACCCAGCTGCTACTGCTCTTTAGGGCAAGTAAGTGAGCACTCACCCTTATCTTCTGTAACATGAGCTTTCTCCTCTCATGGGGTCACAGTTTTTTCCAGATATTTGAAGAAAGCAGTATCTGATAGTACATTGTACAATAACAGTAAGCAATATTAAAAATAAATCATCTCTGTAATTGAGAAAATAGGCAATTTTTTTTTAAATCTGGAACATAGAGAGTAGATTTGTGATTACCAAGGAGGAGGGATGTGGGAGAGGGATGGAAGGCGTTTGGATTAGCAGATGCAAACTGGTATACTAGAATGGATAAACAACAAGGCCCTACTCAATAGCACAGAGAACTATATTTAGTATCCTATGATAAACCATGGCACCCCACTCCAGTACTCTTGCTTGGAAAATCCCATGGACGGAGAAGTCTGTTAGGCTGCAATCCATGGGGTCGCTAAGAGTCGGACACGACTGAGTGATTTCACTTTCACTTTCATGCATTGGAGAAGGAAATGGCAGCTCACTCCAGTGTTCTTGCCTGGAGAATCCCAGGGACGGGGGAGCCTGGTGGGCTGCCATCTCTGGGGTCGCACAGAGTCAGACACGACTGAAGTGACTTAGCATAGCATAGCATGATAAGCCATAAGG
>NW_011494274.1:2026559-2027279 GCF_000754665.1 Bison bison bison | reverse complement strand
AAAAACCAGTATCTTCCCAATATCCATGTGCTACCTCCTTCCATGACCACAGAAACTGTTTTATTCCCAGCAATTATGTGCCCATGTAAAAGACTACATTTTCCACCCTCCTTTGTAGCCAGGTAAGATCACACAGCTAAGTTCTAGTCAGTGAGATGTAAGTCAAAGCGTTATGTGAAACTTCAGAAAGGCTCTGTAAAGGTAGCTGACACTGCTGGGATTGGGGTGCCTTCTTTTTGCATGTCTTTCCCTTTCTTGCCTACTAGAACATGGATGTGATGACTGGAACTCCAGCAGCTATCTTGAACTATGTGGCAAACTTGAGGATGGAAACCACATTTAAATGATGAAAAAAAATTCCTAATGACTAAGAAATCATTATATCAACCCCGGAATGTCAAATTCCAGTTTTGTTTTTTTTTTTTCAAAATTGAGACAAACTGTCTGCTTTGAGTCACTGTTACTTGGGGCTTTCTGTTCAAGTAGATGAACCTGATCCTAACTGACACATATTTTTGGCACCAGGATGAATTCTCTGCATTGACTTATCTAATGATGCTTACTGCACTGTGCTCCAGTGACTTTAGCAAGTCTTCTCTTCTACAGAGATCCTCCTATTAAGTCATCCCCAACAGTTAGAACTGGACATGGACAACAGACTGGTTCCAAATAGGAAAAGGAGTACGTCAAGGCTGTATATTGTCACCCTGCTTATTTAAC
>NW_011494274.1:2020822-2026459 GCF_000754665.1 Bison bison bison | reverse complement strand
AGGCCATGGCATCTGGTCCCACCACTTTATGGGAAATAGATGGGGAAACAGTGGAAACAGTGTCAGACTTTATTTTTCTGGGCTCCAAAATCACTACAGATGGTGACTGCAGCCATGAAATTAAAAGACGCTTACTCCTTGGAAGGAAAGTTATGACCAACCTAGATAGCATATTGAAAAGCAGAGACATTACTTTGCCAACAAAGGTTCGTCTAATCAAGGCTATGGTTTTTCCTGTGGTCATGTATGTATGTGAGAGTTGGACTATGAAGAAGGCTGAGTGCCAAAGAATTGATGCTTTTGAACTGTGGTGTTGGAGAAGACTCTTGAGAGTCCCTTGGACTGCAAGGAGATCCAACCAGTCCATTCGGAAGGAGATCAGTCCTGGGATTTCTTTGGAAGGAATGATGCTAAAGCTGAAACTCCAGTACTTTGGCCACCTCATTCGAAGAGTTGACTCATTGGAAAAGACTCTGATGCTGGGAGGGATTGGGGGCAGGAGAAGAAGGGGCGACAGAGGATGAGATGGCTGGATGGCATCACTGACTCGATGGATGTGAGTCTGAGTGAACTCTGGGAGTTGGTGATGGACAGGGAGGCCTGGCGTGCTGCGATTCATGGGGTCTCAAAGAGTCGGACACAACTGAGCGACTGATCTGATCTGATCTGATCTGATGCATCTGGCATATAATAGAAGTCAAAAAAGTACTCACAACTCTTTCACAAATAAATGATTTTTCCTTAGGACCAGCTCGTTTGAACTGTCCTTTCTATCACCAGTCAAAAATGAATACAGCTTTCAAAAATATACCCAAAAGCAATAGAATAATGATGATGATAATCATTAATAATTGCTGAGTATTTTCTACATACTAGGTCATTTGTTAAACTTGAAAAAACCCTGTAAGCGAGTTAAACATAGGTGCGTGCACATTTCTATGTTATAGCTCTATGGCCCACACTTGCAGATGACACATACTATCAAGAAGCCACGCCATTTGATGCCATGGTCACTGAAAGCCCCTCCTCTTCATCCCCACAGCCACACCAACCCGAACTGGCTTCTGAACATCTCGCTGAGCATACTTTTGGGGAGAAATATTTGTTCTCTAGTCTACATTTGAGCAAAATAACATATGAAGCTACTGAGCCCTCAAGGCTTGGTTCTTGAATGAAACTCAGCTGTGAACAATCATTAAAATTCATCATTTTGCCCATTTGTAAAGGCCAACATGTTAAATAATGAATAAGGTAGAATGTTTGAGATGTGCAGCAAAAGATGCCATTTGAATGCTGATGCATTATTCACAGAACTTCACAGAAACCCTACTGGAAACATCCAAGTAGTGGAATACTGCTTTTGGTTTTGTTTTTTATTATACATGGTGTGTATACATAACTATTACACAGTTATCAGTGACTCTATAATTTCTTTGAGTTACCTGGTCTCTTCATTTATCTTATTAAAGTTCTTTGGTCCAGAGGCTAAGGAGCTTTTGGTTCTTAATTATGGTTAGCCTGACTAGTTCTTACTTCTATGCACTGACCCCTGATCAATAGCCCAGGTTAGCATTGCATTTCAATCAAGTATGGCTTGGCACCTACAACTAACTTGAGTTTTTACTTATTTCCCAGCATGGATAAATGACACTTAAAAGTGGTATTCTCATGGTATATACCATGACACTGTCTAAAACAAACTAATTTTTAGCAGTGCCTGCCAGCATTTTTTTGAGTCAGAGTGTACATTGCTGCTGGTAATGTCTGTAGAACACGATGGAACAAACAGAGAGTCTGCCCTTGGGTCGAGGTAATCTGCTAAAACTTTGGTTGCCCCAGACCTGGTATCTCAGCACAACTGTAATCCTTCCAGGCCCATTGATTGCAAAGCTCAGGGTTATAACATTATGCATGGTGATACATATGGTACATGGAACAGATAAAGATAGAGAATATATCCATGTGCATATAATAATAGGCTTATTTATACATCTGTAACTATGTATGGCTAGATACACATTCAGCATAATATGAACACCTATAGTAAGACAGCTAATGTTGAGATAGGATCCTCCACATATGCTGTTTCCCTTATCAGCACTTTCTCACAGGAGGAGGAATTCCTAATCTGATCTGTCAAAGTCAACCGTTTGCCTTCCCAGTGGACATTTTCCTTAATAAGTGCTTGCTCTTGTCTTTCAGTTTAACTGTCATTTTTTCTTCAGTTAAATAGCTAAATCAGAGTGGTGTGCATTTTCAGCTCTGGAGGAAGGGAGTAAAGGGCTTTAGTCTTCCCAGCCTTAGTCTTGTTCTCTAGTCGGGCTTTTATTGTAGAGCCTGCACTTCTCAACTGTCACTTTAGGGACACTTGGTTTCCACTGTGGTTTTAACTCTACTCTACATGAGGAGTACTCAGGGCTAGGAAAGCTCCAGGGAATAGGAGGCATAAGTGATGGGGTTGGATCTATGGTTGTAATATCATTCCCTTCTCTGGAAGATCTTCCGACCCAGAGATCAAACTCAGATCTCCTGCATTGCAGGCAGATTCTTTATCATCTGAGCCACCAAGGAAGCCCCTCCTATCACAAGGCTGTGCTGTGCTGTGCTTAGTCACTCAGTAGTGTCCAACTCTTTGCGACCCCATGGACTGCCACCTGCCAGGCTCCTCTGTCCATGGGGATTCTCCAGGCAAGAACGCTACTTGCTGCCTAACCAAAGGATGCCCACATGCTATATAGAGTAAGGCTACATTCCCTAGTCTCCCTCAAAGCCAGCTGTTGGTAGGTTCTGGTCAATGAAAATTAAAGAGGAATGTTGTTTGGAACCTCTGGGAAGGCTGCTTAAAGGGAGCTGAACCAGCTGGGAAAGTCCTTTTTTTCCCTTCTGGCTGTTTTCTTTATCTTTTGACTTCCAGTTGGGGTGTGACTGCTAGACTCCAGCTGCCATCTTGGGCCATGAGGTAAATTTGAATATGAAAGAACTGAGCTAAAATGATGGAGCAAACAGACGGGATTCTCAGACTCTGAAGACACTGTGGAATCCTCATTAAACCCTGGACTATAATTAAACTTTTCTCTTTTTATGTGAGAACTAACTTTTCTTATTTAAGTTATTCTTAACCAAAGAGTTTTCTATTAAATAAAACTGAATAGGCCTAACTGATTCTATTATTATCATATATTTATCTCTAATTTCTTTTTCATCCTATGATTTGGCCGTGTGTGGCATTCATGATCTTAGTTCTCTGCCAAGGGAACTCATGCACCTGCAGTGGAAATGTGGTTTCTTAATCACTGGACCACCAGGGAAGTCCCTATCTCTAATTTCTAATAGTTAAACAGACTGACACTGTAACTACCATTACCACCACCATTGTCTATACATTATATAAATAGCAGAGAGTCGAAGCTCACCACAAACCACAAAACCCACCAACATGCCAACAGGAGGAGCAAAGTTCTTGCCCTTATAACCTCTCCTTCACCCTCTTGACTTGCTAGGGAAGATACAAATTTTCCTGGCTAATTCCCTGCTAAGGAACATGGGTGGACCTAATAAGGACCCAGGAAACCTGATTACAGAGTGACCACCTGCAGCCTAGGTGACACCAAGAGATTGGAAGACACTATTGCAGCCATGAAATTAAAAGATGCTTACTCCTTGGAAGGAAAGTTCTGACCAGCCTGGACAGCATATTAAAAAGCAGAGACATTACTTTGCCAACAAAGGTCCGTCTAGTCAAGGCTATGGTTTTTCCAGTGGTCATGTATGGATGTGAGAGTTGGACTATAAAGAAAGCTGAGCACCGAAGAATTGATGCTTTTGAACTGTGGTGTTGGAGAAGACTCTTGAGAGTCCCTTGGACTGCAAGGAGATCCAACCAGTCCATTCGGAAGGAGATCAGTCCTGGGATTTCTTTGGAAGGAATGATGCTAAAGCTGAAACTCCAGTACTTTGGCCACCTCATGCAAAGAGTTGACTCATTGGAAAAGACTCTGATGCTGGGAGGGACTGGGGGCAGGAAGAGAAGGGGACAACAGAGGATGACATGGCTGATGGCATCACTGACTCGATGGACGTGAGTTTGAGTGAACTCCGGGAGTTGATGATGGACAGGGAGGCCTGGCGTGCTGCAGTTCATGGGGTGGCAAAGAGTCGGATACGACTGAGCAACTGAACTGAACTGAATTTGAAACTAGATCTACCTGTACCTGCAGTCCACATCTGGACAAATAACCCAAATTCAAAGATTTGGGATAACTTGGAGGAGTTCTAAGATACAGTGTCTGTTCAGAGCATGGTACTCTTCAACCACTCTGCTGTCCTCCTGTTCAACCCAAGACACTTTCACTGCCAGCCAGGCAACACCTACCAATGTGCTGGCTGAGACGTCACTTTCCAATTAGTATAAGCAAATGTTAGAAAACAGAAAATTGTTTTTTTAGTGAAACAATCATCTGTTTATTTGGAAAAACCATTTGTTCCCTGCAGTGGCAGAGGTTCTGTCTTACTGGAAGCTCACTCCCAAGAAGCTTTAGCAGTCAGGTTTTAGTAAAAGTTAAAATCTGGAATGAATACATACAAAATTGTTTAAGCCTAAACCAAACATTCGTATAAGGTGGATTTTGTCCATTTGTTCTGGACAGCAATTTTAAAATAAGCCACATTAAAAATTCTTTCTGATGAGAATAAACTATGAACTGAGCTCTCCACCAAGGGCCTTGAATACATTTCAATCTTCTACCATGACATGAATGCTATTGGTATCCCACAAGCATTAACCACTAGTAAGGACAAAAATATAACTCGGAAGTTAATTATCTCCATGGTTTGCTCAACTTATTGAAGATTTTAGATATAAAACTGGAGATAAAGGGAAGTTTCAAGATTAAAACAGAAACTCTGAGTTTTTAAGACTGTCTCAACATAGGTAAGTATTCCTCCATGTAAATGATTGCATTAGTTTCAAAGGCAAAGAGGGTAGATATTTGGCAATCCAAGTGTCCCTTCCTTCTGACAAATTGGAGATGATAATTTCCCTAGAAATTACAAGTGAATTCTAACAAAGTAGAAATCAAATCAAGAAATTAAAAAAAAAAAAAAACTGGCTGGTGTAAGTCAGTTGGCAATCCCAAGTAAACCATTCAGTGCAGACAGAAGATTCCCGCTGTTGCAAACGCAACCAAACTTGGAAGCATGGACTGCCGAATCCCTGAATCAGGGAGGTATCCCAGTTGGTCATTGCCTAGGTCAAAAGTAAATAATCCTGTTAAACTAGGGATGTATCCCAGTTGGTCATTGCCTAGGTCAAAAGTAAATAATCCTGTTAAACTAGGGATGTATCCCAGTTGGTCATTGCCTAGGTCAAAAGTAAATAATCCTGTTAAACTTGTTTTAAAATTCCCGGTGCACACACTGTTGATTCCCTAGCTGTTTTGAGAAGAAAAGGCATATTAACTAGTTTTCACATTCCTACTTCTGAATAATTATCATGCTTAAGAACTCCCAGTAGAGGTAAAGGAATCATCACTGGAAAGAGGAATTTTCAAAAACAAAGTTGCCTCAAGAGGTTCTAATTTCAACTCATGTGATCATCCTCAGTTACATCTGGTGAATTCTGCCCCTAGTCACAGATGA
>NW_011494274.1:2014504-2020722 GCF_000754665.1 Bison bison bison | reverse complement strand
AATATATAATAAGTATTTATTAAATTCTTTCTTTTTAAATCAAACACATTTTATTACTAATAAGTTTGGACTTTCTTGGAAGGGTTAGCGTTATACCCTTTGTAATTCTGAACATCTGAATGGTACAGAGAACCCACGGCTGCAAATATTGCCCTTTTCCTCATTTCTCAACTCCTGATCCTACTCTGCCTGCTTCTTCAACATTTCTGGAGGAGGGAGGATAAAGCTTTCAGAGAATTTGTGTGTTGGAAAGGAAATAAGCCATTAAAAGCAGAACTTAGGTAGAGAGAGCAGTCTGCCTTTAGGAGTCTGCAAAGTCTTGGAAAGTTCAGCTCAATTTTGGAACTTCCTTTACCTCTAGCTCTATTTGTAGTTTCTTTGAGCCTCAAACAGAGCCTTCCACACTATGGGAACTTAATAAATAACCGGCAAAAGACTGAGCAGATGCAAATATACTCTGGAGTCTATCAGATTAAATCTTAGCTCTCCCCAGCAATTGCTTGAACCTCTCTAAGCCTCAGTTTTCTCATCTGTAAAGCAGAACAATCATAATTAGAGTTCCTGTAATGATTAACCAAGGAGATAATAGTAAACATAACAATAATAATATTCCTGTGAACTCCTCAAGTGCAGGGACTGTGTTCTCATTCCCACAATTTTGTATGGTGAACCACAGAATCAGGCAAGGAACAAGCATGTGCAGTTTCCATTAGATGTCATTCTCATAACTGTAAGAGTTGCAGATTTTCCAGACAGGACAAATACAGAAAAAGATTACAGAATTCTGATTACCAGAGTTTGATGATAAAGTTGGAAGAGCTGGTGGAAAAGTTATGGAAGGGCAGAAGAATTCAATAGAGTGGCAGTAATTTTAAAGCCAAAGGTGAAAACAAGAAAATGTCCTAAGGTTATTAAATAAATGTGAAATCCAGCTCATTAATGAAAAAAAGCTTCAATCTTAATGGGGAGCATGGAATTCAGTTTACTCAAATCAGAAGGAAAGATGGGTTAACAGCCTCTCTTGAACCCAGGAGAGACCAACTCGTAAAAGATGTGGCTTTGGAGTTCCTGTTGGTGGGTGACTATTAAGAAGGAGTTGGCATTCTGGCCTCTCAGAAGAATCCATCTGCTTCTTCCTCAACTGAACCTCTGGTAGATTAGAAACCACACAGTCTGTTGACATGGTCTCTTCACTTGCTTGTGAAACTATAGTAGAGGGTTAGTGTTTTTAACCCAAAGAAACTTTGGAATAGAGTACAAAGATTAGTTGGAACCTAAATTAATCTAAATTAATACTTATATTAAGTTCTAAAATAATGTTTTATAATCATTGAGACAACCTATATTTATTTGATATTTTAAATGTTTGCACGTTTGAAGAAAACGTGGCTTAGTAAGGTATCTAACAGCCTTCTGATGTCGGTTTAAATGGTCACCTGGGCAATTAACTTTAGATTCCCACCCAGTGTTAAATCAAATGGTGTAAGCGGTATTGAAATACTTAGAAGAATTTAAGTATGTGGGAAGATTTTTTTTTCCTGTTAGGGAACTGTGAAGGGCTTGAGGGGAAAATGAATATATTAAATTGACAAAAGCAATGTACAATATTTAAAAGAAGTTTATTAACTAGGTTTGTAACCAGAATTGGTTGATTAAGGGAGGTTGGTCCACTCAACTTGAGTTGAAAAGACAAAAATCAAAGGCTCCCTTGAAAACGCTTGCTAAAATGACTAGATTTATAAGTAAAATTGGATTTGTAAATGTTCATTCAACATATTTATTGAGTGCATGCCATATGTTGGGCACTATTCTGTATGCTAAGAATATAGAAATAAACAAGCCCCCCAAAAAAGCTTCATGGGGCCTACATTCATTAAATTAACAATCTTTAGAAACAATTAAATTATTAACTGCTTGCTTTAATACATTGGATATTAATTTTTAAATGTTAGCTGTAAATAGTCTCTTTATTGCACAAAACGTCCCCCAATGGACACCAAAAAGTTTCACATTGCTAAGTGTCTTCATTCATCCCTTTGTCCCTAGTGCCTAGCTCAAAATTGTGTTGAGTCCTCCCATATTGACTTCACATCGCTCACAAGAGATCTGAGTTAAGCAAGATTTTTTTTCTTAAACTGCAAATGTCTCCAAGCTTAGGAAGCTTGGAGATGTTAACATCTTCATCTAGTTCAATCGATTGTTTCTTCTAACATCTGAGTTGAGAAATAAATTTTCTGATAGAGGAAAGAGAAGAAAATTACTTTGGGGATGGAAATATCTGTGCAGAGAAAGGAAATCTCTGGATTGGGAGCAGAGTAGGGGGAGGGCTGGAAGTCCTGGGGCAGTTGTGAGGTTGAGGGACTTGAGTGAAGGGTACAGAACAAGTAGTGGGAAAATGCAAAGAATGTTCAACTATTTCAAAAAGAGACTCCACCCAGGAAAGACAAGGAGCTTCTCTTTTGCTTTCTCAGGTGATTGTACCCAAAACCCATTGGTCAAAATTGCTTTGTTAAAAACTTCCGTGGGGTGGCGGGGCAGAATTTCCATCAGGGTAAATAAAGCTTTTGCAAGATGACCTGGCAACTCAAACAACATTGCTTCCAAAGGAAAATGTTTCTCAATTCTTAACAGTCCTCTTAAAACCAGTCTATTGAAACATAACCTATCTGTAAATTAATCAGTATTTTGATAACCAAAATTCACAAAAACCACACCCAAGGCAGTTCCAGAAAATTGCAGAGACGCTACAGAAGCCCAGCAATGACCTAAACCATGCATTTGCAGAAGTGAGCCCTAAGCTGAGAACTCCCAGGATTTTGCAATCCGTACCCATTTTTCAGATTCCTTATTCCAGCAGTCATAATTCACATATTCCAAAACTTCAGACAATGCTGGTGGCCCCTGGAGCAGCAACTCCTCCTCCAATTGGTCATTCCTGACAATAGTGGCTAACAGCAAATCCCCGCTTTTCAGGACCAATTAGAGAGCAGATAGATATCTCAGGGTAGAAGTGTCTAGCGGTTAATTCTTCAGGTTCTAGAATCTGAAAGAACTAAGTTTAAATCCTAACTACCACAGCCAGGTTACTTAAACTTGCCACACCTTAGTTTCCTCATCTGCAAAATGAGGGTTATAATAAGTTTTCATGGAGTTTCTGAGGGGTTTAAATGAGATAATCCATGGACAGCATCATGCCTGACAAAGTGAACACACAGAGTTACACTTATACACGGGCTCCCTAATTTATAGCAAGGAGCATTTCATATCTTCTGCTCCCCCTATGCCATAATGTAAGCGGTAATTATGGACATCTTGGCTGGCCTAGCTAGCTTACAATTTTTTTCAACATTAAAGAAACTAAGAAGCAATCCAGTTCCTATCTGGGCTTTGGAGATGTTGGAACGAGTTACAGGCTCATAAACGCTGTCCTAACAGTTGACAAGGATTTGGCTTTAATCTAGTGAATGAAAATTTTATGAAAAGAGAGTTATGGAAGAGTTGTGAGGAGAAACTGCAATGCTCTGAATGATGGATTTCAAAATCATCAACACCTTTTCAGACATTCAGTCTCATACTGGACCAAAATACCATTGACAGTAATTCCTTGAGAACATGATTTTTCTAAATAGATCCATATAAAACAGGCAGATTTATTAAGGGGAAAAATGAGTTTAATAATACAGTATTAGATTGAGTATCATCCAGGAAAAGTGTACTGTAAAAAATGTTTTGAATATTAATTGACCTCTGGTAACTTTTGTGTCGTAAATACTTGTATTATAGTGAGGTAGACAGTTTTAAAAAAACTCTCCATTAGACAGACTTAAAATTTTGTAATAATATTTAAGAAAATGATAACATTATGAAAGAATGAAATATCTGATGAATGCTTAACTTTGTACAACTCGAATATAAACTTTAAAAATATTAGAAATTATAACATTTGAGTGCATATAACGTTTTGTACATTAAGATGAATTGCATGCTGTCCATTTCCTCTTTGCACTTTCAGTCACCTTAAATAAACAAATATATACAGCCTTAACAGAACAACAGTGCATCCAAAGCAAATGTGCATTTTAAATTATTTCTCCTGGCCAAGTCTTTTTTTTTTCTTTTTTACTTAGCATTTTATATTAGCATTTATTATCAGTCTCACCCTTTCTTGAATAGTTTGTAGTTCTCTGGACCAAACAAGCGACAGGTTTAGATTCAGAGAGAGCAACACCACTTAGGAAGAACAAAAAGGTCTTGTAACGGTTGGTACAAGTTCCCTTGTTTAAACCATTTCATGGTCAAAGACAAGAAGGAAGCTAACTCTTCAAAGGGCCTACTTATGGGCGATGTTTGAAAATAACACTGGTGCAGGCTGGGGAAAGTTCATGCTTTTGGCAACCTGAGGATGGGTATTTAACTTGCACCCGGCTCTCTCTTGCTTCCGGAAGATGAATTCCACCCTTGCCTTCTTTCTCAACACACCGTTCCCCATCTCCCACCCCAAGCTCAATGTAACACTTTGCTCTTTTCACAGTTCCTCATTACTAAGTTTTAAAAACACTGCCTAACTGGTAATTACAATCTGAAACAATTCTTTTGGGGGAGCCCTGGGCTATTGCTGGTTGGTAATCTTGCAGGAATGTCAGAGAGAGGGGAGGGAAGAGAGATTCCAAAGAAACTTCGAAGACAAGGACGTGTGCCTCCTTTCATCCCTCTCCTCCCAGCTCCTGGGCCTGACCCTCCATCCGCATCCTTGGGGAGGAAGGGGGGCAATCACCTCCCCTCCGACTTCACCCTTCCTCTTCTTGGGTCACTTTCCTATCCTCTGCATCTCTTACTTTAGTTCTAAGTTCCCCAGTTCTGCCCATTTTTTTTTTTGTTTGTTTGTTTGTTTAAATGGGAAATCACCTTCCCCTTCAAAGGGGATGTCTGAATTTTGGCAAATTCTGCCTAAAGAAATCAGTGAGAAACAGATATGGGGAAGGGCTTTTCCATAGGTTACCTCCAGCCTGGGCGAAGGCACCTCGGTGTCAGCCCGTCAGAGGCTGGTCTTGTGGTTTCTCATTATCCTTCAGGGGGTTCCATTTGGACTCATTCTTGTCATTCCATCCATACCAGCTCCCCTTTCCCCCAGAAAAAGCCAGTGAAGGCGGTGACCTGAGCCCCCTGGAGTGAGATGCAGGTTGCCACTTCTCTATACCGGAAGAGGCCGGGGCAGAGCTGGGTATACAAGCAAGCGGCAAAGGCCCGCTTGGATCCGCCTCTTGTCTTGCAAAGCTCTTCCAAAGGCAGGACCCCTTTTGACTTTGTAATATCTCTACCTTAACACTTTCTGCAGGGGCGCGGGGTCGGGGTCACGGAACAGGGCCAGAAAGACCCACCTCCTTTGCACAAGTAGAAAACAATCCGACCGAGATGTGGTAGAAGGTGAGTCTTCCTTCCACAGGTTCCCTTCTTAAACTAACTATTCATTCTTTTCCCCCCAATCCTTGGAGCAGTTGAGAAATAGGTATGCGTCTCCCCTGCCCCCCACCTCCCATGGAAATCTGTTGAAACACATGAGGAAACCCAAACCCACACTAATAACGACCGAAAAAAAAACAAAAAAAAAAAACAAACTGAAGAAATCTTCCTTGGCTGGTTTTTCCAGGATGGCCCCCCCGGGGAAGGTGTGAAATTCCGTCTCTCCCTCTGGGCAGGCAGGTGGAAGGTTCTGGGAAGGCAGAACTCCCTGGTCTCCCACCGCCCGAAAAAAGTCCAGGCTGCGGCCCCGCTCTCCGCCTCGTCGAGGGCCAGCTCCCCTCCGCCTCTCCGCGGTCGGACCTCCCCCCGGGCCATCCCGGGCCGAGGCGGCAGGAAGGCGCCGCTACCTGCAGCCGCACGACTCCACCACCATCTCCTCGTACTGCTTGTAGACCACGTTATTGCCCGCGTCGATGTACAAGATGCTGATGGGAGTCAATTTGGTGGGCACACAGCAGCTGGGCGGGGTGGAGCCGGGGTCCATGGAGTTCATCAGCGTCTGGATGATGGCGTGGTTGGTGGGCTCCAGGTGCGAGCGTAGCGGGAAGTCGCACACGCCCTCGCAGTGGAAAGCCTCGTACTCCAGGGGCGCGATAATCCAGTCGTCCCAGCCCAGCTCCTTGAAGTTCACGTGCAGGGGCTTCTTGCTGCAGCGCAGCCTCGACTTCTTGCCGTGCCGCTTGCCGTGGCGGCTGGCG
>NW_011494274.1:2013971-2014140 GCF_000754665.1 Bison bison bison | reverse complement strand
GGCGGCCCCCAGGGCGCAGCGGGCGCCTGGCGAAACAGCCGCAGCTCCGCGCCCACCAGCTCTTCTTTGTCTGAGAGCGTGGACACATCAAACAAATACTTCTGTCTCCGGAGGGGAGTGTGCGAGAGATCGTCTGCGAGATAAAAATAATAATAATAATAATTACAGT
>NW_011494274.1:2009067-2013871 GCF_000754665.1 Bison bison bison | reverse complement strand
TTACAGTCAGTTTCACTTAAGAGGGAGATCAGCCCGGAGCTCTGCGGCCGCCCCTGGGAGGGAGCTGGGCCAGGTCGGTAGGGGTCCCGGGGCGCCTGCCCGGAGGGCTGACCACCCCGGCTCCCCGCCCTGGCGGAGCGCGGCTAAAAGGAAGGAGCACCAGGGCGGCCCCCTCGTCCCCATCAGCGCGGGACACCCTGCGCGGAAGTCAGTGGAGAAGGCGGCCGCAGCGGCCTCCCGGTTTTCCCACCCACTCCCAGGAGCCTGAGTAACCACTAACGCGCCCTTTGTGGCCGCAATACCTCCACACCTCCTGACTGGCTCGTTCTCATCATTCCCGTCTCAGTTCAAATGTCACCTCTTCCGAAAGGGCCATCTTTGACCACCCTGATCTAAAGCAGACTCCCTCGGTCACTATCGGGGGACCCTGGTGTATTACCTTCTCGGCACTGAGCACGATCTACAAGGACCTCGTTTGTATTCGTCTCCTCATGGTCTGCCTTTCCCAGCAACAGCCATGCCCCATCTCCAGCAGCCCGTAAGAGCTAGCCCCCTTTACTGGCCAATCTTGCTCACCTCAGCGTCTACAGGCCTGTCTGACCCAGGGTACAGGCCAGTCAGTAAGTGGGGAACTTCTTGGCTGCGCTTTATAACTATCTAGAGAGTTTAAAAATGACAGCACCAGGGTGTGCTTCAGTCAACTGGATCAATATCTGAGGACGGGGCCTGGGTATTGGAGTTTTGTTGGGGTTTCCTAGCTTTGCTTTAAAAAAAAAAAAAGCTCCAAGCTTATTTGAAGGGACAGCCCAAATTGAAACCCAGGTGTCTGGTGGAACGGTGGAAGGTGCTGCCCAGCAGACAGGTTTGCTGAAACCTTTAGGCCCAGTAGGAAGTTCACAGAATGCGGAGCTGCAAGGCAATTTCTTTCTTTTTTAAATTCATTAGTCACTTAAGAAACATAAGAGCAAGAAGGGTTTCCAAAGTCTGCAAGGGTGCAAATGAATCAACACTAACACCAGGCATCTATCCATTGAGAAGATCCTGCAGCCAATGAGAAATAAATACATCAGCAAGGAGAAGAACCTAAGCAATGCATACACACACAGATTGACGTTCTCCCCTCCTCCACCTACCCAATCTGAAATCGTCTTGCTTTGCAACCAATCCTGAAGATAAAATTTTGGTTACCACTGAGAAAAAAATGGGGGCACCTAGAGGAAGGACAATAACAAGCTTTTAAAAACTCAAGGTGAATTCCTGGGGACCCAGGCAAAACTGGACTTCTTTTTTTGACACATCTGTGCATGAAGCCAATCCCACTTCAGTGTGCAAGGCAGAAAGCTAACCAGATTTTCCTGGGCTGCCTTCTCATAAAATATTTACAACCCAGCAAATACAAAAATCCCCAAAGCCCCCAGCTTGCCCCAGAAGCTAGTAAAGTTGGGGTAGACTTCAATAGTAAAAGTGTCACCGGGTCCTGGGGTCCGGCCCTCGATGCCTGTCCAGATGTAGCCCCGGGGCACTAGATCTGGAGCCTCTGCCACACCTAGTCCCCACTCCAGGCTGACCGCTGGGCAGCCGGCCGCCTCACTCAGTCGTGCAAGTCCGGACCTGAGATGGAGCTGTGGGAAGGGTTAGAGAGGTGAAAAGGGAAAAGCCGCTGGAGGCACTTGATTTATGGAAGCCGAGACCTTCAAACCGACCAGGGTCACATTAAAATCAGTGGGAATTCAGCACACTTTCTTCTCCTTTAAAGAAACCTGTGTCTGACAACATTCAACCACCACCCAGATCTCTGGGCCTATTATTGCCTGAGGCTTCCCCTTCCTGTCTCTCAAATTTCTCTCTCCCCAAACTAAGGAGGTGATAAGAGGGACAAACCTAAGGTTCTTGCTGCACCAGCTCGATGTCTTGAGGGCTGACATATTTTTCATCCTTACTTTATCCACGAGCACAGATCGGTCCTGCAAGGTAAGTACTCATATTGTTCCCATTTTACAGATGGGAAAACCAAGGCTTGGAAAAACTAATTACCCGAGTCTGAAAACTAATAAGTGGTGGTGAAAGTGAAGTCACTCAGTTGTGTCCAACTCTTTGTGACCCCATGGACTGTAGCCTACCAGGCTCCTCCCTCCATGGGATTCTCCAGGCAAGAGTACTTGAGTGGGTTGCCGTTTCCTTCTCCAGGGGATCTTTCCTTCTCCAGGGGATCTTCCCGACCCAGGGATTAAACCCGGGTCTCCCACATTCCAGACAGACACTTTAACCTCTGAGCCACCAGGGAAGCCCAATAAGTGGTGGTATTCAGACTCAAACCTAGGTCTCTTTAATTCCAGAGTTGGAGCATTTAGCCGGTAAGCCCCACGGCTCCCTGGAGAAGGAAATGGCAACCAACTCCAGTATTCTTGCCCAGAGAATCCCGTGGATGGTGGAGCCTGGTGGGCTGCTGTCCATACGGTCGCAGAGTCTGACACGACTGAAATGACTTAGCATGCATGCATGCATGCATGCATTGGAGAAGGAAATGGCATCCCACTCCAGTATTCTTGCCTGGAGAATCCCAGGGACAGAGGAGCCTAGTCGGCTGATGTCTTTGGGGTCACACAGAGTCGGACACGACTGAAGCGACTTAGCAGCAGGAGCCCATGGCTCTCATTGCCTATCCATTAGAGTCCAGGTCCTGGAGCCAAGGCAACTGGGAGTGGCCAGGGTATAAGTGATGAAGCATACAGTCCAAACTGTATTTTCAGGGCTTGGTAGGAATCAAACCTGGGATCCTTTAGGAAATCATTTCCATCTCTGCTTACATAACTTTTGAGACAATTTGTCACTGGCTGGAGAGGTATAGGGGAAGAAGAGGGAGGTGTAAAAGATGATTTATTTAGTTTTCTCTCATGCAACACAGAGAAATCAGCCTGCTTTTGTCTTCATTCCTTTTTTTAAAAGCATGGACTGCCATACAACAATGCAAATCAGCCATAATTACACTTAATCCCCTCCCTACCTGCATTGTTGTATGGCAGAAATCAACACAATATTGTAAAAAAAAAAAAAGTTTTTTAATTTAAATTTTAAAAAGTAAAAGTGTGAACTAATAAATGCTTAGTCTACACAGCTGAGCCATGTTTTTGTAGTCCTCAAGAGGGGTCAAAACAGAGAAAACCTCTGTAAAAAGAGGTTTCCACTGGTTCTGCAGACTTGGGATTCACTTGATTTTTCTAGCAAGATCAGCCTGCTTCCCCACCCATTCCAGAGCTAGGAGAAAGAATACAAATGGGGGCTTCCACCTGTATCCTGCTGTCTTTTCTTCCCATACTAGCTCCATCCCACAGTTTGGGGGGCCTCACCTGCATGGACACATGTGCCACAGGTGTGCACTTCCCCAGCTACAGGTGCACACACTGGGCAGTTGACACACCCTTAGGAGCACAGACCCAGAGAAGAAGCTGACCAGGGCCTGGAAGTGGGCTCAGGGCCATGTGCGTGAGAATGCGGTGACTCGGGTACCAGAGTAGAGCAGTGTGAATAGCTCTCCAAGCCACTGAAACTGCAGTGGTCCCTAAAAACGCATCATCAGCTTTCCCCAGGAATCTGTCAGAAATGTATACTCTCTTGGGCCCCAGAGGTTTGAGGTGGGACCCAGAATTTGCATTTTCCTCAGTTCCCAGGTGATGCTGGTTGAGTCACCACTGTAGGAACCACACAGACATCTAGATGAGCCCACCCCCTGGGCTCTTTCAGATGCCCCACCAGGTGGGGAGGGTAAAACACAGGACCAGGGCAAGAGCTAAGGCAGCACTCACCAGAACCAAGTTCCTATCGCTCCCTGCTCCTCCTGCCCCCTGCCACAGACACCCCCACTTTAAAAAAAAAAAAACTCTTACAGCCACGTGTGTCCAGAACCTCTAATCCACCATCCGTGGTGGCTCTGTGAAGCTCCCCATCAGAACACATTCTCCACCTGTCTGGACCTGCTCTGGAGGCATGCAATACAGAAATAGCCCCAGAGGAGGCTTCCAGCTTGGGGAGTGCACACACCATCCACTGTGACCCTGCAGATACTTTGCCTGACGATCCTGGCATCACAAGGCCTGGCTCCTGCTGTCCTGGCCATCTGTGGGTAGAAAACCAGCCCTTCACACTCCCTCCCACAAGCCTCCTCTCCCATCATTGGAGTGCTAGTTGCTCAGTCGTGTCCTACTCTTTGCGACCCCATGGACTGTAGCCTGGCCAGGCTCCTCTGTCCATGGGATTCTCCAGGCAAGAATACCGGAGTGGGTCGCCCTTCCCTTCTCTAGAGGATCTTCTTGACCCAGGGATAGAACTCGGGTCTCCTGCATTGCAGAAAGATTCTTTACCATCTGAGCCACCAGGGACGCCCAAGAAGCAAATATCAGTGCGTAAAGAAAAAGGATACCCGAGGGCGCCTTAAGTCAGGATACCAGGAGAGAGGTAAGGCAGCCTACCCCGCCCACCCGCAGTAATCGAGCTGCGGACGGCTCCCTCGCGCGCCATCCTGCAGACAGCCTCCTAAAACCCCAAACATCCTTTGGTTTGGGGCGGAAAGGGCCCGGCCCGCAATGCGTTTCCCCAGGACATCTTGCCCTATGTCCGCAACTTGAAGTCCCTCTTGAGAGTCCTGGTTGCATGGTGCGTCACTCTGCGGGGCCCGGAGGGCGCCCCGCAGCTCCAGCTCGCCCCCCAAGGCCCTTCGCGCCCAGACCCTGGGCTCCAGGACGCTGCCAATTAGTGCGTGTCCCGCTCTCGTCCTCTAAATCCGCCGTGACCTAAGCGGCCACTGGCA
>NW_011494274.1:2004770-2008967 GCF_000754665.1 Bison bison bison | reverse complement strand
CCCCCCTCGCCCTCAAACCCCGCCGTGCCCAAAGCGGCCACTGGCAGGCCCCCCCCGCCTCCACCGGCGGCCCACCGCTCGTCCGGCCGCGTGTCCTCCGGCGATGGGCTGCGACCCAGAAAGCTCCGATGACAGCGGGGTCTCCCACCCCTAGTCCGCTAGGTGGGGACGGAGCGGGGAGGATAATCGCCCGTCTTCACAAAGGAGACTCCGGAGGTCTTAGCTGCTCAGCCTTTCCCTCCTCCGCCCCCCACCCCACACGCCCCCACCACCACCTTCAAAAACATCCCTGAATGCTCCAGGGAGCGCTTCTGTGCCGGGCACGTGCTCAGGGTTTGGTGGCCTCGGTCCCGTGCGTGAATCCTCAGCGACAGCGTGGGAGGCCCGTTCTAACTGTTACGCACTCATTCTTTTATAGGTGACAGAGGGGGCTCCACGAGGAGTCATCCCTCGCCCAGGGTCTTGCAACTCGGAAGGGGGACACGATCTGAAGGTCTTGATTCGGACCGAAGCCCTGGGACCGGAGCCACGCCCCTCTTCCAGGGTTCTGATTGGGCAGCGGGGCAAACAGGGAGGACATGAGACCCACATCCATCACAGAGCCGCCAACACAAAGGGCGCTGGGTTCTACCAGGAATTCCTTTTTTGTTTTTTCCCTTTACTGGAAATGAGAAGACCTTCAAGCAGGGAACTCAGAGCTGGCTTGGAGCCTCTTCTTCCCAGGTCACTCAGCCCTGACGATGCCCTGAGGTTGCCCAAGTCCACAAGTTGGAAATAGAGCCAGGTGTACTGGGTGAGTGAAAAGGAGTCTTCCGTCCTTTCTCCGATGGGGTATGAAGGTCTCTGAATAATTTCTTCTCCAACTATTACCCTCTTCTGGGACAGTGATCTCCAGGTCATTTTGTCCTGAGCCCCACGTCCACCAAGATCTGAGCCTTGCAAACTGCTGACCTTGCTGAGCCGTCCCACTGATTCATGAGGCCACCCACACAATTCACCCTGTCTGGGATGCTTTTGCTCAACTCCAGCATAATCCTAACAGTGAACTCTGTTTTATGCACTCACTATGTGCGTACTAAGTCACCTCAGTCGTGTCTGACTCTTTGCTACCCTACAAACTAGCCTGCCAGGCCCCTCTGTCCGTGGGATTCTCCAGGCAAGAATACTGGAGTAGGTTGCCATTCCCTTCTCCAAGGGATCTATCTTCCTGACCCAGGGATCGAACACATGTCTCATGTCTCCTGCATTGGCAGACAGGTTCTTTACTACTAGCACCATCTGAGAAGCCCACTGTGTGCTGGGCATGATCTAAATTCTAAACTTATAATAAGTCATTTAAGTTTCAAAACTATCTAAGTCATTTTCTTCAAAAAAAAAAAAGAAAAAATATCATTGTTATGTCATGATTCACAAAACTAAAACACAGAGGGCTCAAATGTCACTTGTCCAAGATAGAGGTAGATGTGGCAGTCTGGCTCCAGTATCGGTGCCATCACTCTGGACTTCCCAGCCGCTGAGCTGTGTGTCTGGTAGAGACCCTGAGAACTCTCCAGCTCTTTTGCGTTGCCGGTGACTGTGGGGAGGACATCCATCCCTGATCTCCAAGTGTCAATCAGTTCCTAATCAGCAGAACCGAGGGAATGCCAACAACTGGACTTTTGAAATAGAACTTAGATGGAAACAACTTTCGCTAAATGAGAACATCATGCCAGCTCACAGTCACTGAGGGAAGGCTGGCAAATGAGATAGAGTAAGAAAGACATCCGAGGATATGTGTACCTGTTAGTTACTACTGATGACATGGAAAGAGGATAGGAATCTAGAGTCTGAGCCGTGATTGGGATCCTGAAGGGAAAGGGAAAGGGAAGTCACTCAGTTGTGTCCGACTCTTCGCAACCCCATGGACTGCAGTCCACCAGGCTCTTCCGTCCATGGGACTTTCCAGGCAAGAGTACTGGAGTGGGGTGCCATTGCCTTCTCCGATTGGGATTCTGACCTGTAACTTATTGGTTGGATGATCTTGGATGGACTAAATCACATAAGCTCTCCCAGCATCATATGCCTCATCTGTAAAGCAGGAAAATGACACCACCACCCCTCCACTTTGCAGAGTCATTGTAAAGGTCAGAGTGGAGGCAACCAGAGCCGGCTGTGCATGACAGACAGAAACACCCAACCAATGCAGCCAATATTACTATAACTACCTACGGCCAGGTAAGGGGTCCTGGGGGGAAGACGCACCTGTCCTCCTCTTGGTCTTCTTTGAGATGCAGTCCAGTTCTCTCCACAAGATTTTCAGAAGTGAGTGGAGGGGAGGTGCTGGGCAGAGGGGTCAAGAAAGAAACAAGGGCTCCCAGTGAAGGGCCAGGCCCATAAGGGTTTCAGCTTCACTCCCATCACCTTGCTCCATCTCAGTCCCTAGGCTTTATCCACTGCTCTGGGTCCCTCCCACAATGCCAAGTGAACTACCAACCTCCAGCCAGAACCTCATCAAGGACAGGGCCCTCCTCTGCAGGTAGCAGGTAGGCAGTATGCAAATCTACCTCACCCCTGAGAGCCCTAGTGGCTGGTCTCCTTGCTCCTCGCCTCCCACTCTCCCGCTGGCACGTTTGTGGGGCACAAACTGTCCACAGAGCCAATCTAGGGTACAGAAGAGGTGTTCCCTAGCTTCATCAGGCAGCTGGGAAGAGAAGGAGTTGTAGCCATGAATGACGCCTTGGGCCTCAGTGCGAGGAGGCTGTGGCATCACAGTCCCACAGACCTCCCCTGGGCCAGCGCCTCCTCACCACACATTCACCCAATGAGCCTTCGCTCTGGTCTGTTGGCTTCCCCAGTGTTTTCCCCAATAGCTTGCCCTGAATTTCTCAGCTTCTTTCCACCTTTTAAAGATCAGAAAGGCCCCAGGAAAGCCTCCACAGAGGACTTTTCCACCCTCTTCCCAAAGCCCCAGCACGTCCCTGCCCCCTCTGCCTGGCTCTAGCCGGGGCCTTGGGAACCACAAAGAATGAGTCTGGTGGCCAGCCTCTATCCGGAAGAGAAACCTCAATGTTCCCACAGCAAGTTTTCACTCAGCCTGAGGCAAACCAGTGAGGTTGGGTGGGGAGAGCGAAGGGGAACCCCGATTTCCACCCGGCTGGGAACAACTTCGCTCTTCCAGGGAGCTTTCAGCAAGTTTCTGGAAGGAGACATGCCAGCCCTTTTCCTGATCTCTGGGCACTGGGCACCCCTAGCAGGAGTCCAGAGCTACTTGGAAGAGACTCCTTTTGTCTCTCAGGATGAAACAGATTCATTTATAAAGCAGTTTCCACGCACATGGTGCAAACTCTCCTGGCCACAGGGGCTCATGAGCCAGAGATGCAAAGCCCAGATGAAGGACACTTCATCAGGCTTCTCTCTTCACTGATATCCTATCCTGGGCTCTGGACCACATTGGCTCAGATCTTAATTTGACAGCACCGCAGTTGAAATCCAAACAGAAGCTCGGAAGCACCCACGAGTCGACCTTCTCTCGTACCTTTCCTCTGCAGCTAAGCAGCCTGTGCCCCGTTGTCCTCGGCCACAGCATCGCCTGCAGGTCACTGCTGTCTCCTGGACCCTCGGAGCAGGGTCCACACCTGGTTGATTTGCCCAAGGTCGCCCCACCTGCTATGTCGACTTGTATAGGGTCACCTGAGAGCCCAGGGGAGTTGCATCTCAGCCCTGAAACTGCCCTTTGGGCTGGAACATGATCTCGGCCTTTGGACTTGAGAGCTTGGAGATTCAAAGTAGAAGAAAAGCTTCCCATTTTACGTTGTTTCCCCTCCATGACCAGTCCTGAAGTTGCAGGTGGAAGGACTGGCTCAAACTGGCGTGTGGTTATGTGCGGGGATATGGGACGGTCAGCGCCGGGGCGGGGGACGGGATGGGGCGGGGTGGAGGGGGGGGTGCTTCCTGCTCAGGAGAAACCTCAGTGATTCGTGTTTCTTCAGGTGCTGACCCGGACACTCCTCCTGAGGCCGGCATCGTGGCAACTCAGCTGCACTGTGTTCACCTCGGGCTGAGTCCCGAAATAACGCGCTAGCATAAACGAGATTCCTGGTGGCAGTTATGACCCATAGTCTAGCATCCTTCAGTTCCACCCCCTGCCCCCCGCCCCCCTTACTGGGCATGGGAGCGGCGGTCGGCTGAGAAGGGGGATCGCGGCCGGACCAAGGTGGC
>NW_011494274.1:2001126-2004670 GCF_000754665.1 Bison bison bison | reverse complement strand
TCGGCTGAGAAGTGGGATCGCGACTGGACCAAGTTGCCCGGATGCCAGATTTATAAAACAGGCTCACGGATTCTCTTCGGGTCAGAGGTTATTTAGGGGGAGAAGGGGTATGGGTAAACCATCCCCGATTGACCCCAAAATTAATCCTCCGCGCTGCCACCGCTCCTGCTTTCCCCTCCGCTCCAGCCGTCAGACCCGCCCTCTCCTCCCCTGCACGCACGCCCACTACCGGGTCCCTAAACCCTGCCGGGTCCCCAGGCGCCCCGGCCACGGGCCGCGCAGCGCGCCTCCCGGCTCCCAGAGCCTGAAGCAGCTCCCCCCCAGCAGACCCAACCCTGGGCCCCCAGCAGCGCCAATGGACTGTCCTGGAGGGAGGCAGCAGCCTCCCTGGAACCCATTATGCCGACGACGACCTATTTGATCCCTGTAAACAAGAGACTGGAGAAGGACATGGCCACCCACTCCAGTATTCTTGCTTGGAGAATCCCATAGACAGAGGAGCCTGGCAGGCTTTCTAGTCCATAGGGTCGCAAGAGTCGGACACGACTTAGCTACTAAACCACCACCACTACAACCACCACCAAACAAGAGACACCATTTAACCGACACTGAGCTTAAAAATAAACAGCCAGGCTTTAAGGGAGCGGGGGTTGGGGGTGGGGGTGATGGGAACAGGGTTGAGGGAGGTGGTATGTACCAAGCAAGGAAATGGCGCTGTGAACCCACATTCCTGCTCACCACCCCTCGCGGCCTCGACTCGGACCCCTTCCCAGGTCCAGAGAGCATCGCTTAACCAGGGGGTATTCCATACCCGCAGAGTTCTAGAACCAGAACTCTCCTCTGCACTTAAAGGCTCCCAGGGATTCTTTGTTGATTTGCTCTGGGTTGTTGGATGCAAGCCGAAGTCCTGGCAGGAAACAAAAGTTTTTTTTCCACCCTCCTGCTACATATTTCCCCCACCTGTCTGCTCAGTTGCCTTCTCCCTGTCTGACCACGCCACCCCCAGGAAGAAGTCACCAGCTTCCCCGAGGTGTGCGGCCAGAACCCCAGAGCTCCAGCTGAGAGAAAAAAACGGGGTGCACTAGAGAGCCCATCAGTCCAACGCTCTGCATTCCCCGAGGTCACTCTGGTCAGAAGGGGGAGCTTTCATGTCTTGATTCAGTTTGCGCGGGAAGGGATTCCCAAGGCCTGTCTTGGGTTGTGGCTTAGGGAATTTTTTTTTTTTCATGTGCAGAAACGACAAGGACGTTGGTGCACGTTTTTCGATCCCCTCCCCCCCAGCAACTCGCAAACTCCCAGAGCCCCGGAACCTCCCGCGCCAGGAAAAAGCACAGTGTCCTCTGATTAGTCTCTCCTGCTGAGGAAGCCCGGCCCAGAATTCTGGCGATACTTGCCCTCTCGCTGTAGAAGACACTAGGCGTTGTTAGCCTCTTGCTAAAGCGGCATTTGTAAGGCGGCCCTTAAGGCCTTAGGGATGGGAGTGACAGTAACTGCCATTTAACAACGAGCCCGTGGCCAAGGGTTAGGTTTATGGCCTGAAAAATGTTTTAGTCATCCCATCCAGAAGGGCAGAACAAACTTCTGGTTTCAGGCTTCCTTCCCTTACCCCGGGGGTTAGTTCCAGGACCTGCCCGTTCACTGGACTTGACCGGGATCCTGAACCTGGAGGGCTTCGCAAACCCTGCGCGGGGCTCACGGGGGCGCGTCCTCACCCGCACGCACTTGAACGCTCAGCAGTCCTTTCCCAAGGCTGTTCCCTCTTTCCGGGGAAATAAAGCCTAGATTGGAACCTTCTGCCGGCTTCCTCACTTGGCCGTCTGGTCTGCATTAGTGTTTTTATAAGGGACTCAAACAAATCGAATACAAGGTCACCAAATAATTAACAGTTGTGAATTCCCTCCATCCCCATTAAAATACTTCCCTGCTTATATTTCATTTTCCGTTTGCCAACGACAACAGGGTTCGGGCAAAAGCCCGGCTGCGTTGATTGCACCACTCTTTGCCCAGGTCCACCCAGAAACTCGCTGTTTTGCATAAACATACCACGCCAGACGCACTTCAATTAGGAGGGAAGACGCCGCTCTTAGAAGTGCTTCCCGCCGCCAGACTATCCCCACAACTGTCCTGCCCTGCCCCCTGGCAATCGCGACCCAGAAGGTAAACCTAGAAGCCAGCGATCCCGGGCAAACTCTCCTGAGGTTCATTTCCAGGGTGTCAAGTTCTTCAAGGATGTTCAGATCTAGGTTTTAGTGGGTTTTTTTTTGTTTGTTTGTTTTTTTTGGTTGGTTGGTTTTTATCTGTTCCCTACTGCCTCCTTTCTGAGAGTGCTATTGTAACAACAACCAAAAAAAAAAAAAAAAAACGTAAAGAGTATTCTTATTTCAAAATTATCTAGAAACCTAACTCACAGCAGTGTTCTTAGGTTCATTTTGTTTTCTTCCTCCTTAAGAGGCTTTTTTTTTTTTTTTTGGTCCCTTGTTGGAATTAACAGTCGTGCTTCTCACTACCTAAATTAAAGTCCGAGTTTTGCCTCACTCTCCCTCACCCTCTATCTTACAGCCACACTGAATTCACAGTTCTCACTGTCTGCCTTTCCCAGGCTCCGGGGCTGGGGATCCAAGCCCCCTGTACTTGTGGTCTTTTAATAAGCTCTATCATGTGCTAACTGCAATGTCTGTATATCCAACCTGGTCCATCCTGATCCTATCACTGTGCCAACACACACATGCACACACTTTCCCATCTCTGTGGATCCAAAATCATCTTGAAAGCACGATTTGGAGGCATTCTTAAAGGTCAGGGCTTCCCTGGTGGCTCAGCTGGTAAAGAATCTGCCCACAATGCAGGAGACCTGGGTTCAATCCCTGGATTGGGAAGATTCCTTGGAGAAGGGCATGGCTCCCCACTCCAGTATTCTGGCCTGGAGAAGTCCGTGGACTGTATAGTCCATGGGATTGCAAAGAGTCGGACACCGCTGAGTGACTTTCACTCACATACATGCTATGTGAAAACTACCTTTAAAAATTGAAGGTCAGGGATAAAGCGGTTTGTGCCTTTTACAGGGAGATCAAAGAGGAAGCAAGGTGCATCTCAGTTTTAGACCTGTGAATTCAACATTTCACTCCAACTCCTAAGTCTTGAGAGATTACAGAGGTAGGGAGTCTGTCCATTTTTTCTACTTCTGTTTCCTGCCACCATGCTTTAGAAATTTCCTCTTGCCTTGCTCTATCCATGTAGCGCCAGAGGTAAGCCTGCAGAACTGGCTATATGCTTCAGGTCTCATTAGCTGTGTGACCTTGAACAACTTGCTTAATCTCTCTGCCTTCTTTAAAATCATCTGTAAAACAGGGATTGTAGCACTTTCTTCCTGGGGGAGGGAGGTGTTGTTAGAACTAAATGAAATAATTCATGTAACAGATGTTAGCCCAGCATTCGGTACACAGTAAATGCTCAATATGTCAACATATCCCAGTTATATCGGAGAGCAAACTGAAAGGGTGGACATATTTTTAAAAGCTTGCAATCAAGTCTCCTGGGTGGGGGG
>NW_011494274.1:2000055-2001026 GCF_000754665.1 Bison bison bison | reverse complement strand
GTCACAGATCTAAAGCGCTCTGAATCCATCCACGCTGGGCAAAGTTCATCCGCACGCTCCCATTCTTGAAATGCAAGCTTTAGGTGTAACTTTTGGGGTTCCGGGGGCCCTCAGGTGAGGAAGACTTTTTTTTTTTTTGGAATACTGTATGTTAAGTAGTTCAGACCTCAACAGCGGGCTTCAGGATTCCTTACGTGGTCTTTGCTTGTGCCCCCGAGGGACCCGCTGCTTCTCAAAGCCAAGCCTGCCACACTCGACGGCGATTTAAACATCCCCGAGGCAAGGCGCCAAGTCAGCGCGGCCGGCGCGGCTCTCGGTTGGCCGCTTCTCTTTGCTCCTTGTCCTGCCATCCCCAGCTGGGGGAGGGGAGGCCCGAGGGTTTGGCGCGGTTTGAGAGTCCCCACGTGAGAGGGGCGGAAGTCCTCGCCAGGAACCCGGGATGCGCGGCTGGCGGGTCCCTTCCATCACGGGAGACTAGACACCGTTTGATGTGTTATGACATGAACCCTCAATTAGATCGCTGAGTTGAAACACTCCAATCAGGGGCCCGATGCTAAGCAAGCCCCGGAAGGTCCAGCCCGAGGTCACCGCCGGTGACACATCAAATCAAAATCAGTGAGAGGGAAAGTGAGGCTTTCCCTTTATCAAGCTGGGGCTGTGGTCCGCAAAGCACCCCCTCCCCTGCGCGCCCCCTCCTCCGCGCGCCCCCTGCAGCCGGCGGCTTCGCACTCCTTCGCCCCCGCGCGGCGTGCTACCCGCCGCACAACCTTCCGGCTCAACGAACGGCCTTTTCTTCCCGTTTTCTGGGAACCTGAGGGTTCGGGGAAGACCGCGCCTTGGACGCGGAGGGCCAGGTGGTCACGCCGCGTCTCCTCCGGCTGGGGACCGCGTTCGGGAGTGGAAGCCGAACGTCTGTATCTCGGTCCGGCTAGCCTGGAGAGCTTGGCTCAGGAACAGAGCCCCCCGCCCCC
>NW_011494274.1:1997267-1999955 GCF_000754665.1 Bison bison bison | reverse complement strand
AGGCTGGGCGCGCAGCCAGTCTCCTCCCTACCTCTGGCGCCCAGGGGCGCCCAGCGCGATGCCCGGGGAAAGGCAGCCGCACAAGCCAGGGTGAAGCGAGCCCGCGTCTGCGCCCGACCTGGAGTCCCCAGAGACCTCCCACACTTGCCCCGACGCCGCAGGCTTCGGTAGACGCCTCCCAGCAGCCCGCAGGGTCCCCTGGTCCTCTGCCAAACTCTTGGGGCGCAGCTTGCGAGTTAGGGGGCGTCTGTCTGGGGGAGGGGCAGAGGTTCTGGCAACTTCCCGTGGGGAGAAGAAAAGGCGCGTCCAACCGCTGGCCACCCTGGGCCTCCGGGACTTCTTTCCCTGGGGAAAGGCCTTTAGAATAATCCCCTCTGTTCTTCCTTAGTCTCTCGACTGGGGAAGTCTGGGGTAAGTCTTCGATTAGGGAGTTAGAGAGGATGAAGGATACACAGAGGATCTGGAGGCAGAGAAACAACAGAGGTAGGGCGAGGGTTGGAAGTGGGGTCAGGGCGAGCTGTGCCGGCAGCAGGGAGGCCGGGGACCTTGATGCAAAGCTGCGAAGAAGCCACTTGTATTTGCCAAGGTGGCTTTACTAGTCCTGAAATCACCATAAAATACCTGGCGTTAATTTGCCGCCCAGACCTTTCGGCAGCTCGTGAACCTCGCTGACCTCCTGCTGCAGCCGCGAACGCCTCGTGGGCTGGACCCATGCGGGTCAGGAAGGCGGCGGCAAGGAAGGGGGCTTGGGGCCTGAAGCCTGGAAAGAGCCGGGGGCTCGGGGCCTGTTCTGTAAATTTCAAGGGCGTGCCAGTCCCCAGGTCAGCCGGGTGGTCGTCTCGGTCCGAACCCCGGTGCTGGCCAGTTCCTGGGAGACCTCACTTACACTGACCTGGAAGTGGGGGGGGGGGGGCTGGGAAGGTATATCGAAGCCGAGGAGCTACGTCTGGGCGGGTGGCGGAGTGGACCGATGCCTCCTTCCTTTCTCCTCGCCCCCTACCTCCCCTTTGCCCTCCCTTTGCTTTATTCCCCTTCATCCCATCTCCTTCCACGTTATTGTCTCTTTAGGAGCTGAGTGCCCGGCGCCGGCGGATCCCTCCCCAATTTCTGGGACCAGGGTAGCGTGAGGTTCTCTCCAAGGCACTCGCCACGCTGCAGACCCGCGCGGGTGGCAGGGAGGGGGCGCAGGGGTTTCCGCAGACACCCACACATGCACCAGAGCCCACGGAGGGGCCCAAAGACGGGGCCCCTGGGTCGATGCGCAGAGAGAGGCGAGTTGCCTGGCTGAGAAAGGTGGGTGAGCACAGTCAGGCACCCACGTGGATTAAGAACCAACAAAACACCCAAACTGAGCCCACTTGCCTCTGCTCCTGGCTCTCCCAGCCAGTTGTTGCCGCTGCCTCTGCAGAAATGACTCGGTTGCGACCCCGAGGGCGCGGGGCTCCTATGCGACTGACCATGCCCACACCCAGCGCCAGGAGCGGTCGGGTACCAGCGGAACGGCTGGGCCAGGGCACTGCCACCCGCCGCTCGAGAACTCGCTGCTCTGGACCGCAGCATTCGCTTCTGACGGCTTTTCCCGGAGCCGATGGGAGCTCGGGGCTTCCCAGGGCTTGCTCGGGTCCCAGGGCCGCTCGGTCCGCAACGCGCAGCTCAGGGCCTTGGACCGTACACCCGGTACCATCCGGGAAACCTCGCCGCGGGTTTCATCCGTGCCTGCCGCGACTCCTCTCCAGCCCGGGTCATCTACCCGCCACCTCCCGCCTTCCACGCTTCCTCCAGCAGCCACCAGACATGCGGCCCCCACGCTGCTTTCTGCAAAAGGCGAGAGAAAGAGGGAAGGAATGGAGAAAGAAAGAAACAGACGAAAGAGAGGCAGGGAGAATTGCACACTGGAATAAAATCTGCAGCCGCGTTCGGAAACGTATTGGGCTTGAGAAAAAGCAATTTAAGAAAAGGGGGAGGTATCCAGAGCGGAAAGGCGAATTCACAGATGCAGCCTCCTGCCAGCGCCGGAGCTGAGCCCTGGCGGCTGACCTCCAGGGAGAAAGCAGTCGGGTGTCCTCTTTGCCACTTACCTAGTCCCCTGTCTACAAAGCTAGTGATCGTATTAGCCGACTTGGAAGACTGGAAAAAGCTAGCATTGATGCCCAGCTTCTCGGCGATGGAGTAAGTCCTGTAGATTGACAGCATGTACTCGTGGGGCACCACGCGCGGGCCCCTGCCGGGAGGCTCCCGAGCTTCAGGCTGCTGTGGCGGCCGCCGCTGGGGCTCCTCCTGCGGCCTCGGCGGGGGCTCCTGGCGATCCAGGGGCTCCCGGGCCGTGGCATTCTCTCTCGGCGCCCGGGGCATCCTTCCTTCCTTGCGGCTTCGCATTCCCTTGGCGGAGCCCAGCTCGGCGGACGACGAGGAGGAAGAGATGGAAGCTTGCTGGAAACCCGGCAGATCCCACAGGAAACTGATGAGGAAGACGGCCGAGAGCAGGACCCTGGAGGTATCCATGGCGAGCGTCTCCCCGAGAGGTCGGACGGCACCGGGCGAGTAGGGGGCGGCACGGAGCGGCTGGACAGCGGCCGGGGCCCGGCTCCTCCGGCGGACTCGGAGTGCGAGGAGCCGGGTCCCAGCCACACAAATCCCGGCCCTGCCACGCCCCCTCCCGCCCCTCGTCGGGAGGGGAGGGGAGAGGAC
>NW_011494274.1:1996640-1996963 GCF_000754665.1 Bison bison bison | reverse complement strand
TCTCGCCGCGCACGCCAGGCGTAGGGCTCAGCCCAGAACAGCCCCTTTCTCTCACTGGGGTTACCGCTTTCCACCAAGACCAGGCGTCTGTTCCCGACCCTCGAGGTCACGCAAAGGCCACGAGTCTTTAGAGTCTGGATGGATGCTGAAAGCTGCAGCGCTCTCGTGCAGGCCCCAGCCTCTCTCCTCGCAGTCCCCAGCCTCTTCGGAAGCTGCGTTTAGGCGACTCTTTTCTCCTCCAGCTGTCACCCCGGTCCTCTCCCTTCTGAAGGCCTGGCCCCCGCCTCCAGTGCGTCCCCATTTTCCCCTCTCTTCTTTCCCTT
>NW_011494274.1:1981994-1996276 GCF_000754665.1 Bison bison bison | reverse complement strand
CCCTTTGCAACTCTTCCCCAATCTGTTTCTCTTCAGCTCAGCCTCGCCCCGTCACGAGTTTCCTTTATCTGTCCCCAGATTCCCCGTGCCTGTCTTCTCCACCCACTGCCTCACTCATTCCCGGGCCTGACGGCTGAAATCGAGGCGGAGGGGCTGCCTCTCACTCGCTGGTCTCCGTGCCCCTGGAGCGCTGTGGACGTCGAGTTTCTCCGTGCCTTACTGGGTGCTCCCGGCACCAACCATAACATGCTCTTCAATCGCCCCAGCCTCTATGGGAGGTTGGCCTTCCAGTTTTCCACATTCACAGATTTAAACGATGAGACTGAGAGGGGATAAATGACTTTTCCAAGGACGCTCTGCCAACAGGATGTGCGGCCAGAAACAGAATCTGAGGGCGCAGGCTCCAGACCCAGTGCTGGTCCCATTCCTGGGCCGATGTCTTCCTGGGCCGATGTCTCTACTTCGTTCTTGCTTTTTTCTTTTCTTTATGGTTTTACTTGCTGTCAGATGATTTCCTCGCCTACACCGCATTGTACGTGTGTGTGTGCGCGCGCGCGCACGTGTTCCCAGTCTTCTTACTCCTCACCCTCTCAATTTCTTCCCCCTTCTCCCTTTTGCTATTTCATTCCTTCTTCTGTCCCTGCAGAGACCAGTCACCTGACTGCGTAAAGAGGGAGTTTTGCTTCCGTGCTCCCTTCGTTCCCAAACTTCCTTAAGGTCTGGACACTGGCCTCCCTAGGTAATGGCAAACACCCAAGAGAACCTGTTTCCTTTCATCTTCAATAAGATCTTATGAGGTCAGGATTGTATTATCCCCATTTTACAGCTAATGGAACTGAGGGCCAAGTTCACACTGCTCCAGAACCTGAGCTCTTAACCACTGGGCTATGGAACTGGCCAGTCTCCTCTCTATCTGTTGTGGATGTCCCTTCTGGCTCTATCACAGGCCTACTTATGACCCAGTTTTTATTTCAAGATTATCAAGTTCTGAGACTTTAGACTCCAAGATGCCTTACCATAACCTTTTCTTCCTTCCTTTCTCTGTGCTTCCAAATAGTTTATTTTTTTTTTTTCAAACTTAACAACATAAAAGGAAGTGGAACTGAACAAAACAAATTGTTTTTCAGATTTTTGCCACTACAACAGACTTTGAAAATGTGCTTGCCATCATGGGTCCTCTTGTAATCTGTCTCTGTCTTTTATGTACTTATGATTGCCGCACAGGGATAGATGTTATGTCATTTCCGCCCCTTGTCACTTAACATTATGTCCCAAGCATGTCTGCTGGTCCCTATACGTTTTTTGGTTTGATTTTGTTTCACTGCCAAGGCCATTTCCTTGGACGTCTCTCTTCCGTGTCCTTTCTGTCCCCTCTGCAGGTCTTCACCAGCCCTCCCCCTCCCTGCACATGCCGCCTCTCCCAAACCACAGACTAAAACCCCTTGTTTCCCACTTGTAGAGGAAGCATTTCCCCTTCCGCCTGCTGCTTGTATTCTCTCCCGTGTCAACCCAGAGAGGCCTCCTCCTTGCGGTCTCTCTCCATCCCTTCCCTCAGGGAAACAAACACTTGTGGTTTGGGTTATCAGTATTTTAATTTCTATCAGTATGGAGTCTGATTAGTGGTGATTCATGGTTTCAGATCCCCCCAGTCAGTAAGAAGGCTTCCTGCCTGCAGCTGCTGTCCTGTTTGTCCACTCTTCTTTTTGCTCATGGCAATTATTATCTGCTACAAGTTATCAGTAAACAGGAACCAAAGTCATCAGCCTATTGTACCTTAGGAGCACTGGAAGGAGTCATGGGTAAGAGGATATGACACCAGAACAGGGACCACAGAGGATGTGGTCTGTTCTCCTAGCAGGATTCCACTGGTGCAGATATTATCCTCCTACATTGCTCCCAGACTCAGGTCCAAGCAAAGGAGGTGATGGCTCTCCTTTGCCTGAAACCACTTCTAATGACACTGATGAGCAGATGGACAAACTCTGTGAATGGGGCCCAAGGTCACAAGCCAGTCAGGGATCTGCACAACTAGGAGGGAGGCAAGTCTTTCTGACTCTTAAGCCAGTGCTTTCCCTATACTAAAAAACATTTCACATCTCAGGTATTATGACAATGATCCTCAGTAAGGGATAAAGCTGTACCTCTTCCTCCCTAGTGGATATGTTTCAAATAAGAATTTCAATATTAACAAGACCACACAGAGGCCTTTGCTCCGTGTGTGTGTGTGTTTATGTGTTGTAAAAAATAAAGATATGAGAACAAACTACGAAGATCTGCCTCTAGACCTTCTTAGAACATTTTAAGAATTTGAAACAATGTTGTAGAATTTTTCAGTCCAGTCTTAGATTCTCTTGTAATTTCTTCAGCTGTTTCTTGTCCAGTCTTAGATTCTCTTGTAATTTCTTTAGCTGTTTCTTCTATGAGGAACAGCAAAAAGGGGGAGAGGTTCTTGAGCTGAAATGAGAAGGTCTGGTATAGGCACCTTTCACAGCTTAGTATTCTTTTCATGGTTACATTTTTTTCCCCCGCAAAAAGAAGGGAATACCGACAGCTGTGCAGTATGGTGTGTCCTGCCCTCTTGTGGACACTGAGAGAGTTACCGGTGGTGAATCCAAACAGCGCTGGACCTGGTGAAGTTTTCAGGGGCTTGCAAGATAAGCAAGGGATAGTGACATTAAATTAACACTAGTTTGAGAAATTAGAGGGTCCTCTATTAGGTGTGTGAAGCATTTGGCAACAAAACATCCATAAAAAAAGACCTACCTGCCCAAAGATACAGAATCAAAGCAAACAGAATTGCCCTGTTACTATCTGAAATCTGTGCTGTTGTTGTCTTTAAAGCATTATTTCATACTGACCCAGAGAGAGAAGATTCTCTTAAGTAAATAGTTTATCTTAGGGTAGGGGAAGGATGGAGTGGGAATCTGGAGTTAGCAGATACAAACTAGGGACATATACAGAGAGAATGAATAAACAACAAGCTCCTACTATACAACACAGTAATACCCTGTGGTAAACCATAATGGAAAAGAATACAGAAAAGAATGTGTATAACTGAATCACTTTACTGTATAGCAGAGATTAACACAACATTGTAAATCAACGATATTCAATTAAAATAAATAATACATTAATTTAAAAAGAGCTCATCTCTTGCATTATGCCATTTTTTTTCATTAGACTGTCACTTGAAAAGCAGCTTTTATGACAGAAGTGACAGAGGAGATTAACTTTTTAGTATGGGCCCTGCGTGCTTAGCTGCTCAGTCATGTCTGACTCTGCGACCCTATGGACTGCAGCCCACCAGGTTCCTCTGTCCATGGGGATTCTCCAGGCTAGAATACTCAAGTGAGTTACCAGCTCCTCCTCCAGGGGATCAAACCCACGTCTTCTGTGTCTCCTGCATTGCAGGTGGATTCTTTACCCATTGAGCCTTTGGGGAAGGGGGCCTACCCACAGGGGAAGCAGACATTCTGTAAAGTCTCCTGAAATATATTCTAGGAGGATAGTCTAACACTTGAAATTTGCACAAATGAAATAATTTCTTTAGTTTGTGGTACTGTTTTCATAGTGTCCCAGTTAAACAAATGGGCATCAGGTATGATCCCCATTCATGTGTTTCTACCACCATTATACTATGCCGAGTAAATTGACACGGATAATCTGAGAACAGTAACTAGTTGATACCTGTATGCTCCAAGAGAAACAAGACTTAAGACTGGCAGGTTTTTGATTGAAAGAAGGCTAAGGACGAAAAGAACCGGGGCAGTGGGTTTAGAATTCTCTTCCTTTGAGCTCCTAGAGCTTTCAGCAAGAGGCGTGAGGAGGAAACCTACTACTGAGGCCCTGGCGCCCCACATTTCCACAAGCTGAGCATCGCTGCTCTGTGTTTCTGACCTTTCCTGACTTCATCTTCAGGTGACAGTCCCTCAGAAAAGAAAAAAGAAAATACTTAAGAGTACTGAGCAATCTTCCTCAAAGGAGGTCAAGGGTGAATAGTCAACGGAATCCTGAGCAACAGGAAGAAAGACGAAAAGTGGTGGAGAAGGCAAGAGGGAAAAAAAAGCCCCGTAGGAAATGGTGCACATGAAGATAAAACTCTTGCACAATTCAGCCTTAGAGGCACCAGCCCCCTATCCCCCCTGCTCTCCCCAGTGTGATGTGGAGACCTATTGTGCCATGAGGTCTGTCTGCTTTGGCAATCGTCTGTCACTTCAGATGGAGGTAAAAATAAACCCCTCTGGGGTTTTTATGTAGATTGCATACAGCAAATTATGCAAATTCTTATTAAAGATGCATGTATGTATATGCTGTGATCAGTCACTACAATTGTGTCCAATTCTTTGCAACCCCATGGACCAGAGCCCACCAGGCTCTTCTGTTCATGGGATTTGCCAGGCAAGAATCCTGGAGTGGGTTGCCATTCCCTTCTCTAGGGGATCTTCCTGACCCAGGGATCGAACCTGAGTCTCCTGAGTCTCCTGCATTGAAGGTAGGTTCTTTTACCTGCTGAGCCATTGGGGAAACCCGTATGTAAATATGGTGACCATTAATTACTCAGCCATTTGGATTTTTTAAATGTAAAATAATTCACTGGTAATTTTATTATTTCTCAGTTTTTATACTTTTGCTCTGGAATTATATTTTAAAACTTCAATCTAACCAGCTCTCATATTCTCTTAAGAATTTCTTTTGTTAAGTTGCTTCTCTAAAAAAGCTTAATTTGTTTGACATAGTGATCTTTTACTGTATTTCACTGTGAATTTGTGGCAACACTTTTTTTCTATAATGATTCAACATGTTTTATGTTTGTCCAAATCGTCTAGATTAAAAACACATTGCAGTTCGCTAATAAGTATTGGGATACTTAAATTGAGCAGACAAAATGCCTTCTCAAATGAGCATCTAGTATGCTTATGAGAGTAAAGATGATTAAACTCTAGAAATGATTTGATCTTTGCCAAATCTTGCATAGAAAACTGCAATTACATAGGAAATTGTCTTTCCTATTTAGGATCAGACTTGGTTTTAAAAATCACTACCAACTTTGTCAACATTAAAATAGAAGCAATAAAGATGTGAAATTTCACACAGGGGATCTACAATATTTGGATAATTATAAGCATATGGCTACTTTACATGAGATCTCTGTTAAAAGTGTATTTACTAGCACTCTGGGAAAACAGAGGTTCTCAAATTCAGGTTTATTTACATGTGCTGAGAATGTCATGTTTACTATCAATGTATCATAATCTATTCTTGCTTCAGAACTCTAAGTAGAATTAGCTAAATGATCAGAGTATCTGTTGTTTATTGCTCTCTTGTCTATTTGTTAATATCCCAGGCTTTACCTGTAAAAGAAATGGCAAATAACAATTAACTTGGTGAATGTTTTCTCAATCATTATAGAAACAATTCCATATATTTTGTTAGAATTTAGGGCAGGAGCCTATACTGACTAGTTTCAGTAGATTCTAGTCAAATAGAATGGTTTGGTGGAACAACAATTTGATTTCTTGTTCTTTTTGAAGATACTTCAATGTATCCATTCCTAGGAATCACTAAAAACAAAGACAAATTTGTTGTCTACTCATTTAGAATTAATTAAATGAACACTTTAAATGTGAAAAATGGTTGAAACTTTATTTGGAAATAGATAAATATGAGATTTACGAGTTTGAAATGTCACCATAAGCCCTACTTTTCCTTGAAAAGCTTTCCTTCCATGACTTTGCTTCTCAAATGCTAAGATGATGAAATGCCACAGCTACAACTTATAATGAATTGGTCTTTAAAAACAGAGTCAGAAAGTAGAATAGTGGTTGCCAGAGGCTGGGGGGAGGGGGAATGGAGAGTTAGTGTTTAATGGGTACAAAGTTTCAATTTGAGAAGATGAAAAAGTTCTGGAGTTGGATAATCATAGCGTTGCACAAGAACGTGAATATCCTAAATGCCACTGGATTGTACACTGTAAAATGGTCCCTTTTAAAGTGCAGTTTACCACAATAAAAAATACAAAGATTTAATAAAACACAATTCAAACAATGCCCATTTGTAAAATCATATGCTTAAGGGCAGAACTTTCTAGACAGCTTGGTAGACAAGCTTGGCTTTTAACACCTTTACACAGAACCTGTCAGTAGGCATAACCAGGAGTGGATTTATGCCTAACTACACAAATGTCAATGGAAAACTGCTTTAGTCTTCTGGGGCTTCCCAGGTGGCACTAGTGGTAAAGAACCCGCCTGCCAATGCAAGAGATGTAACAGCACGCGGGATCCATCCCTGGGTCGGGGAGGGCATGGCAAGCCACTCCAGTGTTCTTGCCTGGAGAATTCAAAAGACAGAGGAGCCTGGTAGGCTACAGTCCACGGGGTGGCAAAAGAGTCAGACAGGACTCAGCAACCAAACAACATTAGTCCTCTTAGGATTAAAATCCATCCCTTCTTCACCTCTCCAAAATACATGGCAACTGTGCTAAATCCCTTTTCTTCATATGATTACTTTTTCCCTTAAATAAGACCATTTCACTTTGCCTTCAGTTATTTCCACTCCCGCCTCCTTCAGACTTTTGACCACTGTCCCTTTCACCCTGAGCTCTTGCTACTCAGCTCAGCACCCGGCTGTCACCTGTCCCCGCTCCTGGGTCCTGAGTCTCTCTTTACACCCCCACCCCCCCACCTCCTCTTTCTCCCTGCCATGTGTTTCATTCTTGTTCATTTCATCACTGTTTCTAGTCTCCTTTAACTAGCTGCCATTGGGAACTGCAGCCCATCTAAAAACTTTCCTTTCACATTAATCCTAATTAAAGCACCAATTAGGATATTTGGTGCTTATATTTTCCTCTTGTAGAGGGAATTTATATTTTCCTCTTTAAGAAAATTTTCCTCTTTAAGAAAAACCAAAAAAAAAAAACCTACCCCTTGAGACGAATCTGTTTACTTTCCTATTTATTTACATGTGTGTCCCTTAAGAGATTTTTTTTCCCACAGTGGTCCTGAAAGGGTGGGAGGCGGGAACCCTATCTCCTCCATGAGGATTTTATTATTTGATATTTGTTAAAATGGAGCATCAAGTAAATACGGACTGCTTCCTTGTGAAGTACATTTTTACAATTGGGTGGAACCAACATGACAATTCCCTTCCTGCATTTTTCTTTTTCAAGGTTCAAATGGCTGCTGAGGATTGTCTGACCCTCTGTTAGAAGTCGGTTAATATTTTAGCAACATTAGACAGTGCCCGACTGGCCAAGAATATCAGCGTAGAAGTGTAACACAGTAATACCTGACATTATGATTTTCATTGCTAAAGGTCTCTTACAAGCATCTTTGATTCTCCTGGCATTCAGGCCTCCTACTGCAAGCTAGCCCTAACCTCTCTCCCGTTACTCCCGGCAGTTCCATTAACACCTGGTGTCCTGGAACCTTTGACCCCGCCTGTGTACCCTCACCACTGACTTCCTGCACAGGCAGGGGCCTCACCTGGAAGGCTGGCCTGTCTGCATCCTCTCCTCATCAGCTCTTAGCAGTAACAGTTACAGTTCCACGGTGCCCACTTCCACCCAGCACCTGATGTGGCCTGATGTGGACTGTGGGGGTGTGGATGCGAAGGGCAAAGAAAGAAACGTGCTTGGATGATTTTTTCAGCTTCCCTGCCTTCTGGGCTCCTTGACCACCTACACATACACATGCACACACACTCACACCTCTTCTGAGAGTAAGAAACATTGGTTGGGGTTCATCTTATAGAGATGATAATATTCTAGGGCCATATATCACAAACATTTTCCCAAAAAACCACAAGGAGGATAGTTTGAGTCTTTGAGAAACTCCCAAGCACATGACAAGGAGAAACACAGAAAGTCAGATTTGAGGAAAACCTGAGAGGTCACTTATTTCAATGGGCCCCACATAGAGGCAGGCTTCCCAGGCAGTGCTAGTGGTAAAGAACCTGCCTGCCAGTGCAGGAGACTTAAGAGACATGGGTTCCATCCCTGGGTTGGGAAGATCCCCCTGGAGAAGGGCATGGCAACCCATTCCGGTATTCTTGCCTGGAGAATCCCACGGACAGAGGAGCCTGGCAGGCTATGGTCCATAGGGTCGCAAAGAGTTGGACACGACTGAAGCGACTTAGCATGCATGCAAATGGGTGGTGTATAATAATGGTACAGCTTGCCCAGGCACAGATCCTGGCTGTCCTCAGGTCTACAGCCTTAGCATGTAGACTACCTTAGCAAAACCTCTCTTGGGCTCGCCTTCCACAGCTATGACATGGGGGCCAACATAGCATCTCACTGGCAGATCTGCAGTGAATTGTGCATGTAAAATACTTGGAACAGAGATCAGCACATAGAAACATCTTAACTGTTAGCAACATTATTATTTTACAGACTAGAAAAAGAGGCTGAGGTGTATCCTGAACAGGGTCTCACAGTTGGTGGCAGAGCTGGAATAAGAGCTGGGTTGCAAAACCACGTCCTCCCAACTCCTGTTCAGCCAGGTAAGAGAAAGAGGGCTGCCCCTTCATCAGATTCAACATGATTCGAAAGGCTGATTTGTTTAGATCAGAAAGAGGACTGATCAGAGTGTAGAGAGCCTTATTAATGCCTTCTAATCACTTTCCAGGCATGCTGGATTAAAAACAAATGGGATTTTAATATTGTGACCCAATTCCAAATGCTCCAGATTACAATGTTTTACAAACTGTGGGTTGTAACACATTAGTGGGTTATCACATCAGAGTCATGAGTCATGGCCCGCAGCTTTTTTTCACTGAAAGAACAGAATGGAATGAGATAGAATAAAATACAATAGGATAGGAAATACCAGCATGTCTTATGCTACATAGTACAAATATTCTCTTGGAAAACCGTTGTGTGTGTGTGTGTGTGTGTGTGTGTGTTTGTGTGTGTTGTGGGTTGCCCCTGTAAAAATTTGGAGGAGCTGCTGGGTCTTTGTTGCTATGCAAGGGTTTTACCTAGTTGCCGCAGGCGATGGGGGACCGGGTGGGGGGCTACTCTTCATCATGTGCTTGGACTTCTCATTGAAGTGGCTTCTCTTTTGGAGCACAGGCTCTAGGTGCACAGGCTTCAGTCTTTGCAGCACACGGGCTCAGGACTTTTGGCTCGAGGGCCTTAGAGTGCACCAGCTTCAGGAGTTGTGGCCCACGGGCTTAGTTGCTCCACGGCATGTGGAATCTTCCTGGACCAGGGATCGAACCCGTGTCTCCTGCACTGGCAGGCAGATCCTTATCTACTGCTCCACCAGGAAAGTCCAACATTCTTAAAAGTACTTTTTTTAGAAAGGATTCCATAATACTTTTTAGCAAGGCATACAGCTATTCCTTTGGAATAAATGCCCTATTCTACTAATTTCTTTGCCTGAGTGCTCACCTACTTCAACAGTGTCATTCATTCCAGGCAAAAGAAGAGGAGAACAGAGGAGTCACGTATTAAGGGGGCAGGGGGCGGGGGGCAGTTTCCAGGGAAGGGGAGGGGCTGCTCACGGTGGCCATTCTCCAGAAAACCATCTGGGACCAGCCCTGACCATAGCCTCCAAGTTTCCAGCAAGACGGGGTGCATTGGCCATGTGATTAATGGCCGAAAAAAAACATTAGAGGCCATCAGTTCGAATGCAAGGAGGATTAAAAGCTGGAGTCAGTGTCTCCCAGGACAGAGCTCACCCAAGGAAGCCCATTAAACAAGCAGATGTTTCCTTAAAGGTTGTCTGCAAAATGTGCAAACTGACAAAATGTTTACAGAATCCCTAGGACTCCACCAGCTAGGCTTACCTTTTAACAAATTGTTCTGATGGCTCTACAATTAGCACAGTCCTGGGGTTATCTTTCTTACGTGGCTGCAGATGAAAGCAAACCAATAACTGAGGCCAATTAATTCAAGCTGCCATTTTCCCCCACCCCCAACACACACACACACAAACTGGAAGAGATCTTCACAGCAACTGTCCAAAGTGATTATTTCATTCGAGACTCTTTTATAAAACTCAAATACATAGGCAGCAAACTTAACCTGGTTGTTCCTGGCCCTTTCCCTGCATGTGTGTGTGCTAAGTGCTTGCTAAGTCGTTTGGTCATGTCCAACCCTTTGTGACTCCATGGACTGTTAACCTACCAGGCTCCTCTGTCCATGGGATTCTCCAGGCAAGAACACTGGAGTGGGTTGTATGCCCTCCTCCAGGGGATCTTCCCAACCCAGGGATCAAACCCACGTCTCTTACATCTCTTGCATTGGCAGGCAGGTTCTTTACCATTGGCACCACCTGGGAAACCCAGCTCTCTCTCTGGCTCCCATCAAATCCCTATTTCTGAAATTCATTCACTTAGAAAAACTCAATCCATGCTGGATATCTTCCAGGTGTACTAACATGCTTTAGACCTAGATAGTCAAATGTCTCTAAGGAAATTAATGAAGAAACCCATGAGAAATCCCTAGCAGAGAGCCTGAGGGAAGGGCCAACCATCTGGATGCCTGCAAATCTCGCTGTCCTTGTGGGAGCATCCTTTTGTTAATAATTCCCCTTAAAACATTTGAAACCTGCATCTCAGATTAATGCTGAGAAAACCAGCATTTTCCTGCTCCCGATATTTCTGGGGAATCATGGAGCAGTAGGTTTCCCCAGTTCCCTCTTGTTCCAGGATCCTCTTCAGGCGGAATACTCACTTCCCTATCCTTCTCAGTTTCTTCTTGCCATCTTGTCTTCAACGTGATTATCATCCTTGATCCCTGGCTCCCCACAGCCCTCAGGATGCCACGTATGCTAGGCACACTACACTGCAGGTGTAGAGAAGTTACACGGCCACAGGCCCGGGAGGTGACTGATAAAGTCACTTTAGAGGCCTTTGTCCTCGAGCGGTCTCCCTGGAGCCCACCTCTGAGACCTTTTCACTGGTCCTGTCTCTTCTCCATCCTCCTAGCTTCTGCCCTGTTTCCTCACCACCACCACCACCACCACCCCTTTCTCTTGTACATTGTCCTGGGAATCTCAAAATCCCACTTCCTTATTATATAAATCAGATCTGCTCCTGTCTCCTCCCTCACTGCTGCTCAAAAGAAACGAGGCCTTTCTTTTGAGCCTCAGGAAAACGCCTCGCAAAGCAACAGTCAACCAGGAGAGCCTGCCTCCACCTGTTACACAGCAGAGCCTGCAAAAAGGTTGAAATTTACAGCTTCATTTTCTTTTGTTTTCTAGCTTTTTGTTTTGAGTCGGGCTACATTCTTGGAGAAGGCATCCTTACCTTGCCCGGAAATATGTAATCTTCAAATGCAGAAGTGGTACCCATTTTGTAAAAAATTTGTTTCTAATATCTAATAGCATTTTCCCTCTTCTCGCTATTATAGACATTTCAAAAACTTTCTTGACTCAGAAACTGATTTTTAAAACCTGTGACAGTCTTCCTGACCCAGGAGTCAAACCTGGGTCTCCCGCATTGTAGGCGGATCCTTTACCAACTGAGCTATCAGGTAAGCCCTGTAAATCTGAGGTGGATGATAAATCTCTATTTTACTATGTTTTAATATTTTTACTATTTCACTATTTTTAGTATGACCTGCCTGATGTTCCAATAAGGTCTCATCTCTTTTTAATATTCAAGTAATAATTTGCTGTTAACAGAGCCCCAGTTGCTCCTGTTCTCTCCTCTTACTTTCTTGCCACCTCTAGTTGAATGGTTTGAGAACCTCAGAGACTTAACTGAGTCCAAAGGAGCCAGCCTTTCCCTCTTTCTCCAAAATTTAGCTCTTAAACGTTTGGGTTCTCTGGCTAAAGCTTTGATGTTTGTGCTCCAGCTCTGTTCTCAACTCTGCCTTTCTAACAAGATGTCAAAGTCAAGAGTGACTCCCAGACTCAAATATACACTGACCCTCCCTCTCTCCTTCCTGTGCCTTCTCTTCAAGGATCTTTGGGATCCTTTCCGTCCTGGACTTTAGTTGGGACCACCTCAATCCATCAGAAAGATTCTAATCAGAAAGGAAGTGCTCTGAAGTCTTGATTTCTTCTCCTCCAACTGTAACTCTTGCATATTCCCCATCCTGCTCCCAAATCACCAGATCTACTAAGGAGCATTGGGGAAAGCATCTCTGCTTGGCCACAAAAAATCCGATTTCACTTGCCCCTCTGCCCAAGGCCAATGAGCACTCACATATCTGAGGACTGTCCATGTGACTTTACGCTGAAAAATAAGATATGCTCCACAGCGACAGACTCAAGAAGTAATAAACAAGTTCTCTTGCTGGACAAAGCAGTCATTATAAAAGTTATAATTTAAATTCCCTCTCATCATACTATGTTTTAAAAAATCATGTATTTGTAAATAGGTCTCCCCATTAAAGTCTTTATTGTTGTTCTTCCTACAGGGCCGGCTATAGCTCACATGAGAGTTTTGGGGAGAAATTTGTAATAAAAGTAATTTGAGGTTCAAATGCCAATGTTGACATCTGTGAGATATAATGCATGTGTCTGACACTTAATAAAACTCTGTAAATCTTGTAAATTGCCTTCCCAAACCATTCCTTTAGTCGCTGTTAACATCTTTGGAATTTTGGTGATCATATGCTGAATCTCATTATGTTTAAAACCTAGTTCAAATGATAAACCTGAAAGAAAGTAGAGTTGATATGAATCACGAGTAAAAATAGTTGTTTTGGTAATATGCCAGAGGACACATTGATTCTTTCAAAATTTAAAACAAGGACATTAAAATCTGGAGATGTCTGTGCTAATGCCCTTAAGGAATCATAGCTTCCTGCTTCTGGGATAACTTGAATTTTAAACCCCTCTCTTGGGGATAAGCTACTCATAGTCTGATGACTATCATGGAGATCACCAAAAGCAGCTATTATAATTACAAGATAGAGGAACCGTACCCACAGGAGGCCTGGTCAGGTTATCAGTACGGACCCAACACCATGTGCGTGCTAAGTCACTTCAGTCGTGTCCAACTCTGTGTGACTCCATGGACTATATAGCCAGCCAGGCTCCTCTGTCTATGGGATTCTCCAGGCAAGAATTCTGGAGTGGGTTGCCATGCCCTCCTCCAGGGGATCTTCCCAACCCAGGGATCGAACCCATGTCTCTTACATCTCCTGCATTGGCAGGTGGGTTCTTTACCACTAGCGCCACCTGGAAAGCCCCTCTACACCACACAGAATGGCAATACAATTTTCAAAGTGCTTTCTGAGCCTCTGCTCCCAAGCACGCTCACCCCAGACATAGGGAGAGGTGTAGGACCGAGGTTGGGCCAGCCTTGGTACGCGACCCCTTCCCCCCTCACCTCTGTGATTGGTCTGCGGTTGAAGAAAGATGAGTGCTGAGCCAATCAGGATCTACACCCAGATTTCTCTAAGAGAAGTTAGGAAGGAGGACCGCTTTACGCTACACAGGCAAAGCTGAAAAGATGTCAGCAAAGAACTGCCAGCAACTTTGGTTCTCGTCCTCCAGAGAAAACTAGCTCTCTGGAGTAGAGAATGGAGCCCACATCCCAGAGAGGTGAAGGTGAGAGGAGAGCTTTGAGGAAGGGAGTCTCTAGAGCCACCATCTGTAGTTCACCTCTGCCCTCTTCAGCTGAGGCTAGTTTCAGTCAGGTGTCCGTCACTTGCAATCAAAAGAGTTTTGAGTAACTCGAAAGTTGCTTCCAGCTACTGAGGTCCCCAGACGCAAGCCCAAGGCTAACATGGTCAGATGTTCTTTCACTGCTATGAGTCATAGCAAGAGTGCATTCTGATGGATCCTAATTGCAGTGTATGCTTGCTCAGGCTGGGTTTCTGACACTTGCATTTGACTTTTCTGGATTCATTTTCTCTTTCCTCAATTTCTCCATGAGTCGGTGGCCCTCGGGAGAAACGCTGTTTCTGCTCCTCCTCTAGAAAAGTACAACCCATTTCCTTCTATGCATATGATCAAAAAGAGAAAAAGAAACACTTCTCAGGTCAAAAGGAAAGACAGGAGTGCCAGCTCCTTGTGAACAGGAGGAGTCTGCCAGAGGTTCCTCCTCAGGGAGGGACTTGTCCTACCCAGGTGCGTCGGCTGGTTAGTTTTGAGAGCTTGTTGTTGTTCAATCACTAAGTCATGTCTGACTCTTTATGATCCATGGACTGCAGCCCGCCAGGCCTCCCTGTCCTTTGCCATCTCCCAGAGTCGGCTCAAACTCACGTCCATTGAGTTGGTGATGCCATCCAACCATCTCATCCTCTGTCATCCCCTTCAGTTCAGTTCAGTTCAGTCGCTCAGTCATGTCCGACTCTTTGCGACCCCATGAATCGCAGCACA
>NW_011494274.1:1964380-1981868 GCF_000754665.1 Bison bison bison | reverse complement strand
ACTCAGACTCATGTCCATCGAGTCAGTGATGCCATCCAGCCATCTCATCCTCTGTCATCCCCTTCTCCTCCTGCCCCCAATCCCGCCCAGCATCAGAGTCTTTTCTCTTCGCATGAGGTGGCCAAAGTACTGGAGTTTCAGCTTTAGCATCATTCCTTCCAAAGAAATCCCAGGGCTGATCTTCTTCAGAATGGACTGGTTGGATCTCCTTGCAGTCCAAGGGACTCTCAAGAGTCTTCTCCAACACCACAGTTCAAAAGCATCAATTCTTTGGCGCTCAGCCTTCTTCACAATCCAACTCTCACATCCATACATGACCACAGGAAAAACCATAGCCTTGACTAGACGGACCTTTGTTGGCAAAGTAATGTCTCTGCTTTTGAATATGCTATCTAGGTTGGTCATAACTTTCCTTCCAAGGAGTAAGCGTCTTTTAATTTCATGATAGGGCCCCAATTTATGCAGACCTTGTCATGGATGCCTATGTACTCGCACACCTGCTACCTGGATGCCATGCAATGAATATGTGCAGAATGAATGAGAGCACGATCAGGTAGAGAATGATGGAAGGAGAAAGGCGTCTTTCACCCTTCAGACCGCGTTGTTCTCTTCCTCTCTTCCAGGAGCACTGTTTACATTCCAGTCATCCTCACCCTACTGCACAGCAGTTCCCTTTTGTATATATTTATCCCCCATAAGACAATGAAGAGCCCAGGGCAAAGGGGCGTCTATGCAACACAGTGGAAAGTAGTGTTTCAAGAGTTATTAATTGAATGGTGGGTGAATGAACAGAGAGTCTGAGTTACGGATTTCTAAATGTATTTTTATTATTTTCTAAACCATAACAGCTACCAGCGTTTCCAAGTGAAGGCTACCAGCATTTCCAAGTTGGCCCTGAGACCAACTCTTCTGGCCCTGTAGAGACTCACTTTTGAATTCAGTCTGTTTACACACAATGAAAAGTTGTGGACCAAAAGCTTTGGATCACACACCCTAGCAATCTTTGCAGTGTTCATTTGCTTAACAAGTGCCTTCTCCATAAACCTACTGTGGGTCAGCTAGATTCAAAAGTATGCCCAACAGAAGAGGCCTGATGGCTGTGTTGATCCCCATGGGGACTCACCTGAAGAGAGAGGCTCTGGAGACAGTGCTGGACGCCAGAGGCCTGATGGAGTGCTGGCTCTTCAGGGCCAGGGAAAGGATGAATCTTTCGAGGTGAATGAAGAGGCAGATCTCAGAAGTGCTTCTCCCTGAAATTATTTCAAAGCCTTCCTCAACTTCCATAGAAAGCCACGTGCTTCTCACGCCCAGAATCACTATTTGTCCTTTTACGCCTGGAATTATCAGTGCCTTCTTGTTGTCATTTGGGCAGTGGACTCTCCAGGCAAGAATACTGGAGCGGGTTGCCATTTCCTTTTCCGGGGTGGGGGGCGGGCATCTTCCTGACCCACCTCTCTTGCATTGGCAGGTGGATCCTTTACCACTGAGCCACCAGTTAGTTCCCTGAAAACCGTTTAAACCAGCCTCCTGGTTTCTTGTTCATCTTGAGATCAGGCCGGAAGGAATCAAGGAAATCCTGCCTTATTTAACTGTTAGTGGCCTTACTTCAAAGCAATGAGCCAATTACCAACTCTAAAATGGATCTAAAATACTTAGTTTTATTTCACGGGGTCATACCTGTTAAGTTCTCTCTGATCAGAGCAGCAGAGACTCCAGAAACCAGGCTGATGGTGCCCTCTGGTGATCAAACAGCGACATGAGCCTTTGAAATTCTGGAAGCTGGGGCAGGGGGAGGAAATTAATTAATGCCCCCAGGAGAGGAACCGTCTTTGATACACCCTGATAGTCCTGTTCTTGTCTGAGATGCGGAGAGTCCAGCACCACTGCCCTGGAAACGTGGCCTGGTAGCCCAGCATCATCTTGGGGGTTTGTGGGCCGGGAGGTCAAACCCAGCCTCTTGTTACATTAATTAGTTACATTAATATAGAATGTCACTCTACTCTCCTGCGCTGGAGAGAACAGTGCCCCACGGACCCACACTCAGCATGCCCTTTATATCCCAGCTGAGACGAGGCTAAGGAGAATGTGTAGTGTAGATGCATTGGGTATTGGGTATAAAGTGATTAAAGAGGCAAGCACTGAGCCTGGGGTGGGGAGGGGTTGGGGTGGAAACAACCCCAGAGAGGCCAAATCCTGTGCTCTGGCCTCCATGCGTCTGCACGATGGGGAGTCCAGTGCCCAGCCTGACTTCCTCCCAATCAGCAGGGATGCAACCCATCAAAAGGTACCTACAATCCTCCTGCCTCCTCCTTGGAATGGCCCAGCCAGCAGCAAATGCAGCACGTGAACTTGGCCCAGAGGAAGTGGGTGCCCTTTAGAATGGGCCTCCATTCTGGCAGTGGGCATCTCCATGGCAACCACCAGAGGATGGATCCTGCCCATCCAATTGTTCCAAAAGTCATGACAGTGGGCTCTAATGGTCCAAGGGATGAGGAAGTCGTTTTTCTTCTGATCGTGTAGCTTCTGGAATGCTTAGAAAAATGAAGGAATCACGTGACTCTATAGGCATTTTTCACCAAAGATGTATTTTTATGAAACTTGAATGGGACATAGGTTGAAGTTGTCTATGATCAAAGCCTAGAGAATTCTGGATTGTTAGAAACAAAACAATAGGCAACCTGACTGTTCTTTCCTGGAAATGAAATTAATGATGATAATAATAATATCATTGAGTTTTGACTGAAAATATAAGTATTTTAATACATTATTCATTCATTGAATGTGCCAAGCATGGGATATACCACAGTGGACATGTCTTTGTGAAACTTACATGCTAGTCAGGGGAGGCAGACAACAACCAAGTACGTAAGGAAAGGCCGTTTCAAATCGTGATGAGAGTTACGTAAACAATAAAGCATAGTAGTGTGACAATGGTGTTCAGGAATGGCCATTTTTGATGGGGTGGTCAGAAATGAGCTCTTTGTGGAGAGGATATTTTCTCTGAGGCCTAAATGAGGAAAAGAAACTCGCCACACAAATCTTATGGGAGAGCCCTCTGGGCCAAGGAAACAGCACGTGCAAAGGCCCAGAGGTGGGAGAAGTTTGGCGTGTCTGGGAAACAGAAAGACAGAATCCTTCTAACTGCCCATGACATATTCTTGTTTTGTTGTTGTTCTCATTTTGCAGATGAGAAAAAGCTAGAGAGGTAAGTAGCTCCAGACCCTGTAGCTCAAGAGACGGAGCTGGGACCCCAGTTGGACTTCCCCGCAAGAGACCAGCCCTCTCGAGGGAGGGCATGCTGTCCTTCATGGGAGAGGGCCAGGGGCTGAAGCCCTTGGATGGCAGTGATGTCCCAATTCCCCCAGCTTCCCATGTACCTGGTGACCTCGCTGCTTTTTTGTGAAATGTTCACCTTCTCTTCTCCTTGAGGCTCCTTCCCTATGGCTCTTCTCTCTCTCCCAACTCAGGGGCAGCTCCAGGAAAGAAGGGATCCTGCATTCATTTTTCAAAACCAATGAGATGAATGGGCTGAGAGGTGCAGAGTGATGTGTGAGACAGCAGAGGAAATCTGACCTGTCGCATCCCTTTCAGGAGAAGAAACTTTAGGGTGAGAGGAGGTCATTTAGTTCATCCTTCTGCCACAGAGCAGGCAGACGTTGCGGGGGTGGAGGGACTCAAACAGCTTCAGGTAGATAAAGATCTCGTCCTACTGTAAGGAGCGGGGACTAAATATCTCTTCATAGATGGAACTTGCTGATTGTATAGGAGAAAATCTATAAATGCAAAAAAATGATTGGCAAATAAATACACCCAACTAAATTTAGAGTAGAAATACAGCAAAGCCAATCCTGTGTTCAAATGTATTGACCGGAATGGAAAATATCCTTCCCTGCATACTTTTAACTCGCCCTCTGGGTTTTCCCCTGAGCTTGGGGCATCCCTTGGAATAGTAATAAGTGCAGTCGCTCAACTGAGTCTGACTCTTTGCGACCCCATGGACTGCAGCACGCCAGGCCTCCCTGTCCATCACCAACTCCCGGAGTTTACTCAAACTCATGTCCATTGAGTCAGTGATGCCATCCAGCCATCTCATCCTCTGTCATCCCCTTCTCCTCCCACCTTCAATCTTTCCTAGCATCAGCGCCTTTTCCAATGAGTCAGTTCTTTGCATCAGGTGGCCAAAGTATTGGAGTTTCAGCTTCAGCATCAGTCCTTCCAATGAATATTCAGGACTGATTTCCTTTAGGATTGACTTCATTGGAATTGTAAGAGTAGTAGCTAACTTAACTGAGGGCTATGAAATGTCAGACTTTGGCCCCAAATACTTCATGATAAATTTTGAAGCAAGTCCAGTTATTATCATTCTACATATTTTAATGAGCAAAGTCTTACTTAGCTCTTACTCTGCTTCAGGTACCATTGTAGTCCTTTCCACATATTAATTCACTTAATCCTCATTGCGCTCTTATGTGGTAGGTATTACTAACTCCATTTTATGGATGTGAAAACTGAGGCTAAAGGCAATTAGGATGAGCCTCATTTAACTTCTATGCAGAGTACATCATGAGAAATGCTGGGCTGGAAGAAGCACAAGCTGGAATCAAGATTGCCGGGAGAAATATCAATCACCTCAGATATGCAGATGACACCACGCTTATGGCAGAAAGTGAAGACGAACTAAAAAGCCTCTTGATGAAAATGAAAGAGGAGAGTGAAAAAGTTGGCTTAAAGCTCAACATTCAGAAAACTAAGATTATGGCACCTGGTCCTATCACTTCATGGGAAATAGATGGGGAAACAGTGGAAACAGTGTCAGACTTTATTTTTGGGGGCTCCAAAATCACTACAGATGGTGACTGCAGCCATGAAATTAAAAGACGCTTACTCCTTGGAAGGAAGGTTATGACCAACCTAGATAGCATATTGAAAAGCAGAGACATTATTTTGCCAACAAAGGTCTTTCTAGTCAAGGCTATGGTTTTTCCAGTGGTCACGTATGGATCGTGAGAGTTGGACTGTGAAGAAAGCTGAGCACTGAAGAATTGGTGCTTTTGAACTGTGGTGTTGGAGAAGACTCTTGAGAGTCCCTTGCACTGCAAGGAGATCCAACCAGTCCATCCTAAAGGAGATCAGTCCTGGGTGTTCATTCGAAGGACTGATGTTGAAGCTGAAACTCCAATACTTTGGCCACCTCATGCGAAGAGTTGACTCATTGGAAAAGACTCTGATGCTGGGAGGGATTGGGGGAAGGAGGAGAAGGGGACGACAGAGGATGAGATGGCTGGATGGCATCACCAGCTCGATGGACATGAGTTTGAGTAAACTCCAGGAATTGGTGATGGACAGGGAGGCCTGGCGTGCTGCGATTCATGAGGTCGCAAAGAGTCGGACACGACTGAGCGACTGAACTGAACTGAACTAAGTAACTTGCCTGGGTCATAGACCTAGCAACTGAAGAAGCAGGTTCAAGTTCAAGCTGCCTTCAGAGACTTCATCCTGAGTCTATTTACAGCTGTTAAGGGGAGTTTTTCATCTAAGAGACTGATAGGGTAGGAGGGCGGATTCTCACTCACCATCCCGTGGCCTGCAGCCGCCTGCCACCAGCTCCACCCGGCAGAGGGCAGTAGGAGCCTGACCCCAACCCTGCCTCCCCCCAGGGCAGGAAAACATTTCTTGCCAGAAGGTTCTCCCAGGTAGGGAGGCTTCTGGCCCCGCCCTGGTCTCTCCACACCTCTCAAATTCACCTATGCACCTTCAAATGAGCGTTTTTCACATCTGATCTTCCCATATCCCTGTCACAGTCTCCCGCCTCAGCCCAGCTACCCCAGAGCTGCCAGAGACTTCCTCCTGGAACCCTCCAACCCTCCCACCGCTATGAAAGGCTCCCCTGACTCTGCAGAGAGAGACCTGCAGGGTGCGCCTAGGTCCGGCCCCCACTTGCCTCTGCAGGCCGGTCTCACCCTCCCGGGGGGAGCCTCGGCTCCTCTTGTGCCCAAGTACTTCATTCCCTTTTGTTTTTCTGCCTTTCCTTTTCTTACATCTAGCATGCTTGGCCCCAGTCTCTTTTCTCCCTTCTGTATTGTTTGAGTGAGAGTGAAGTCGCTCAGTTGTGTCCTACTCTTTGCGACCCCATGGACTGTAGCCTATCAAGCTTCTCAGTCCATGGGATTTTCCAGACAAGAGTACTGGAGTGGGTTGCCATTTCCTTCTCCAGAGGATCTTCCCGACCCAGGGATCAAACCCAGGTCTCCCATGTAGGCAGACGCTTTACCTCTGAGCCACCAGGGAAGCATTGTTTACTCAACAATAAATGATAAGGAATTCCTGGGTGGTTCAGTGGTTAGGACTCCACGCTTTCACTGCCCAGGGCCAGCATTCAGTCCCTGGTTGGGGAACTAAGACCCCCCAAGCCGGGTGGGGCGGCCTATACCTGTGTGTTTATGTGTGGCAGTGGTGGTGGTTTGGTTGCTAAGTCGTGTCCAACTCTTGCAACCCTGTGGACTATAGCCCTTCTGGCTGCTCTGTCCATGGGATTTCTCAGACAAGAATACTGGAGTGGGTTGATATATATGGGTGAATATATATACATATATACACACCAGTGAAGCCCATATATACGGGCTTCCCCCGTGGCTCAGCGGTAAAGAATCTGCCTGCAATGCAGGAGATGCGGGTTTGATCCCTGAGTCAGGAAGATGCCCTAGAGGAAGGCATGGCAATCCACTCCAGTATTCTTCCCTAGAGAATCCCATGGACAGAGGAGCCTGGTGGCCTGCAGTCCACGGGGCTGCAAAGAGTTGGAGACGACTGAAATGACAGCGTGTGTGTGTGTGTGTATACAGTGATAAACGATAAAGGCGTTTCCTAGGTACTAGCCACCACTTTTTAGGGGGTTTTAAGTATTTATTTTTATTATTTATTTGTTTGATTGCACCACATCTTAGCATGCGGAATCTAGTTCCCTGACTAGGGATCGAACCCTGGTCCCCTGCATTGGGAGCCCAGAGTGTTAGCCACTGGACCACCTGGCAAGTCCACTAAGCATCATTCTGACTTGTATCATCTTACTTCTCACCTATAGGATGTATATGACTATCATCCCCATTTTTCAGATAACATTCCCAACAGTAGTGGCAGAGCCTGGATTACAGCTTGCTCTAGGACACCAGTGTCGTAGCTCCTAACCCTCACACAGTCCCCAGGGCTGCTTCCAGCACGAAGTGCTCCGAGGTTCTCCTCTGTGACGACGTACCCAGCGCCCTGCAGAGTTAATACATTTCTTCCACTTCCCTTACATGCACGTCTAGAAAAGTGTTGTCCTGGGAGCACTCTCTCCCTCGGTAACTGCTGCTCGCTTTGACCCCCAAGTTTAACTGGAACTTAATGGTCATTCAATGATGCTGGCCGAGCTCATTGGTCAAATGAAGACGCAGGACTCCGGAAGGCTGGGTCCATTGCCGGTCACACTGCCGGTGCCAGGTTGCACTCAGGCACAGGTTTCTGGTTCTCGGTGGTGGCTCCTCCTTGCTGGGTCACCACCTCACCTGCCCAGACCTCTCTGCAGACATGCATATGGCAGCTACATTCAGACAGTTCTTGTCTCTGAGGCGTAGAATGTAGCCATGAGAATTTTTTTTATTAATTCTCAAAAAATTCTCCTTTCTTCCAAAAGTCTCCATCATCTGTCACTGGTGTAATGACAGGCACCTGCAATTCTATTTAAAACATCTCCACCTTAATGTCTTTCTCTATATAAAGGCAAATACCTTACAGGAAAGGGTAACAGACTAAGCTTTTCCAAGCTGGTCACAGGGTGAATTTTTGTGCTGGACACAGCTGCCTAATGACCAGGGCACAGAGCAGAGACAAAGGTCCCATGTCATGGGGGCAAGGGCAGGAGTGGCTCCTAACAGGAAGGAACACCCGGAAGGGAGAAAAGCAGGTTGACTTGAGAAATGATAACTAAAGTGAGGATTCCAGAAGCACCCAGCATAATAGGTATGTAGACAGTTATAATTGTGCACTGCACTCTGGTCTCTGCTTCCCTAAAAAAGAAGGTGCCTCAGTACATTTCCCCAGAATTGCTCCAAGACCCCTTCTGTCTCTCCCACTCCTATGATCCTCGCTCCACTGCCTTGCTGATATCACAACATCTCTTTTGGACTCCACAGCTTGGTTCCTGCTCCAGAACCCTGGCTTTTGGATTTGCTACCCCAGCTTCTCCTCCTGGCTCCTTCTTGAGGATGTAATTCTGAGTCTCTGTTCTCCAATTGGACACATCCCAGTTTCGACATTGGCTCAGCTTTGCAAGATCTGCTCGAGCCAGGCAGGCCCCGGCTCCCATCACTCACCCCTGGGCAAAGTGGGATCACGTCCTGATGGATGACGACCATGAATCATGAAGTGGACTTGACCAACACTCTGAAACAGAAGGCAGTAAGCTAGATGGGCAACGTGGTGCCAGCCGGTGACTTGGAGCAGCCTCAAGGTTCTTTCAAGGTCAGGGGTCCCGTAGCATAAATAAGTAGAAATAATTTGGCTGTTTTATATTTTATATTCTGGTTGAATATAGGGGAATCTGAAATGATTGATCACAGTGATTTTATTTACACACCCACGCATGCGCACATGCCCCCATATACACGTATACACAGGCATTTTGAGACTTTCATGGCAATCTCCAAGATAATATGCTTTTAAACATGTGTGGGCCCTCATGCGGATGCATTGTCTTCTGATTTAGCCTTTGACAGCTGGGTGCAGGGAGAGACGCCTGCAGAGAATGCAGGGTTGTTGCTCCCAGGTAGGGAGGTAGCGAGCTGCTGTGGGTCCCCTGGCTTGCCTCCCAGCACTGAGCTTCTGTCCTCTCTGTCTTGTAGCAGCTGGGAATTGGGCACCGGGGAATAAAACTCCTCTGTTTGTCTTCCTCGATGGGGGCATCAGAGCCTGATCTTGGCTTAGAATTACTGGGGGAATATATTAAAAATCCCATCACCCAGGCTGTACCCCAAACCATTAATACCAGGATCTTCAGTGATGAAATTCAGTCATCAGTATTTGGAAGCCACCCAGATGATTCCAGTAGGTAACCAAGGATGAGGACCACTACAAGAAAACTATGTTTCAGGTTATCATCATCATTACTAACATCATCTCCATCCTCATTTATTTAACTTCTTGCCACATCTTCCCTGGCGACTCAGTAAAGAATCTGTCTACAATGCAGGAGGCGCAGGTTCAGTCCCTGGGTCAGGAAGGTCCCCTGGAAGAGGGCATGGCACTCCACTCCACTATTCTTGCCTGAAGAATCCCCATGGACAGTGGAGCCTGGCGAGTGGTCCATGGGATCACAATGAGTCAGATATGACTGATTCAACTGAACATGCACACACGCACACATCTCCCAAGGCTACATATTTTGAATAGAAAAATCACTTGGCCAAGAATAATGCATCTAAGGATTTTTTCAATTCCATCATTAATTAGCTGTGTAATCTTAACTAACACCACAGCTGCTAATGGTATGGATGCTGCTGATGATAACAGCTTACATGGATTGAGTCCTTACTGTGTGCTAGAAACTGTGCTAAGAACTTTATATACTTTAGTTCACTTAACTCTCACCCAGGAAAGTATTAGTTTATAGAAGAAGAAACTGAGGCTCATAGAGGTAAAATCAATTGCCCAAGGTCATAGAATGCTGGAGACGTGGGTTTGATCCCTGGGTCGGGAAGATCCCTTGGAGAAGGAAACAGCAGCCCGCTCCAGTATTCTTGCCTAGGAAACCCCATGGAGAGAGGAGCCTATGCAGTCCATGGGGTTGCAAGAGCTGGACACAACTTAGGGACTAAACACCGCATAGAGTAAGTAGCAGAACCAAGATTCAAATTCAAGTTGTCATACTTAGGAGCTCGCATTCTTAACTGCTTTTCAATACCACCTCCCTCAATAACTTGCCCTGATAACAGAGCTGGTAAAGTTGAGAATACAAGATTCCCTTCCACGTCTGCCCAACTTCAAAGCTCACCCTTTAACTAGGACACTGTTCTACGTGTGTCATTGACACAAAAGTTAAGTCAGGTTGGTGTCTCTCCTCCTGACCTACTCTCTTTCCTGAAAGAAATATGGATGAAAAGAAAAAACATTTTTATGGCTAGAGAGAGTTAAATGATCTAATCCAGTGAAAAGGGTCTCTGCATTGAACTACAATTCAGGGGACAAGCAAGTGAATCTCCATCTAAATGTTCAGGGATTTCCATATATAAGAAGAAAAACACATGTCATAGGTAAGATTTAAGACCAGAAATTGTAGGTTTGCAGGCTGGTAAATTTTACTCACACTATATTCCATATGGCAATAGCAAGCCAAGTCTCTGATTTCTTTCATTTCTTTAGAGGCTATAAAAAGGGTATATGCATTTGCAAAAATTTCACATGATAGACAAACACAACCCCTGTCCCATAGTAGAAATTAGGTTGTGTTTTCAGATCTCCCCAGAAATAGGTACACAGGAATGTCTAAACTCATCAGGCAGTTTCATTTCAAGATGTTTTGGTGTCCTGGGTCAGAATCTCATGGGAATGTACATTCAGATGGTTCCTGGGAAGCTTCGAGGACCTCTAAGGCAAGGTCTGAAATTGATTAGAGCAATATATTCCAGGGACATGTTTTGTATGGCCTTCCTGGAGGAGACTGTCATCACTCTTGGGTGAGACCTGGGAGGTCACAGTAATTCATACTTGACAACAGGACCTGTTGGTAGGACTGGGCGAGAGCCCCACGGTCATCCCAGTGGTATGTGACCAAGGGATGGGTGTCTCTCCCTTTGCAACCAGGTGAAGAAAGCGCTTTCAAAACCTGCTTGCCCAAGACATTTCCTTACGGACTTATTCTAAGCAGGGCAGAGCGCAGAGGAGGAGATAGGAGAGAGTCCACTGGAAGTTTATTCCTGCAGGTCTCAGACCACATCAGCTGCCTGTAATGTGAAAAGTGATGGAGAGAGATTTTTTTTAAAAAAAGGAGGGATGTACAAGAGAGAAAAAGATGTCTGTTTCATTCAGGAGTTTCGCTACTACAATCAGAAGGAGAGGTTGCCAAAACTAGGGGTCCCCAACCCCAAGAGCGTGAACCATGCAAGAGGAGGTGAGCAGCGGGCAAGAGAGCAAAGCTTCATCTGAATTTATAGCTGCTCCCCACTGCTCACAATACCACCTGGGCTCTGCCTCCCACTCCGTGAACTCAATAAATGTAACATGCTTGAATCATCCGGAAATCATCTTCCATGAAACCGGTCCTGGGTGCCAAAAAGGTTGGGGACCCGTGGCCTAAAGTAATGAAAAGGAAACATTCAAGCTGTACTCCATTTAAGCCAAAAATCAGATTGGTCTCTCTTGTTCATTCATGGGTTCATTGACACATTCAACCAATACTGAGCCACCAAGTTGGAGGTACAGTAGCAAACAAAAGTCCCATCCTATGACTCATTTGAAAAAACCCTGATGCTGGGAAAGATTGAGGGCAGGAGGAGAAGGGGACGACAGAGGATGAGATGGTTGGATGGCATCACCAACTCAACGGACATGAGTTTAAGTAGACTCAGGGAGTTGGTGATGGACAGGGAGGCCTGGCGTGCTGCAGTTCATGGGGTTGCAAACAGTGGGACACGACTGAGTGACTGAACTGATTAACTGATGAGGATTACAGTCTAATGGGGGAGATGGACAATAAACAAAATAACCAAATAGACACATGCTATGATGTCAGGTGAGGATAGGAATCATAAGTTCAGTTCAGTCGCTCAGTCGTGTCCAACTCTTTGTGACCCCATGAACCTCAGCACACCAGGCCTCCCTGTCCATCACCGACTCCAGGAGTTTACCCAAACTCATGTCCATTGAGTCGGTGATACCATCCAACCATCTCATCCTCTGTCATCCCCTTCTTCTCCTGCCTTCAATCCTTCCCAGCATGAGGGTCTTTTCCAATGAGTCAACTCTTTGCACCAGGTATCATAAGTTTATCATAAGTTTATGATAGGTATCATAAGTTTAAAAAAACAGAACAGAATAAAGCATTGGGAGGGGGGTCCAGCAGGACGATCTGAGGACATGAATTTTGAGCAGAGCCCTGAGCTGGTGAGTAGCCCTGCTCTGCCAGAAACAGCTCTTCAGGCAGAAGGAAACGTGAAGGCAAAGGCTGGGAGGCGTGAAAGCCTTGGCTCATTGGAAGCAAGTCATCACAGTCAGGACCTGCTGGACCAGCTCAGGGAAGCGGGCCACCTGTATCTGAAACCCGGGCTTCTCTGAGTTCTTCCTGCACTGTCCATATCTAGAGCCCTTTCATACATCACTGCATATAATGATGACTTGATATCCCAAAGACACGATTGACTTGCAGCTAGGTAGTGCTGACCGACCTGTGGATGGGCCCCATCATCACGTGATAGATTAACACCACAGATTAACATGTATTTATAAGCTGCACATATATTTGTACATGTGCCTTATTTTTGTGGTATATTTTCCAAGAAATATGCCATAGATTTTTAACGTACTGGGAAATGGTCACTTTATTTTACTCCAGACATCTCAGTATAGTACAAATGATGACAGAAAGATTCATTTGTTCAGGCTTGTTTTTTGTCTTGATACTAGGGGATAACCAAAAAAACATATTTTTTATCATTTGTATCTCTCCTTCATTTCACTGGAGGGCAACCCCCAGGGCCTTGTAATAATCTGGTGGGCCTGCCTATCTTCTACTGAGCTTAGCTCAGAATAATGCCTGGTAAACCCAACACAAAAGTGAAAGTGTTAGTTACTCAGTCATATCCAACTCTTTGGGGCCCCATGGACTCTAGCCCTGCAGGCGCTTCTGTCCATGGGATTCTCCAGGCAAGAGTACTGCAGTGGGTTGCTGTGTTCTCCTCCAGGGGATCTTCCCAACCCAGGGATCAAACCCACATCTCTTGTGTCTCCTGCACTGGCAGGCGGGTTCTTTACCACTAGTGCCGCCTGGGAAGCAGCGTGATTCCTGGGAAACAGCCCGACAATGCCCTTCAGGGCTCCCTCGTACCATCTTCATTCCTCTTGATAACATGGTGGCTTTTTCCTGAAAGGACAGCTTGTCTTCCTTTTCTTTTGCATAATTATAAACTGCCACAACCTTTTCCAAGAGCCAAGGCAGGTCCTCTTCATCATAAGGATCTCTATGCTCGGCCACCGCCACTGTTTCCTGCTGTAACATTCTGGGAGAGGAAGTGGAGGGGGTGTTTCGGATATGTTGTACGTGTGTTTGTACACAGCAGATATTTGTACATGTTTGTGCTGTGTGTGGGCTTCCTAGTTGGTGGTTGTGGTAAAGAACTCACCTACCAATGCAGGAGACCTGGGTTCAATCCCTGGGTCGAGAAGACCCCCATGGAGGAGGGTATGGCAAGCCACTCCAGTATTCTTGCCTGGAGAATCCCATGGACAGCGGAGCCTGATGGGCTACAGTCCGTGGGGATGCAAAGAGTCGGACACAACGAAAGTGGCTTACCATCCACGCAGGTGCTATGTAGAAAAATACATACAGTATATACAGTGTCTAATGCTGTGTGTACATTTTAAAAATATGAGGCTCACTTTTTATTCAACGCAATATTAAGATTAAATCAAATGTTGAATTTTTTAAATTAAAATTTTAAATATATTAATATCTTTGTAATTTATAATATCTGTAACTCCTCTTGATGAGTGACTTTTAATGACTTTTACATAAATTGTAATATATTAAATTACCAATGAAAATCAACTGATATAAATATTGAATAATAATATCAATGTGATCAAATTTTTCAAAACATCATTCACAGTTATTCTGCCAACAAAAATATAACAATTGGAAAGTAACTTCTTAAAATTATTTGTAGTGAATTTAACTTTTTATTTTAACTCAATATGAGAAAGTAGCTTTAACTGCTAGATATTCATTTGATACTGCATTAATAGACTTTTTTCCAGCACTTGACTTAATTACTGGTGGAATAATTTTTGTAAAGAGATTTATAAACAATAAACAGATTTTTATTCAGTTAACTCTTTGTATTTAATTCTCAAAGACAAAGGCTCTAAGGGGCAAACGCAAACAGTATTCACAAGGCAGCTAATCTCAGCCAACAAGCACAGATAGGCCACCTCTCCAAATGCAATTCCCAGACGGCGCAGTCCATCGAGAGGAAGATCTCCAGTCACAGCCGTCTCATCACCATAGTTTTGTAGCACTAATCTTCCATACATTTTGTGCATTTTCTGTGAAGTCAATGTCAAAGGTGCTGGTATCCAAGAAAACCCATGGAGAGAAATTAAATAGGATTAAGATTTTGTCAAATAGAGTTGACCTTTGGAGGGCCACAAAGGATTGTATTATTTTTTTTTTGACATCCAAGAACCAGTGTTCACCCTCTGAGGTGCCCCATTGCCCTAAATTGTGAGTTCCTCAGTCATAAGGTCTGGGTCCTTTTCATCCCTGTAGTCCATCCTCAGCAGAGAGAACTTCATAGAGTTGATACTCTTTAAATATTTGATGAGTGAGAGAAGGAGAGAGGAAGGTAATGACTGAGTTAGTGAAACAACCTGTGCTCAGATGCTCAGTCCTAGCCCACTGTTTGCAACCCCACTAACTGTAGCCCATCAGACTCCTCTGTTCATGGATTCTCCAGGCGAGAATACTGGAGTGAGCTGTCATTTCCTTCTCCAGGGGACCTTCCCAACCCAGGGGTCAAACCCCGTCTCCTGCATTGGCAGGTGGATTCTTTACCACTAGTGCCACCTGGGAAGCCTAGAGAAACAATAAATATTGTTAATCTGAGAGACTGTTGTACACTGGAGTCCTCAGTGGAAGAATGATGAAGGCAAAGGAAGAAAGAGAGGACATTCTTGGAAGGAGAAGCAGGGAAGGAGGGGCAAGGAGTGGTTTTCAAGTAAGTGAGAAGAGATCTGGGCCCGAGGGTGATAAAGTTCTGTGTTGGAGAGGCAGCGTGGCCTGGCAAGAAAAGCAAGCGTCTCAAAATGAAAGCTCTTTGCTTCACTTCCAAATCTAACATTGATTGGCTAAGATTTTAAGCAATTTAGTAACTTCTATCTCAGTTTTCCAACTTTTAAAATGGTGAAGATAAATGTGTTTCTTATAGAAATGATCAGAAGTAAATAAGATGTCAAAAGCTCTGCAAAGGAAAAGTAAGTATAAAATGTATTTATTGAGCCTGACGTGTGGAGAGATATGGAGGGGCCAGGCTATGACAAGCCTCAAATGCCACGTGGAGATGCAGAATGGACTCGAGGGGAGCACCACTGTTACAGTTATTGGAAAGAACAAGGAGACTGATGTTTATTGAGTGGCTGCTCTGTGTTAAGCACGTATCTCTTACCTTATGTAATCTCCTGAGCCAATCTGTAAAGTAGATCCTGATATTGTCATTTTGCAGCTGAGAACATGAAGGCTCAGGAATATTAAAGCTGTTAGACTATTAAAGCTGATAGAATTGTTGACGGATTGGGTAATGGCTGCCAGGGGAAAGGAAGGAACGATGAATGATTCCTAGGTTTTTGCTTTATCACCAGAAGAATAATATTGCTACTTACTGAAACTGGGAACACTTGGCAGGAAGAGGTAGGGGCACAAGTTTAGAACTTGGTGTGGACATGTTGAGTTAGACATGGCTCGGAGACATTCAGATGGAGGAGAGTAGGACATTGGAGAGGTTAGAGTTGGAGCTGTAATGTGGGGACTCATCAGTATAAATGTTGTGTTTCTTTAAAACCATGTTACTGAGAATACTGAAGGAGTTATGGGTAGAGAGGGAAAGAGGAGTGATTTTAGGAGAATGCCACATGTGGAGATTGGGAAGAAAGAACAAGTGGAAGCACGTGGTGCCCTGGCAACCAAGTGAGTCGAGTATTTTGAGAAGGAAGGGGTCACCAACTGTAGGGATTGGTGTCACAGATGCTGCAGACAGGGAGAAGATGAAGACTAGGGTGGACCTTGGTGGCAGCACGGAGGTGACTGGCAACTTCGTCGAGAGGGATCTCAGGGGAGTGATGGCAATACTGTGCTGTGCTCAGTCGCTCAGTCATGTCCGATTATTTGCGACCCCATGGACTGTAGCCCACCGGGCTCCTCTGTCCTTGGGGACTCTCCAGGGAAGAATATTGGAGTGGGTTTCCATGCCCTCCTCCAGGGGAATCTTCCCAGCCCAGGAATTGAACCAGGGTCTCCTGCTTTGCAGGCAGATTCTTTACCAGCTGACCTACCAGGGAAGCCCAGTGATGGTAATAGACTCCCTGAAATTAGAGAGAATTGAGGAAAGTGTGAGATGAGCAAGAGGCAGTGAGTGTAAACATTCCTTTGCAAATTCTTGCCAGAGAAGGAAAAGGGGCTGTATCCAGAAGGGAAGGTTGGGTGAACAGAGTTTTTTAAAATGTGGAAGATGTTACAGAATGTTGATATGCAAAAGGAAATGATGAACTAGAGAAAGGTTGATGAACCAGGAAATGGAGGGGAGACGTAGATGAGTGGAGGGGTTCCGCATGAGACTAGAAACAAAAAACCAACAAAATTTATCTTTCATAACGAGAGGGAAGGCAGGACATGTGGGTCGATGTACAGACAGGTTGTTCCAGTGGCAGACAGAGGAAGCAGCTCTCTTCTGACTGCTTCTATTTTCACTTCTCGGTGTTGTGAGAGTAGAGGTCCTAATGAAGAGTGAGGAAGGGGAAGGGGGGACAGTTGTTTAAGGAAAGAAGGAAAGTATGAAATAGTTGTCTTGGGGAAAAAAGAATGAATTGACAAGAGAAAGAAGGTAAGCGCACCAGCTGGTGCAGAGGGCCTACTTGAGATTTAAGTGTCATGAGTTTAAAGAAGGAAAAATCAGCTTGTGCCTCTTCCCCATGTTGAGTTAATTGCTGGGGTGCAGGCATGGCAGAGTTGTCAGAGAGCTGGATTCAATTAGAGCTGAGATGTTTCCAGTGTCATGGAGTAACTGAAAGAACAAGAATTTGAGGGCACATGTAAGAGAGTGGGGCTTCCCTGGTGGTGCTGGAGGTAAAGAACCTGCCTGCCAATGCAGTAGACAGAAGAGACTTGGGTTCTATCCCTGGGCTGGGAAGATTCCCCTGGAGGATAGAGCATGGCAACCCACTCCAGTATTCTTGCCTGGAGAATCCCACGGACGGAGGAGCCTGGTAGGCTACAGTCCATGGGGTTGCAAAGAGTCAGATACAACTGAAGTGACTTAGAACGCAAGTAGACTGGTTCCAACTAGGAAAAGGAGTACGTCAAGGCTGTATATTGTCACCCTGCTTATTTAACTTATATGCAGAGTACATCATGAGAAACGCTGGGCTGGAAGAAGCACAAGCTGGAATCAAGATTTCTGGGAGAAATATCAATAACCTCAGATATGCAGATGACACCACCCTTATGGCAGAAGGTGAAGAGGAACTCAAA
>NW_011494274.1:1963951-1964280 GCF_000754665.1 Bison bison bison | reverse complement strand
GATGACACCACCCTTATGGCAGAAGGTGAAGAGGAACTCAAAAGCCTCTTGATGAAAGTGAAAGTGGAGAGTGAAAAAGTTGGCTTAAAGCTCAACATTCAGAAAATGAAGATCATGGCATCTGGTCCCATCACTTCATGGGAAATAGATGGGGAAACAGTGCAAACAGTATCAGACTTTATTTTTGGGGGCTCCAAAATCACTGCAGATGGTGACTGCAGCCGTGAAATTAAAGGATGCTTACTCCTTGGAAGAAAAGTTATGACCAACCTAGATAGCATATTGAAAAGTAGAGACATTACTTTGCCAACAAAGGTCCGTCTAGTCAA
>NW_011494274.1:1946710-1963851 GCF_000754665.1 Bison bison bison | reverse complement strand
TCCGTCTAGTCAAGGCTATGGTTTTTCCAGTGGTCATGTATGGATGTGAGAGTTGGACTGTGAAGAAAGCTGAGCACCAAAGAATTGATGCTTTTGAACTGTGTTGTTGGAGAAGACTCTTGAGAGTCCCTTGGACTGCAAGGAGATCCAACCAGTCCATTCTGAAGGAGATCAGCCCTGGGATTTCTTTGGAAGGAATGATGCTAAAGCTGAAACTCCAGTACTTTGGCCACCTCATGCGAAGAGTTGACTCATTGGAAAAGACTCTGATGTGGGAGGGATTGGGGGCAGGAGGAGAAGGGGACGACAGAGGATGAAATGGCTGGATGGCATCACTGACTCGATGGACGTGAGTCTGAGTGAACTCTGGGTGTCGGTGATGGACAGAGAGGCCTGGCGTGCTGTGATTCGTGGGGTCGCAAAGAGTCGGACACGACTGAGCGACTGAACTGAACTGAACTGAAGAGAGTGACTACCATCACAGACTACAGAATCCATGCTGGGTAAAGAGAGAAACAAGGAGGTTGGGAGGGAAAAGAGGCAGTGGTGAGGGACAGTGAAAAAGTGGTAAAGTCAGTGGGTTTGAGATGCTGATAAGAATAAAGAAATGTTGGTGTGGGAGTACTAATCAAAGGGATGAATGTGGGATGCTGAAAAATCACAATTTTGAAGGCGGTGCAGTTACTGAGAATGGCAAGGTTTCGGATAAGACCATGGGGGTAGGTGGATTAATAGGGGCTGCAAGAAAAGGCATGGGAAGTGACAAGGTCAGGGGACTGAGGCCAGGATGTTGAGTGGATTATCTCTGTGGATGCTGAGGCCATCAAATGTGATGACAGTGGGGAAGACTCAGAAATGCAGCTTCAGGGATCCTGTCACAGTGTTTTGTGATCCCCATGATGTTCATTCTTTATGTAGGAATCCCCATCTCTGCAGCTGTGCTGAGTTTCCATTCCTCGCAACCATAAAGCCATAACGAGTTCACCAGGAGCTCCTCCTATTTTCCATTAAAAAAATAAAATAAAATTGACTTTCTATTTTATCTCCCCTGAATTATGCTGACTAGACCTATCAGGAGAGATGAGATGAGGTTGGGTCCTAAAGTAGACAAGCAGAGGAGGAGACTGAACACATTCCTATTTATTTATTTTTGACAGTAGACTGGACCAGGTTGCTCTAGAATTACCCTGAACTTTGAGAGTTACAAAATACCTTGAACTTTGAGAGTTTTAAGATACTTGAAATCTCCTTTATTACATACTCTAACCATGGTGGATACAGACTGTGCTTGACACATGCAGGTCAACCACATTGTGCTTTTTAAATTCTACTTTTAAACTTTGCTCTTTGTCTTAGATCCCTAAATATCATTCTTTTTTGCCAAAGAACTACAAAAAGTTTCCAGTCAGCTCATACTGGGTTCTATTGATTCTGGGACAAGATTTATGATGAGTTACAACTCAATTGAATCACTTAGAAAAAAATCATTTTCAAGAAAAAAAAGAAAGAAACAAAGGAATAAATGAAAAAATATACACAATGATGTCATTTGCCAGATTTTGTTTCACTGAGACTCATTGGCACATCATTGGATGGGATTGAAATTTTCAACAACCCCTGTGTTTGGGCTGCCTTTGATAGAATGAAACCTTCAGGGAGATGTAGCTGTAGCTGTCCTTCCAAAATGAAAAGAGGTCATTCTCAGAAATGAATCCCTAAAATGGTTGCTTAATGTGTGGCAGATGTGCCTCACAAGCTGGAATAACATCCAAATGCTGGTCTTTCCCCTGTTTCTCTGCAGGAAAACCATGTAACAGAAATGGATTTATCTGGTGTATTATCACAAATGTTCTCTGGATGCTTAAGTGTCCCTGTGGGTTGGCCCAGATAACTTAGAAACAGCTGCTGCCCGACAGAACACATGGAAGAGACAAACAAGTGTAGCACATCCCAAGACAGAAACAAAATCCTAAAGGAAGTCCCCAAGCCCATCATGTCATCCAAAGGCATTTGGCATATGGAATTCTTGCTTTCCCGCCCAGTGATAGCACCAGCAGTTTGGGAGAGGTATTAGAACCCAAGGCTCCTGTGATTCTCTGCCTTTTCTTCACCAAGGAGTCATAAAGGGATTCTGGACATAAGCCAGAAAACTTGCCTACACATTTCTATGTCCTAGAACTAACCACTCTAAAACCTACAGCTCTATGAGCCAAAGCACTAGCAGCCCCGGCCCAAAACAAATCCTGGCATGAAGAAGCTTTGTTTGTTTGGTGAGTTATTTTCAGAATGTGTGCTTAATGCCGCACTGTGCACGTGCATGCGTGTGTGTGTGTGTGTGTGCGTGTGTGCACGTGTGCATGTTTAAGCTCTTTTAGGTCCTGAGGCTTTCTATGAAGGAGGGGAGGGAGGCAGGAAGACTAACCTCAGTTCCTGGGTGAGAAACTGAGATGTGAAAAATAGAAGTTAATATCTGTATTAATTAGAAGAAAACTAACACATGATGGAGAGTTCCTTAAAGGTGCAAACTATATCCTATTTATCTTTGAGGTGTTTTGAGGATTAAGAACTAGTATATGACTTGAATGCAAATTGCACGTTGGAGGAATTTTGGTTGAAATTAAATGTGTTATACCTACAATGCTGCAGGTACATATATTGTCTCATATGATCCTGGAAACTATTCTATCAGATAGATGTCATCACCCCCATTTTATAGATAGGAAAGCAAACTCAGAGACGTTCAATAACTTTTTTGAGGTCACGCACAACTGGTAGAGTACACTCTGTAAATATCAAGTCTTGACTTCTCTCCTGATCATTCTTGTAAATTAGCAATTTTACTAAACTCTGCTCAAGGCAAGCGTTGACCACAGCACTGAAACTGTGTTTGTCTGCCTGTCTTTGCGCCCAGAACATGAATTTCATGAAGGCAGGAGCTTTTCTTAGGTGGTACCTTTAAAGGAGAACACTGTACCCCGGGGCTGTTGTCTTATTTCCCTTTGTATCCTTAGTGTCTGGCTCAAGTCTTGGCCTGTGGTAGATAATTATATAAACAGGTGGGAGGGAAGATTCAAGAGGGAGGGGACATATGTATACCTATGGTTGATTCATGCTGATGTTTGGCAGAAACCAACAAAATTCTGTAAAGCATTTATCCTTCAATTAAAAAACAAATTTAAAATTAAAAAATAAATAGACATGTAAAAATAAATAAAATTAAAACATAATGTGAGTAATAAAAACTTGAGTAAATCAATAAGCAAATTGATTGTGAGTCTAAACTAATCTACACAGGAACAAAACTCTGGATATGATCTGCATTCAGAAATATCATACATATTGTTTAATGACTCTGTGAGTCTCACCGTGAAAACGATTTCTCAGTGATTACTTCTTCCATCCCTTTGACCATGTATTGTTGTGGAGACATGACTGGAAAGAAGCAGGCTTTTTTGGGAACAGAACTCTCAAAGCTTTAGCACAAAAGAACTCTCAAAGGAGACCTCCAAGTATGACTAGGTCTGGTGATGGGGTCTTGTCAACCTCTCCAGTTTTCTCTCTCCAACTGTCTGCCACCTACTTTGCCATCACGGGTGTCCCAGAGGACCTGTGGTCCTCCACCCCTGACTCCACATCAGCATCATCCAAACTCTGGCCTTTTTGTCTTTGTTCACATGGACCCCTTAGCACTGGATTCTTTTTTTCCTGCTCCATCGTCTGCCTGCTGCTGCTGCTGCTGCTGCTGCTAAGTCGCTTCAGTCGTGTCCGACTCTGTGTGACCCCATAGACGGCAGCCCACTAGGCTCCTCTGTCCCTGGGATTCTCCAGGCAAGAATACTGGAGTGGGTTGCCGTTGCCTTCTCCACCATCCTCTGCCTGCTGCTGCTGCTGCTGCTAAGTCGCTTCAGTCGTGTCTGACTCTGTGCGACCCCATAGACGGCAGTCCACCAGGCTCCCCCGTCCCTGGGATTCTCCAGGCAAGAACACTGGAGTGGGTTGCCATTTTCTTCTCCAATGCATGAAAGTAAAAAGTGAAAGTGAAGTCGCTCAGTAGTGTCCAACCCTCAGCAACCCCATGGACTGCAGCCTTCCAAGCTCTTCTGTCCCTGGGATTCTCCAGGCAAGAGGACTGGAGTGGGGTGCCACTGCCATCTCCACCATCCTCTGCCTACCCACCCCCAACTCCTATTTAATGCTTATGACTCAGTTTAGATGCTACCTCTTTTCAGAGGCTTTCCTGGATTTCTTTCCGGGCTGGCAAATACAGCTCTACTTGGTGTTCCCATGTGTTCTCCTGATCACATTTCTGCCTTCCACTACGCTATGAGTTTCTCAGGGGCAAAAACTGTGACTTACTCATCTTTGTCTCACCATATCAGTGGGAGCTTAGAAAAGGAAAAAAAAAAAAAGAGAGAGAGAGAGAGAGGGAGAGAGAGGTTTTCCATAGATGATGAATTTGGGACAGTGAAACATCAGGAAAGAGAGTAGCAGTTTCCTAAAGTGGAAGACTACTTAAGGAAAGACTAAGCTGGCTGGAACATTTCAAAATATCAGAGGAAAGAATGTAATTACAATAGGACCAACAGAACGACAGAGACAGGAGGGAACAGAACGAACTTTCTTGGTATTTGCTGCCTGTAGCAAGGGAACAGGCAATAGTAGAAGCAATCTGATTCTCCAGGTATAGACATCGCTGGGGTTTTTATTTTCGTTACTTAAGTGATTCTTACGGCATGTGCTGGACTTTTTATAAGTTTAAATGGCTGAGCCAACTTTGCATAGTGCACATATTCTGTAGAAATGAATATTTATGCTGAGTTAGCTGGACAAATACACAACTCATTGGAGTTTCTTTCCCCAAAGCTATCAAAGTGAAAGAAAAGTCAAATCCATGTATAATGGGATTTGCTGAACCTTCATCCCAGGACCGTGCCAACGTGGGACTGGGAGAAAAGTGATTGTCTGTTAGGTGGTTAAAAAGTAGTTGCATAAAATCATCACTGAGTATCATTTTCATAGGGCCCCAATTCACTCACACCAAGTAATTCTAGAGTTAGGAACCTTTCCAGAGAATTCCTGAGGAGCTATACCGGGATAAAATCTGGCCCATTGTGAATATAAAATGGCAATTTTATTTAAACAGTTGTAGCTCCTTGGGTCTCTTCTGGCTGACTCTAATATTGCTCCTTGTCTATATACTTTGGACACATTTTCACTTTCCTCTAGAAAGAGTTTTACTGCTTAATCATCTTCCTCTTGCCGCCTCTCCCTTCTCGCTGAGTTCTGTGTTGGAACAAGGGAATAATATTGGCTTGGGGGCCTGTTGATGAATTTCATAGCAAAGCTATCACTAATAATCCCTAATGTATGTTCCTACCTTTGGCACAATGACCAAGCCACTTAACCTTCCTACACCATCATATTTCCAGCTGTAAAGTTCAGTTGATAAGTCTTAATGCCTCAAGTTTCTCAAATGCTACATGGCCTCCCTACCATTTCTTTGCCCAGAGTGAGTAATGACTTTCAACAGCCAAATCTAAAAGGCTGACTTCAATTACTGTCCCACCTGTGACACTTCTCTGGCAAACATGGGCTTATAAAATGCACGTGACCTGGAAAATCTGTAGTACTGTTTTTGCAAGGTATTTCTAGTTTATGACCATGAATTGAACTGATTACTCATTGGCCAAATAATCTCATCATCAGATTTAGCCATCAGGAGGAATGTGAACCTCATCCAATAATAGGTTATAATTTAGTTTTTGATTAGAGAGAAAAAATAGGTTGATTTATGCAGCCAGGAAACAGTTGTTGGGTATGTGTGATGTGCCAGGCATGGTGAAGGGTGGTAAAGGTATTGGTTGGTTATATTTTCCCTAATTGGTGAGAATGAGCTAGCCAAAAAGTAAAAGTCTCTTAGAGTTAGAGGTAAAGCGGTTCCCATGACAATGGGTGTTGACAAGGATGCTTACTGGAGCCCAGTGGGTAGTGTCTGAGCAAGGACTCCATCCTGGTTCCATTCTTCTGGTACCAGCTCCGGATGGCCATGACCTTATCCTTTTTCTCTACTGATCCCTTGGCCAGAGTAAAGGACAAAACCCACCTCTTTGGACACAAATGGTGTCCATGGTAGGGATGGCACAGCTGCTGAGCCTAGATTTGGAAACTTCCTTTATAGTCTGTCCTAAGAATTCCCCTCAAGTAATCATTTAGTCTTTGCAACCAACTGTCTTGAAACAGAAGCCAGTGTTTACTGCCTTGGTTGTTATCCCATTCTGTCCCTTCCTCAGCTCATCTTCAATGCCACTCACCATGAGATCTAATCATATCACTTTATGGCTTAGAGAGTTTTTGGTTTTTTTTTTGGCTCCTGTGGATCCACCATGTCAAGTGCAAACAATTCAAACTGTTCATGTGAACTGAGGTCATTTCTACCTCTTTAATGAAATATATTACAGGGAGAAACCATAGCTAACCTTTACTGACAGCCTTATATGCGCCTGACATGATGCTAAATGCTTAATTCATTTTGTCCCCATAACAAGAGTATGAAACTTATATAGCTATTAGCCCAGTTTACAGATGAGCAAAATAAAGCCCAAAGAGGGGTAGTTACTGGCCCACAGTCAGCTGTCTCGGGGCAGAATTGGAAGTCAGACCTTGACCTGCCTGCTTGACCTCAAGCCTTCTCTGCCTGCCGCCTCTTGGCAGACGGACTAACAGTGACCCCCTTCCTCCTCATCCCCATCTTAAGAGGGTGGCCCAGGGCAAGAGGACAGGTGGGCATCCCCTGAAACCGTGTCCCTTTCCTCACAGTTCTTGACATAGACAGAGACCTGTAGACCAGCTTGCCAGCCGAAGGCCAGAGTCCTGAGGGACTGCTGTGTGAAAGAGCAGGCCCCTTGGTTCTGAGAGACACCGACAGCTACACGCGCCCACCACCCTGAGACAAGATAGGGTGTCACAGACGTGTGGTGTCATGCTGGCAGACACCTCCTTTGGACAAAGTAGAGGAGGTGTCCTGTGTGTCTTCGAGTTCATTTCTGCAAAGGTCTAATTTTCTTCCTCTACTATGCCCCCTTCTTCAGTGCCGCTCACTGTGGGATCCGGTCACATTACAGCTCAAAGGGCTTCTCTGGCCGCCATAGGTGCCCAAGCATGGCAATCCACACCACATGCCATGACCTCTTCCTCTGTGGGGCCCACGGCACCCCACTTGGGTTCCGTCGGGTCGAGGATTTTGTTTCATAATCCCGACGACCGCTAAACCCCTTGAGGACCCACTCAGCGTCCTGTTGTCTTTGGCCCCGGGAGCCTGACCATGTGGTGAAGGGTTGAGCTCCATCCTCGGCTTTCTGAGCCTCGCACCAACCCACCGGCTACACCTCAGCCCAAAGCAGAGTGAACAAAGCCCCCCATCTATGTCCCCAAAGCACCGGGTTTGCACCAGCAGAGCATTCGTGTTACAGATGACTGAGTGCCTCTCTGGCCCCTGCTATCTGACCCCTGGCTCTCCTCCCAGCCGCACCTTCTGGTTTGATCCGCTCCAGCCTCACCAGCCTCCCACCGCTTTTCCAAACCAAGCCCATTCCCACCTCAGCACTTGGTACACTCTGGAGAGTCTCTTCCCCCACTTTCTTCAGGCCACGTCTCAAGGGTCCCCTCCTCAGACAGGCTGCCCCCAGGCACCCTACCAAAATCGCAACCCCGACCACCATTCTCCGGTCCCAGTTCTTCACAGCACTGACCCCTACCTACCAAATCATTACTTACTTCTTCATCAGTGGGATTGCTGTCACCTCCAGTAAAACACAGGTTCCTTGAGGATGGGAATTTTGTCTCTCCCCTCTCAGAACAGTGCCTGACACACAATAAGCACTTAATGAATATCTGTTGAATGAATGCACTTCCCTAAGGGACTGTGAGAGCCTCAAGAGCCAGCAGTGTGTCTTACTCACTCTTTAACCTCCAGCACCTAGTTACGGTGGGCCTAGGACAGACCATGAGCCCGTCACTTGATTTATGATGTAGATTAGAGGTACACGGTGCAAAAAGGCACCGGGCCTTTCCTGAGTGCCCCGTGACAGGCCCCTGCCATGTGCTTTGGGTGCAGGGCTTTGTTTCATGCTCACAGCATCCTGAGGCCGTGTGTCCCCAAGTCACAGCTAGTGAGGAGCAGGGCTGGGATTCGAACCCAGCTCTCACACCAACGCCTCTATTTCTTCCTTCACCTTGCCTCTCCTGAGACCCTGGCTACATTCAAACACATGGACATTTGATTCATATATAGTCCTGTAATTAATGAAGTAAATCAAAGTGAAAAATTCAAAAAACTTTTTTCTAAGGAAGTTATTTTACCGTCTCTGACTTTGAAATTTATTTTTCCCATAGGTCGGTGATATTTTCAGCTTTCCTTTCAAGAGGAAATAGAATGTAAGTGATTATGATAATAAACAACAGTCATTGAAACTGATTGTGAATATAAAGTGCTGGATAAAGCATAGCAATTGTGAGGCATAAGTCGTTGTTATTGCCTTCAAATTAGCCACATCTTTCTCAGAAAAATTAATTAACTTGCTCTCGTGGCTCCTCTGCCTCAAACTCAGCATAAATTTATTGCTCAAAAAAAAAAAAAAAAAAAACACCCAAGAGATTTTCAAATACACTCCACTCCCCAGGTCTCAATGGAAGACTTCCTTTTCTTATAGGTGAGCTTGGGTGTTTGGGCTGTGCCTTCCTGGAGTGTGAGCAAGGATGCAATACTAGACAGAACTCTTGCTTGAACTCTGTTCAGGGAGGACCATTTGGAGACTGGGGGCATATTTTGCAAGAGGAGTGAAGCTTGGACTGATTTTATAAAATTACTGATTTTTAAATGTTTTGCATTTTCCTAGGTCTGAAGTCAGTAGCATTGCCAGATGACGCCGTTATCCCGGCGGTTGTCGTCCGTGTGCTCAGAGTCAGTTAAGGACATGTCAGGAGCCAACCACTCTGACTGTAGACATCTAGAGGCACTTGCTTGCACTGCTTTGACTCAATAAAGGTTTTGCAGCGTGGTCACCCTGTCAATTAAAATGAAACAGCACAAAATGTAACAAAGGCTGCCCCTCTTGCTTAAGAGCTAACTTGTCTTGGTGTTAAATACAACCCGTGTACTGTTGACTTGTCAGTTAACATTGCCAGCCCCAAACCCTCACGTGGACTCCAGATCCATATGTCAGTATCTCCATTTAGATGTCTAATAGGCATCTCAGAAATCACACATCTCTGCACTTAACTGGCCCTTCATCTCACCCATCAAAACCAGTTTCTACCGCTATTTGCCTCATCTTAGCAGGGGCAACCCTATGTTCCCAATGGCTCAAAACAAAAATCCTAGAGTCATCCTTGACTCCTCCCTTCTCTCACACAAGGCACCTGGTCTACCAGAGAGCCTACTGACTTTACCTTTGAAGTATACCCAGTCTGGTCCCTTCTCACCACCTTCACTCTGCCACTCTGGACCTACCCATCATCATAGTTCATGTAAACCTCAACAGTTGTCTCTTACCTGATGCCCCTGTTTCTGCCCCTTGTACCCCACACCGCAGCATAGTCTCCAAAGTGATCTTTTAAACAAATGTCAGATCATGTTGTTCGACTACTCAAAACTCTCCATTGGTCCCTCCATCACTCAGAAGATAAGTCAAATTCCTAATATGACTCTGGTGCCTTTATTACTTACCTAGGTCTTCTGTAACAAATTGCCACAAACTGATCACTTAAAAAAAAAAACAGAAATTTGTCCTTACAGTTCTATAGGCCATATGTTGAAGTCAAGGTGTTGGCAGGGCTGTGTTGCCTCTGGAAGCTCTAGGGGATAATACACTCCTTGCCTCATCCAGCTTTCAGTGCCTGCCAGCGGTCCTTGGCTTGTGACTCCACCTGTCACTGCTATGTCTTTCCATCACCTTGTCCTTGGTGTATCTTATAAGGATGCGTGTGATTGCATACAAAGCCCACGTGGATAGTCCAAGATAACACTGCGGCTCCAAAATCACCGTGGATAGTGACTGCAGCCATGAAATTAAAAGATGCCCGCTCCTTGGAAGAAAAGCTATGACAAATATGCTAGACAGCGTATTAAGAAGCAGAGGCATCACTCTGCTGACAAAAGGTCCATACAGTCAGAGCTATGGTTTTTCCAGTAGTCAGGTGTGGATGTGAGGGTTGGACCATAAAGAAGCTGAGCACCAAAATTGATGCTTTCGAACTGTGATGCTGGAGAAGACTCTTGAGATTCCCTTGGACAGCAAGGAGATCAAACCAGTCAATCCTAAAGGAAATCATCCCCGAATATTCATTAGAAGGACTGATGCTGAAGCTGAAGCTCCAATACTTTGGCCACCTGATGTGAAGAGTCAACTCACTGGAAAAGACCCTGATGCTGGGAAAGATTGAAGGTAAAAGGAGAAACGGGTGGCAGAGGATGAGATGGTTAGATAGCATCACTGACTCAATGGACATGAATCTGAGCAAACTCTGGAAGATAGTGGAGGACAGAGGAGGCAGACATGCTCCAGTCTCTGGAGCCACAAAGAGTCAGACACAACTGAACGACTGAACAAGTCAAGATCTGTAGTCATATTTTTGTCATACAAAGCACTATTCACTTTTTTGACAATAAGAGAATATTCACAGGACCCAGGGGTTAGGACACAGTCGTATATTCTGGGGGCCATCATTCAATCACTATGGGTCCTGCATAACCTGCCCTTGACTCCTCCCTGGCCTCATCTCCTGCTCCTACATACTCACTGGCCTCCTTGCTGTGCCTTATGTGTTGCTGCTGTTGTTTAGTCACTAAGTCGTGTCTAATTCTTTTGCAACTCCATGGACTGTAGCCTGCCAGGCTCCTCTGTCCATGGGATTTCCCAGGCAAGAATAGTGGATTGGTTTGCCATTTACTTCTCCAGGGGAATCTTCCTGACTCAGGGATAGATCCCACATCTCCTATATTGGCAGGCAGATTCTTTACCACTGAATCACCAGGGAAGCTCAAGTTAATTTCTGCCACAGTTCCTTTGCATTTGCTGTTTCCTCTGCTGGAATGCTGGCTCTCCCACTTCGGGTTTTAACTCAACATTTATCTTCTCAGTAAGGTCTTCCCTGGACACCCAGGTAAAATTCAAATACCTCCTAGCATTTCGTTTACCCCTTCCCTGCTTTACTTTTTCTCCTTGGCACTTATATTGCAGATTTTCCCATTTTATCTAACTTATTATCAGTTTCACATAACTGTTTATTGTCTGTCTTCCCCCATCAGGATGGAAACGACCCCAGGGCAGGGGCTTCCGTCTACCTTATTCACTGACACGTCCCCAGCACCTAGAACAGTGCCTCAATTAGAGTCTTTCAGTGAATATTTGTTGAAGGAATAAACGACTGAGCACTTAACTACTCTCTACACACTCTGCAAAGGATCATCACCTCATTCTAATCCTCACAACAATACAAGATACAAACTGCTATTCCCACTTGCAGAGGGAGAAACTGAAGCTTCCAAATTTAGTAAGTCACCCAAGACCACACAGCCATTCGAAACCTAGCCTGGATTCAAGCCTGCCTGTCTGACCCTAAGCCTGTGTGCACAGTGACTACAAGTACCACTGAACTAGTTTGCTAGGGCTGCCATAACAAAGCACCACAGACCATGTGGCTTAAAACACAGAAACATATTCTCTCACAGTTCTGGAGGCTAGAAGTCTTAAAGCAAGATATCGGCGGTGTTGGTTTCTTCTGAGATCGCTCTCCTGGGCATGTAGATGGCTCTCCCTTTGCTGTGTCTCCATATAATCTTCCTGGTATGCATGTCTGTGTCCTGATTTCCTTTTCTTATAGGGACACTCAGTCAAATGATAGATGACACCACTCTAATGGCAGAAAGTGAAGAGGAACTAAAAAGCCTCTTGATGAGGGTGAAGGAGGAGAGTGAGAAAGCTGGCTTAAAACTCGACTTTCAAAAAACTAAGATCATGGCATCTGGTCCATCACTTCATGGGGAACAGATGGGGAAAAAGTGGAAACAGTGACAGATTTTATTGTCTTGGGCTCCAAAATAACTGCAGATTGTGACTGCAGCCATGAAATTAAAAGATACTTGCTCCTTGGAAGAAAAGCTATGACCAACCTAGACAGCATATTAAAAAGCAGAGATGTCATTTTGCCGACAGATGTCAAAGCTGTGGTTTTTCCAGTATTAATGAATGCATGTAAGAGCTGGACCATAAAGAAGGCTGAGGACTGAAGAATTGATGCTTTCAAATTGTGGTGCTGAAGAAAACTCTTGAGAGTCCCTTGGACAGCAAGGAGATCAAACCAGTTAATCCTAAAGGAAATCAACCCTGAATATTCATTAGAAAGACTGATGCTGAAGATGAAGCTCCAATACTCTGGCCACCTGATGCAAAGAGCCAACTAACTGGAAAAGACCCTGATGCTGGGAAAGATTGAAGGCAAAAGGAGAAAGGGGTGACAGAGGATGAGATGGTTAGATAGCATCACTGATGCAATGGACATGAATCTGAGCAAACTCTGGGAAATAGTAGAGGACAGAAGGGGCTGACATTCTGCAGTCCATGGAGTTGCAAAGAGAGTTGGACATGACTTAGTGACTGAACAGGTCAAATTGGACTAGGGCACTTTCTTAGGACCTCATTTTGGAGACCCTGTTTGCAAATAAAGTTTCATGCTGAGGTGCTGGGGATGAAGACTGCAATGTGTGAATTTGGGGCACACAATTCAGGCCGTTAACACCACTTTTCCAACAGACAGTCACAAAAGAAACGGCTCCCCTATTCTTAAATCTTTGATCCATACTTCATTTCTCTCTGACAGCTTTAATCTTCTGATCTTTAGTGGCTCCTTCCGTTTCACCCACAAAAACATATAAACCATTTAATTTTTTAAAAATCCTGAGGTTTTTCCATCCCCTTCAAGTTCGTATCCGCTCTCCACTGCCAAACCTCAAAAAAATTCTCTTTTTTCATCACTTAAAATCATTCTCCTCTCACCACCTTTGGTACTGCTTTTGCTGAAGTCACAGAGCCCAGGCCAGTGGCTTCTTTCAAGCTTCCTACCCCTTCACCTACCTTTGCACAGTGCCCGGTGGCCGCTGGCTCTCACCTCACGCCACGTGTTCGTCTCTGACAAGAGGATGCTCCTCGGCTGCAAAAGGGAAAAGCAACTTGGGGGCAATTTCTGGTTGTTGGAATAAGAGGTGATGATTTCCAGGTTTAGTATTTAGGGTTACTACTTAGAACTAGGGCTTCCCCGATAGCTCAGATGGTAAAGAAACCGTCTACAATGCAGGAGACCTGGGTTCTATTCCTGGGTCAGGGAGACCCCCTGGAGAAGAGAATGGCAACCCACTCCAGTATTCTTGCCTGGAGAATCCCATGGACAGAGGAGGCTGGTGGGCTACAGTCCATGGGGCCGTAAAGAGTCGGACAGGACTGAGTGACTAACACGATCATTTAGGACTAACCCTAAATATAGGTTACCATGTCATAGTGGGGACACATTTATACTAAAAAATTGCTCACTGTTTATCTGAAACTCAAATTTGTTTGTCATGTGGCAGTTCCATAAATATTGAATTTAGGTGAATGGCCTCTCCTGACTTTGCACCTTCAGCAACGTCTACTAGTCACAGTGGTGATTTGGGGACTGAGGATAGCAAGGTGGTGCCCAAAATGGGCAAGGATTTGAGAAAGGGAGAACACACAGAAGATACTGTAAGTTCAGAGAGAACAGCTGACTAGGAGAGACATAAGCCCACCCAGAAAATTCCCAGAGATCTGGGAAAAAGATGCACCAAGGTATCTACCTTATGAAAAAGAAGTTCAAGCCAGTTGATTGCAATATGAAAGAAAGAGATCATTCATATCATCTGTAACATAATTTAGAATACTTCAGCCAAGACAGAGTGATATATATGTACCCAACACGACTTTGGCGACTGAATAACAACAAAGTATTCTGGGAATACCCAACCAGGAATACAGTTAGCCTTTGGAAGATCCTGTGAAAGATCTGGCAGGTATCCACACGCTATAGAACTGTCTCTAAACAGTGCTACATCCACATTAGTAGAAAGAGCTACTGCAGAAGCTTCAACGCTACCATCAGGTTTGTAACTAGCAAATATGGAGAGAGTAACATGGAAACTGATATTACCATATGTAAAATAGATAGCCAATGGGAATTTGCTGTATGGCTCAGGGAACTCAAACAGGGGCTCTGTGACCATCTAGAGGGGTGGCATGGGGAGGGAGATAGGAGGGAGGTTCAAGAGGGAGGGGACACATGTATGCCTATGGCTGATTCATGATGATGTTTGACAGAAAACTCAAAATTCTTAAAGCAATTATCCTTCAATTAAAAAATAAACTTTTTAAAAAATAAAATGTATGGGAAAAAATATTTCACTACAGATGTGAGTGGTGCTAAAGATAAGGGAATTGGCTTGAAATGCTGTACAGGCACCCTGTATTGAGTGGGATATCAGATCCGGGATCCAGCATATGCTTGGAAGGGCCTGTTTCAATCACCCCCTACTGACCCCACTGGTAATAGAGATTGCCAAACAGGTGACACTTGGCACTGGACAGGTAAGATGGACAGCAGTTTATTAATCATGTATACTCACAGCCTGGGAGGAGGACCCTGAATGCCACATGAAGTCATGTGGGCACTGTACTCAGGAACTGAGTGAATAACCGGGGACTGTGGGAGGCAGGCTTTGCAGTATCAAGGTGGTAGGGGGTGGGGGGCGGTCCCTGGCTCCCTCTGGAGATGCAGCTGGTCTGTTTGAATAATTCTGTGGGCTTGCAGGGAACTGGAGCCTTCTGTTCAGGGATGAGCAGGGACTGTGCTGGTTCCTGTGATGAGGACGTTTGTTTGGCCAGTGGATCTTACCTCCAGGAGCCATGTGTGAAGGGGAACCTACAGTTAGGCCATTCAAAGCCCTCCTGATTTTACAAGAGCTGTCAAAGCAGCAAAAAATATGGGGCCTGGGTTCCCCTTGGTCCCACATGTTCCTTCTTCAAGGAGGATTCATCCCTTTAGCCTAAAGCTGGTCCCACCACCACTGTCATGTCTCCCCGAGACAAACATGACATGCAGAGTATTGCTGGACACCTAGGACGCCACCAAACTTGAAAGACGAGGTTGAAAGCGTGACTTTTGCTGGCTAATAAACGCGTGTGGTATCTTCTGAGAATTGCTGTTCCATTGTACCGTACCTCCTGAGGAAGACAGTTTGCGGGAGAGACTATAATACTTCTCATGTACCTCTCGTTTTCAGACTTCTCTTCAAATTGTGAAAGGTCAGTTGTGGCCCTAGTGGTCTAGAAGGCTTGGAAATGCCCAGGGGGCTGACCCTAGGGAAGCACAAGCAGCCCCCTCACGTCTATTCTCAGCGCCCTTCTCCCCTCACTCACACTCACTCTCCTATGTATCTGTCCCTAGGGCTCCAAGTATAAGCTCTCGTGGATTTTCTCAGGAGCACTAGAGCCTGGTCTACTCTGGAGCATCAGATTTACTTTCCTACCTGTGTGGTGAACATGTCCACATGACATCATTAATTAATTAATCCAACCATTTATCAGACATTTAATGGGTAATAAGTGTTCTAGATACAAACATACCTGAGGCATCTTGCTGTCTCCATGGAGTCTACGTTTGGTGGGGGTGTCGTCCAGGCACATAAGCTCAACAGTTCCAGTATATTATTACCATCTATCCCCAAACTGATTCTTCCTTTTCCAACCAAAGACATCACCATCCCACTGCCTGCTAAACCTTACTGCTCCAAAGTCATATCTGTTTCCTCTCTTCACCATCCTCACAAGTCCCACTGAGCCAGCAGCATAGCAATATAATCTCAATAAATAAACGACTTTGTTACAGCCCCTTAACCTCCATCTCCAAGCTTACTACTCTAATATTTTAAGTTATCGTTCTTAAGGTCTCTTTTAAACATAGATTATTGTCTGCAAAGAGTTGTACTTTCTGCTTTATGCATATTGGCTATCTATCTTTAAAAGATCTTTTAATCAAGGTTCTCCTGATGTATAAGGTGAAATGTCTAAAACTTCAAAGAGTCTGAAAACTCTTTTGTCTAAAAGACCAAAACAAGCCAACAAATACGGTCTGGTTTTTTAAGGCCAGATCTGAAGTGGGGAAAGAAACATCTCCGCTGCTGAGAAAGATGCTGATAGTGCTATTCAGAAAGGGACCCAGAGGACTCCAGTTTTAAACAAACTGTAATAACAAGACACTGTCAGCCAAAAGAGAAAGCTGATCCCCCGACGTGAAGGGTGCCAGCAATATACCACCTTCCTCCGCTCAGCGAGGCTGCTGACGCCCGATGACGCACCTCCCACCCGCTTTGTGGCAGAGCCGATCAGTTCCCTTTGAATGAAATCTTTATTCAGTTCAACCACTTCAACACTCCTGGGGGAAGGGAGAGAGAACAAGAGAAGGATTCCAGAAACAATGGAGCCCCAAACGCCAAGTTTCTGTTCTCGTTACTGTTCAGGTTTTGGCCCCGGGAAGACGGTCTCAATTCCATGTTTTTCGTTAAGCTGGTTTGTTTGGCAAAATCCACTGATAAATACAAAACTCTGAGGTCAGTCTCACCTTACTCGGAAAAGAGGGGAGCTGGGAAGAAGGTCAGCTTTCTGTGGTCGGGGAGACTCTGGAAGCCACTGAGCTGCTGTTGACAACGGGAGGCAAAGATATGGGCCAGATAATTTTTTCTTTACAAATGTGTGAATCTAGGACTTTTTTTTACCCCCCTTTACAAACCCAACATACAAACGATCCTTTGTTGAAGGCTTCATACCAGGGCCCGGGTGGGGGAGGGGAAGGCAGGGTGGATGTGTGGGTAGAGTGAACAGGGTGGAATCCATAGATATAGGTCAAGATGTGTTTTTTTAGTGAATAAACACCCAGACTGATCCCTGCCTCTTCTCCCTGATATTCTTATCCTCAGCTACTCATAGGCAGTCATGTCTTACCCCATAAAAAGGCAAGATGGTGAGGGAAGTGGGAGAGGGCAAGGGCCTGGGTACCCGCAGGGCAGGGGGGCAGTCTGG
>NW_011494274.1:1900028-1946585 GCF_000754665.1 Bison bison bison | reverse complement strand
CTAAATGTGAACAGGAATCTGTTTCAATGCTGGAAATTGAAAGGCCAAGGTAAATAATTTTGTGTCAACACTTGTGAAATCATAATGAGTGCCATGCTTTAAGTGCTTCCTAAGTGCTAAGCACGACTCATTGGAAAAGACCATGATGCTGGGAAAGATTGAAGGCAGGAGAAGGGGACGACAGAGGATGAGATGATTGGATGGCATCACTGACGCAATGGACGTGAGTTTGAGTAGGCTCTGGGAGTTGGTGATGGACAGGGAAGCCTGGCATGCTGTAGTCCATGGGGTCGGCAAGATTCAGACACGACTGAGCAACTGAACTGAAGTGCCAAGAGCCGTTCTGCATGTTTACCTACTTATCACACAATCTTATGAGATGGGTAATATTACCATCATCCCATATTATATAGGTGGGGAGACAGGCTCAGAGAGGCTTAGCAACTGGTCTGAGGTCACACAGCTGGAATCTGAACCCAGGCAGTCTGACTTCAGAGCCTATGCTCTTTAACTGCCCCCCACAGACCTGTCCTGTCTCCAGTATGTGATTAGTGGCAAGTGACCTAGGCAACACTCCCCCCCGCCCCCCACCACACACACACACTCACTTATTTCCATGGATAAAGGGCAGCAAAGTAGGGTTGTCCAGAAGGACAAAGATAATCACAGTAGGAGAGGGTAGCAGCTGCACTGATTCCTTGGACCGGCCAAGATTACAGGTCTCACTGTGCTGGGCCAGGCGCACACTCCTCCATGCCAGGATGCCAACCAAGCACTGAGAGAGGGCTGCACAGGGCCTCACCACTGTGTTGCTGGAGATGGGTGCTCACCCTGGTGGGAGGGAAGGCAAAGCCAGTAAACTGCCCTCCACTGTGAAGGAGACTGATGTGCTAATACTGGCACTTATGTATCTAGGAAGTAGACATGTTGCGTGTCATCCAGTGACCCACCAAAGATATGTAGCTTGGATTCAGTCTGTGGACTAGAAAATAAACATCTTGATGGTCATAGTACAGCCAAAGGTCTCCTGGTTGGTGTCTTCATCAGTTCAGGCTGCTCTAATAGAATACCCCGGTACAGACAGAGAGGCCTAGGCAACAAGCATTTAGCTCTCACATACAGGATGTCCAAGATCAAGGTACCAGCAGGACAGCGTCTGGTGAGAAATCGCTTCCTGGTTTGTAGACAGCTGTTTTCTCATATCCTCACAGGGCAGAGAGCCGAAAAAAAGGAAGCTCTCTTGTATGTTTTCTATAAAGGCACTAATTGCATCATGGTGGCTCCACCCTCATGACCTAATTACCTTCCAAAGGCTCCGTCCAAATACCATCACATTGCGGATTAGTGTTTCAACATATGGATTTGGGGGGGGCGGGGACATGGACATATGGTCCCTAACAGATGCCATTCTATAAGTCTACATCAGCATCGTTAAAAATTACACGCGCACACACAATGCAGTCCTGAATTGATTCAGAGAGAGCTCTGGCTCACTGATGAGCACCTCTACCCAAGCCTCATGCAGCCAGAAAGTTTAATTAATTGTCTCATTGTATTCAATGTGTCACTCTACTGTCTCCCCACTATTCCACTGCCCGGAATATAGAAGTACTCAATTTGTTGCTGTAGTTCAATCACCCGGTCATGTCCAACTCTTTGTGACCCCATGGTCTGCAGCACCAGGCCTCTCTGTCCTTCATCTTCTCCCGGAGTTTGCCCAAATTCAGGTCCGTTGCATTAGTGATACCATCTAGCCATCTCATCCTCTGATGCCCTCTTCTCCCCTCAGTCTTTCCCAGCATCATGGTCTTTTCCAATGAGTCAGCTCTTGGCATCAGATGACCAAAATGCTGGAGCTTTAGCTTCTGCATCAGTCTTTCCAATGAGTATTCAGGGTTGATTTCCTTTAAGATTGACTGGTTCGATCTCCTCACTGTCCAAGGGACTCTCAGGAGTCTTCTCCAGCACCACAGTTTGGAAGCATCAATTCTTTGGTGCTCTGCCTTCTGTATGGTCCAGATCTCACAACTGTTCATGACCACCAGGAAGATCACAGCCTTGACTATACGGACCTTTGTCAGCTGAGTAATGTCTCTGCTTCTCAGCACACTGTCTAGGTTCGTCATGGCTTTCCTGCCAAGAAGCAATTGTCTTCTGATTTCATGGCTGCAGTCACCAACTGCAGTGATTTTAGAGCCCAAGAAGAGGAAGTCTGTCACTACTTCCACCTTTTCCCCTTTTGTTTGCCATGAAGTAATGGGGCCGGATATCAAGATCTTAGTTTTTTCATATTTAGTTTTAACCAGTTTTTTTCACTCAGCTAGAACTGTTAAATTCAGTTACTCAGACTGTCCTGTTTCTCCATGTAATTAAGGTCCATCTATACCTTCTTCCCAAAACTTCCAGTGTGTTCATACCTCACGCAGTGGTCTCTAGATTCTGACCACACTAAACCACCTCTATTGACTCACAGCAGAGATGGCTACAACTTGCAGTTATTGCCAGTATTTTCATAATTGAAAGGAAGCAAAAGTTCCAGAGTAAAGATCATAGTGGGTCAAGAAGAATGTAAAGATTTTCCAGACTATCAGAGAGAAATCTAAAAATACTAATATCTCTATATTTTGTTTAACTCAGTCAGAACTCCTCCATTTAAAAAACAAATGTGTCCAGTGAAAGAATCTCTTAAAATATTTAAACAGCTGCCTTCATCCATCTCTCTACTCTCAAGCCCCTATCTTAAATCTCTGGACCAAAGTCCATAGATCCTTTCCTCCTAGGAATGATGAAGCTATGGAATTAAGGTTATAAATTCAGTCAAGCTCCAGGACCAAGTTCCAAGTTGAAGTGTTAAGGTCTAATGTTGATATTTTGCTTTTTAAGTCAACCAAGTCATAATTTGAAACAGTTGTTCATCGGCAAATCAATTTTCTTACTTTTTTCCTGATCTTCAGATAACAGTCTCAACAATTAAAAGTTTAAAACGGGGGTCAGTGAGCTAAGCTATGTTTTTAGGTCTCAATACTCAAGTTCGTTAACTCACAAAATCTTATACCAAAATTTCAATGTGAATTGGAAAGAAAAGCGACTGGGAGTCAAAAAAGAATAATGAACCATTGCCCAAAAATGTCTGTTCCTTCTTTTGGCTCACCCATTTGTGCTGTAAATATTTGAGTAAGGTAAAGACATAAGGTACTCTCTCTAACCCCAGAGACCAGTTCCAGCCAGTGAGTCAGCATGTTCTTTGTCTTCTCAATCAATTTCCAGTAGGAAGCTCTCCCTCTGAGAAAAGGCATCTGATCATGTTGCTTTTATGCCAAGTTCTGCTCACCAAGTTAAGTCACTGAGTCTTGCAGTTTTCCAGTTAAGGGTGTTAAGGTTTGACCCTTGCTTTGGAGGGCGATTTAGGACTTATTCTTTCTGTTGTCGGCAAACTTCCAAGGAGGTACTACAAAAGCAACTTTTTCCTAGTTGGGTATTGAACATCATTCAAATGGTGGCCAAAAAAAAGCCAATGGCTTATATTCTGAGAGCTCTGCCAGCAAGTGAGATCCAAAATACTTTATAGATGCTAACAGTGACACAAGACATATTGAAGGGTGAGAGAGTTCCAAGATTTAAGTTAGAATAGTGCTTTCTGGTGAGATGCATGCTATTAAGAACTAAAAGAGAGGTGAAGAAATGAAGTTAAGGATTGGAGAATCATAAATATCTTACTTATGAAGAATGAAGAGAGAGAAGGCATTACTGTCAGGGGAGGTTTGGCATTTTGCTTTTTTGTATGGGAAATACATACATGTTTGAAATTGGTGATCCTTAAGCAGAGGTGCGCAGATGATTCTGAGGATTTTTTTTTTAACATATTAAATCAGACTCTCTGCAGCAGTGATGGGGTGGGGGTTAGATACGGATTGTGGAAAAAGCACTTCAGGTAGTTCTGACATACACTTCTAGTTAAGAAAACTTGTGCTGCATACATATTTTTCTTCCTTTATTCCTAAACTACAGCTTAATTTTTCCAGTGCCATTATATTAAAAAAAAAGCTCAGATTATAAAAGCAATTCATTGAAAATTTGGAAAACATGGAAAAGTGCATATAGAAAGTCTAAAATCTCCACTAAACCTTTTAGCCAAAGATATCCTTTTTAGTCCAGGGAATCTATGTAGAACCTGTGGATAAATTTCAGAGGGTCCATGGCCTGCTGCTGCTGCTAAGTCACTTCAGTCGTGTCCGACTCTGTGTGACCCCATAGACAGCAGCCCACCAGGCTCTGCCGTCCCTGGGATTCTCCAGGCAAGAACACTGGAGTGGGTTGCCATTTCCTTCTCCAATGCATGAAAGTGAAAAGTGAAAGTGAAGTTGCTCAGTTGTGTCTCTTAGCGACCCCATAGACGGCAGCTCACTAGGCTCCTCCGTCCATGGGATTTTCCAGGCAAGAGTACTGGAGTGGGTTGCCATTGCCTTTTCCGGGTCCATGGCCTACACCTCTGCAAATGTATGGAAAATCACTGTGCTTTTTCCCCCCACCCCAAACATATATATGGCTTTTAAAATATTGGTAGTATATTTTGTTTTGAAATTGCTTTTTTTTTCAGTCAGTAAGACATATTCCTTTTTGGGCTTCACTGCAGTGCTCGGGCTTCTCACTGCAGTAGCCTCTCTTGTTGCAGAGCACAGGCTCTAGGCATGTGGGCTCAGTAGTTGTGGCTCACAGACTTAGTTGCTCCATGGGGTGTGGAATCTTCTGGGACCAGGGTTCAAATCTGTGTCCCTTGCATTGGCAGGTGGATTTTTATCCACTGCACCACCAGGGAAGTCTTGGCATATTCTCAATATCCCATGTACTTAAGTTACCTTTGAGAATATCACTGAATCAGTAAAATTCCAACAGCCATTCCCTACATTGTTGGACAGCGATGCTATCCCTATTTGCTACTATAAACAAGCCTGGAATTAACATCCATGTATATAAATCTCTACATTTTTGTCTATTTCCTTCCCCCCACTCCCCATTCTGAGATGTACCTGAGATGACCCAGAATCACTGCAGCAAATGGTATGTCCTTCGAAAGGAATCTTGGAATCTTTGTCTTGGAATCTATTGACTTTGGGAAAGATCTTATCCAATCTGCACACCCACCAGGAGTATATTGAAGTGAGAGTGACTCTGGTTTTTGGTTTGTACACTTTTAAAACAGATTGTGTGACTTCGATTTCAGGTTTTTTGTAATAATAAAGTTCTTTTGGAAAATGGCAGCCTGATAAAGGCCCCCAGTGTACTTATATGAGCTGCCTGGAGAAGAAATACCGAAGAACTTACTGAGTTAGTATTACACCCCCCTCAGGACTCCAGCCCAGGCTCTTCTTCCTCCAGGATGATGCTCCTGGTGACTGGTTCATTCCTGCAGTGTACATGTGGTGGCGTGTCCACATCAGGGCCCCCAGCATCCGAGCATGCTCTTGGCGAGTCTCAGGAGGTAATCCTCAAGTGTGAGTCCTGGTGGAAGGCAAAGCCCTGCCTCTTGTCACCAGAGCTTTAGGAGCAACACACCCTCTTCTAGCAGTTGGCATGGGGTGTCTGACCCAGGTTCCACCAACTGGATGTTCCACCTCAAGATTTTGTCTTTTGGGGACAACACAGGCACAGAGCCAGAAATTAACCAGGCCAGCAGCGGGGTCCAGCAGCTGCAGTGGCCAGTGCAGGGCTTCAGCTTCATCCTAGGGCAGGACGGGGGGCTGTGTATCCTTGAGTTCATCTATCCTTTTCTGGAGACTTCTCTCTTGCCTTCTGTGGTAGGCTGAATAACAGCCTGCCTCCCTAGAAATATCCTGTAAATCCTTGACACCTGTGAATATGTTACTTTCCATGACTAAAGGGACTTTGCCGATGTGACTCAGTTAAGAATCTTGAGATGGGGAGATTGTTCTGGACTATCTGGGTGGGCCCAGTATAATCAATAAAGATTCTTTATAAGAAAAGGTGAGGTATAGGGCATTCGTGATGGGAGAAGGCCATGAGCTGATGGCAGCAGGGATTGGAGGGATGTAGCCACAAGCCAGGCAATGCTGGCAGCCTTGACAAGCTCCAAGAATAAATGAACAGATTCTTCCACAGAATCTGCAGAAGGAATCAGCCTTGCTGACCCCTTGATTTTAGCTCGCTCAGACTTATGGGCTTCTGACCTCCAGAATGGTAAAACAATAGATTTGGCTTGTTTTAAGCTAAGTTTGCCCTGATTTGTTACAGCAGCAGTAGGAAACTCATACAATTTCCATTCATTTCACGATATCCTCCAGATGAGATGTCTTCTTAATTCAGCCACAATCCATTCCAGTTGCTTATCACCCACCTCCAGCCCTCAGTGTGGGGTTGGATCCACGCTCCGTGCTCCCACGTCATCCCCTGCTTTCCTTGAGGAAGCCCTGCTCACTCCGAGTGGTGACACTCTACCAGCTGGGCTACCTCCCTCTCCCGACTGCAGACTCAACAAGCAGGGAAGTTGAGTGTGCTCCGTCTTTGGACCCCAGCATCTGGGACAACCTATGAATAAATGTTAGTAAAATGAACAGATCAGAACTTATTTGAATGTACACATGTGCCAAAAAGGTGAAAGCAGCTTGTTGTTGTTTAGTCACTCAGTCGTGTCCAACTCTTTTGTGACCCCATGGACTGTAGCCTGCCAGGTTCCTCTATCCATGGGATTATCCCAGGCAAGAATACTGCAGTGGGCTGCCATTTCCTTCTCCAGAGAATTGTCCCCACCTGGCGATGGAAACTGTGTCTCCTGCATTGGCAGGTGGATTCTTTACCACTGAGCCATCAGGGAAGCCCTGAGAAATTAACAAAAAAGTTATTTGAATAGATGGAGAAACATTTTATATTAAGTTCCTTTTCTATATATATGCACTCGGTCGTGTCCAGCTGTTTGTGATCCCATGGTCTGTAGTCTCCCAGGCTCCTCTGTCCATGGGATTCTTCAGGCAGGAATACTGGAGCAGGTTGTCATTTCCTCCTCCAGAGGATCTTCCCGACCCAGGGATCGAACCCATGTATCTTATGTCTCCTGCACTGGTAGGCAGATTCTTTCCCACTGTGCCACCTGGGAAGCCCTCCTTTTCTATAGACAATGGAAATTATTTAAAAACGGTATACTTATCTCAAAGTGAAATTCTGCTCTGATTTATGACAAGAGTTTTAAAAAGCTGATTTTCAAGTGAACATGAAATACTAAACATACAATATGTTAGCGAAATTTCTTGGATAGAACTGAAAGCAGAGCAAATGTAATCAATTTATGATATTATTAAAACCTAAGGGGAAATGAAATGTCCGTTTCAGGAACACCGGGCGTGTCCATGTTTCTCACACTTCAGTATTATTGCAGGACACTCCAGCGGCTGTTCGCAAGATCTTGATGGTCTGCTAAACCTGGCTTTATCCAGGCTGGTGTGGAACACACATTTAAGACACTTGGGCTTAAGAGAGCTCTCTCCCTCGCATGACAGGGAGTTTTAAAGGATTTTCTCCCCTCCCCACCCCCACTGTGTTCCCTAAATTTTTTAAGCCCTTGGACTCTATCCTACAAAAATGTAAAAGCACAGTGCACACAGATATTCGCTGCAGCTCTATTTGTAATCGCATTCCCTTGGAAGCAACCCAAATGTCAATCACCTGGAAAGTGGTTGAATAAATTACGGGACATCCATAATCTGGAGGGCTATGCATTCCTTAAAAAGAATGAGGTAGTTTTATACACAGAGTACCTGCTTTAAAATCATAGTTCACTGCTCTGCTCAAAACCCTCTGGGCCCTCCAGTTGTATTTACGTAAAATCCAAACTTCTTCCCCGGGAAGGCGCTAGTGGTAACAAACCTGCCTCCCAATGCAGGAGACGTGAGATGTAGGTTTGATGCCTGGGTCAGGGAGATCTCCTGGAGAAGGGTATGTGATCTGTTCCAGAATTCTTGCCTTGAGAATCCCACAGACAGAGGAGCCTGGAGGGCGACAGTCCATGGGGTCGCACAGAGTCAGACATGACTGAAGCGACTTAGCACGCACCCAGGGATAAAACAGCCAATGTGGGTGCTGTGTCTGCCTCTCTGACCTTGGGGTTTCCTCTCCCTTCTCCACCAGAATTCAGTGTGATGGGCTGCTCCAGCAGCGTCCCCTTACTGACTCCCTGCCGCCACAGGTCCTTAGCACTTGATGTTTTCTCAGCTAGGACCATTTTGCACTTGACCTATGTCTCTCAGCTTAGTTACACAGTAAAACCATCTGCATTCCAGGCCACATCCCAAACCGATCAATTCAGATTCTCAGGAGTGGTACCCAGGCAACAAAGTGGTTTCGGTTTGGGTTGCTTATTTGTTTTTAAGCTTCCCAGGTGGTCTCCTGCACAGAGAACCAGGGGGCTTCCGACCTGGTGGCTCCTCTCCAACATTCAGGGCACAGTTTAAATGTCACTTCCTTGGAGAAAAGATGATTGCACTACTTTTAAAGCTAGATAACCGGTAGAGTTTAAAAAGAAAAATAAAAGCAAAAGCAAAAGACAAGTACAAAATGACATCAAATTTGTAATCACAAAGATGGTAAGTATGAGATACCATACACCAAAAAGACAGCTGCTGCTGCTGCTGCTAAGTCACTTCAGTCGTGTCTGACTCTGTGTGACCCCATAGACGGCAGCCCACCGGGATCCCCCATCCCTGGGATTCTCCAGGCAAGAACACTGGAGTGGGTTGCCATTCAGACAGCAGAGCAATATAAAAGCAGATGGAATTTAAATTTCATTTTGCCCACTGGCTAACTGTGATCCTATAGCCGTTACTGGCTCTCTATGAGCCTGTATGAAAAGCAGATAATCATACCCACCTAGAAGAGTTTTTTTAAGGAATAACAAGACCACAGCTGGCACATAATGAACACTAGGTAAATAGTATTAGCCATGATTAAGTAACAAATGGTTTGTTGAAGCAGTAATGTCTCAGAACTTAAAAAATATAGAAAATGTCAAATATCTGGGGATCAGAGAGGGCTTCTCCAAGTAAGTGGAATTTTACTTTTGTCTTAAAGTAAAGCTAGAATTTGGCAAGCAGAGAGAATGGTGAGGGTTTCAAGCGGCAGGCACCCCCAGAAGCGACAAAGGTTAGAAGCAGAATTTTGCAGAGTGCGTTTGGTGAAGAGGGAGTTAAACAAGAAGAAAGAGCTTGCCCAGAAAGACAGTGCAGCCCCATGTCAGGGTGGGCGAACCTTCTGTTTTCTGTCATACAGCATCTTTTTAGCACTGGCGTTTCCCTGAATTAAATTGTGTGGAAGAGTAAGTCTCTGATTGGAAGCAGATCCATCAGGCATAGAGGTAGAGAGGTGAGGGTGGTAGGAGACATTGCCTTCGACAGGAGCTTGTGTGATCTCTTGGAGGCTGACTCTGGGCCATGAATTGGCCAATGTCAAGGAAGCAGGCTTGTAAGTTTTCCCAGGGACAGACCACAGACTAGGTCTGCTGCCCGTGGTGCTCCCAAGGGAAACCTCAACTACCCTCAGGGCTGGGAGACCAGCTCTGTGTGAGCCAAGGGTCTCAGCTGCAGGTCAGGCTCCTGCAACCAAGGGATATTCAACGAAAGATCTACTGAAAAAGGACAGGCAAGGTTAAGGGACCAGCAAGAGATGGATGTGGGGAGGAAGAGAGCTGCAGGAGTCCTCAGAGGGATGGCCAACCCGCAGCCCAGCAGGAGTGAGCTGGGGGAACAGACACCCCAGTCCCTCTGCTTGTCTGTCCTCTTCTGCAGGTAACTTCCCATTGGCCGAGCCCAAGTGAGAAGCCGGAGGACAAGGCGTCCGTAGATGCAGTCCATACACATCAGTCTCCGGGGCACAGAGTGGGATGGAGATGTGTAGAGAGTGGATCTGGAATATCCAGCACGGGGAACAATCTTACAGAAAACAAGCCCACAGAAGGGGCTGATTACCAGCTCACATCCGATGCTGGCAAAGATTGAAGGCAAAGGAAGGGAGCGGCAGAGGATGAAATGGTTATAGCATCACTGACTCAATGGGTATGAATTTGAGCAAACTCCGAGAGATGCTGAAGGACAGGGAAGCCTGGTGTGCTGCAGTCCATGGGGGTTGCAGAGAGTGGACACGACTTAGTGACTGAACAAGAACAATCCTCAAGGGATCCCCCTTAGTGGGTCTCCTCTTCCTGTCTCTCTACCTCCCACCTTCACCCCTGCACATGAGCTTGATCATCCAGCCTTACCAACTGGACCCCCTGCTGCTGCTGCTGCTGTTGCTTCAGTCGTGTCCAACTCTGTGCGACCCCATAGACGGCAGCCCACCAGGCTCCCCTGTCCCTGGGATTCTCCAGGCAAGAACACTGGAGTGGGTTGCCATTTCTTTCTCCAACGCGTGAAAGTGAAAAGTGAAAGCGAAGTCACTAAGTCATGTCAGACTCTTCTCGACCCCATGGACCACAGCCTACCAGGCTCCTCCATCCATGGGATTTTCCAGGCAAGAGTACTGGAGTGGGTTGCCACTGACCTCCTAGTATCTCTCAAAAATGTACTCAGCTCACACCATATACCTAATTCCATAGGGATTAAAGATTTATGGTTTTACTTCTTACAGCTAATAGTACTAGATGAAAAACCTCACTGGATATTTATATAACCATGGAGTAAAGAGAGGACTTCTCAAACATGGCCTTAAAGACAAAACCACAGAGGAGAAGACTGATAGACTGAACTACATAAAAATTAGAAACTTCCATTTGACAAAACCCACTGTAAACGAAGTTGAAAAGGCATCCAAAATATAACCAGAACAACATTCAAACAACAGAATAAGAAAGTATCTTTTTAGCAAATTTGAATAAAAGGAGTACTGTCTAAATATATAAAGGTCTCATACAAATAGATAAGAACTGACCCAAATTGGGGGGTGGGGAGCAGGGGAGCTAAGAAGAAAACTAAACAAAGAAAGAAAATGCTGTGAAAATAAAAATAGATGCATAGGCAAAGGACACAGACATGATAAAGGAGGAAAAACAACTTGATAACAGCATATGGCAGCATGTTTACTCAATCCAAGAAACACACATTTAAACAAGAAACCCTTTCTCCAACCAAACTCACCAAGATTGTTCTTAATGAAATACTTGGTCCAGGCAGGTGTGCACTGAGAACTCTCATGCTTGCTTGCTTGTTGTTGTTGTTTAGTCGATAAGTTGTGTCCGACTTTTGTGACCCCATGGGCTGTAGCCTCTGTCCTTGGGATTTCCCAGGCAAGAATACCGGGGTGGGTTGCCATTTCCTTCTTCAGGGGATCTTCCCAACCCAGGGATTGAACCCACAACTCCTGCATTGCCAGGCTCATTCTTTGTCACCGAGCCACCAGAGAAAAGTACAAATTATTACAGTCTTAAAAAGCAAATTGGCAGTTCAGTATTGAGAAACGTTTAACATTCATCCCCCTTAACCTCACTTGAAAATTCTGGGGATTTTTACTTGCTAGAATCTACTCAAACGCTCTCCTGCTCATAAAGTGCAAGCACCTCAATATGGCGTGCACCTTCCAGGCTCCATCAGCCTCACCTCCCAGACACTTGCCACTCCACCAGCGTGAAGTCTCTTTCCTTGGCACACGCCCTGCTTTGCACTTTCCTGTTTACCTTCCTCCACTTAGCTTGGCTGGCTCTGCTTACCATTTTGGAATCCGCTAAGTTGTCAGTGGGTGTTCTGTGATCACCTGCCAAATTGATTTATTTTCCCTTTTCCATGTATCCGTAACACCCAGTGTATACAGTTTTACAAATTTACACACTTGTTTACATATATTACATATTTATACATCTATTTACATGTCAATCTCCACCATCTTGGTTTCTCCCTTTGTATCCCCTGTACTGGTTATTTTCAAGTAGAGGCAATTCTGTCACCCAGAGGAACATTTAGCAAATGCCTAGAGACATTTTGGGTGGCCAGAACTGGAGGAAATGGATGATGCTACTGAACACCCTACACTGTACAGGAAAGTCCCACAATAAACAATTATCCAGCCCAAAATGTCAACAGCGCCAATGTTCAAAAAGTCTATCCTACACCTAGCTTCTTCCTAGCATGAGACACAGAAAGCACACACCAAATATATATATATATATATTGCTGTTTACTTGCCCAGTCGTGTCTGACTCTTTGTGATCCCATGGACTGCAGCACGCCAGGCCTCTCTGTCCCTCACCATCTTCCAAAGTGTGCCCAAGTTCATGTCCACTGCATCAGTGATGCCTTGCAGCCATCTCATCCTCTAACACCCTCTTCTCCTTCTGCCCTCAATCTTTACCAGCTTCAGGGACTTTTCAAATGAGCCAGCTGTTGGCATCATGTGACCAAAATACTGGAGCTTCAACTTCTCTGTCAGTCCTACCAATGAATATTCAGGGTTGATTTCCCTTAGGACTGACTGGTTTGATCTCCTTGCTGTCCAAGGGACTCTCAGGAGTCTTCTCCAGCACCACAGTTTGGAAGCATCAATTCCCTCACGCTCTGCCTTCTTTATGGTCCAGCTCTCACAACTACACGAGACCACCAGGAAGACCATAGCCTTACTATACGGACCTTAGTTGGCAGAGTAACGTCTGGTTTTCAGCACACTGTTCAGGTTTGTCATAGCTTTCCTGCCAAGAAGTAATCGTCTTCTGATTTCATGGCTGCAGTTACCATCTGCAGTGACTTTAGAGCCCAAGAGGAAATCTGTCACTACTTCCACTGTTTCCCCTTCTATTTGCCATGAAGTAATGGGGCCGGATGCCATGATCTTAGTTTTTTTAATATTTAGTTTTAAGCAGGCTCTTTCACTCTCTTCCTTCACCATCATCAAGAGGCTCTTTAGTTCCTCTTCACTTTCTGCCATTAGAGTGGTATCATCTGCTAGTCTGAGGTTATTGATGTTCTTCCTGCCTATCTTGATTCCAGCTCATCCAGCCCGGCATTTCTCATGTGCTCAGTGTATAGGTTAAACAGGGCGACAGCAGACAGCCCAGTGGTACTCCTTTCAATTCCAATCAGTTGTTTCGTACAGGGTTCTAATTGTTATTTCTTTATTATATATATATATATATATATATATTTTATGTATATATGTATGTGTATGTATATAATGAACAAGCCCAATTTCTTCTTCCATACAATGGTTGTAATCATGTCAGAAGGTTGCAGGGAGGATTAAGAGACAACATAAGAACAGTGTCTGCTACAAGATTGATACTCCATCAATTGATATTAGTTCATCCTAATAATAAGTGCATAAATTAAAAATACAGACACAGGATGTTTTGTTCCTAAAATAATGACTCATTTCATAAACTGCTTCATTTTATAGCTGAAATGTCCATCTTTAAAGGATAATGATCGCCTAAATAGTTGGCATCTAGTTTCTAGTTTACCGGCACACCATGTTTTAAATGTATGCATAAGGAATTAGAAGCTGAGTCTTGTAAAACAAATAATTATCTTTCTTGACTTATAGATACAATTTCATAGGCATGTATAAAAATTTTATTCAAAATAGTTAGAATACTAATAGAACAATGATTCAATTGAATGTTAGCAGAAATTTCACAGGGATTTATTTTGAAATTACATTTTTGGCATTTATGCCAAAATAGGCAAATATACTAAAATACAAAGTCAAGCAAATAATAATTTTTTTCAACTGTAGGTGAGATATAGTCAGAATCCAGAATAACACTTTAAATACTTTGTCATAATACATAACCCACTCAAATACTAACAAGCTTTCTGTAATCTATGCTAAAAATTAACAAACTTTTAACAATTCAGTTCTTCGTCCTTGCTCAGTTGTTAATAAATACAAAGAAATTTCTTAGCAAAATAGTTGAGAGGCACCATTTGACCTGAGATCTCAGCTTATAACATGTTGTGGCTTTTAATATGAACACCAGTACAACCAGAATTTAAACAAATTATGGCAAATAAATTAAAATATATGTATTTTAACATCTTTAGACTTTATTAGGTGTTCCTTATACAGTCATCTGGTATGTTTAAAGAGTGAGCAATCATATAAAAGGAAATATGGTCAAAACTGATTGAAGTAATAAAATCCTGAAACTAAATAACATCCCATAATTCATTACTCTCGTATATTAAATTTCATTACATCAGTATATAGCTTAGTAGTAAATTCTCCTGATGGCCATAAACCTCATAAGGTGTTGTCATCCTGAAAAATGAAGGGGAGGGAGTGGGGCGTACAGAACGGACAAATCTTCGGCAGCGGTGGTGCTGTGCCCCTTTTAATAGTCAAGCTGCAGTGCATCACCACCTAGTGGCTGAATCTAGTACCTCACGCTAATGAAGGAATCTTTTGCCCATTTAAAGTGAAACATGTTTGTCATAATTTTCTCTCACTCTGTGATAAAAATATATGTCAAATGTACACACCCACTTCTGATTGTTTCAGAAATTTTAACTACAGGCATACTTCCTTCATTAGGCTTCACATATATTGATTTTCTTTACAAATGGGAGGTTTGTGGCAACCCTGTGTCCAGCACATTTATTGGCGCCAATTCCCAACAGCATTTGGAACACGTCTTTGTGACATTCTGACAATTCTTGAAACATTTCAAACTTATTACATTTGTTATGGTGATCAGTGATTTCGATCTTATAACTTGCTGAAGGCTTAGATGATGGTTAGGATTTTTTAGCAAGAATCTTTTAGCTAAGGTACATACATTGGTTTTTTAAAGCACAGTGCTACTACACACTTAATTGTACAGTTGTAATTTTTACAACTGAGCACCGAAGAATTGATGCTTTTGAACTGTGGTGCTGGAGAAGACTCTTGAGAGTCCAACCAGTCCATTCTGAAGGAGATCAGCCCTGGGATTTCTTAGGAAGGAATGATGCTAAAGCTGAAACTCCAGTACTTTGGCCACCTCATGGGAAGAGCTGACTCATTGGAAAAGACCCTGATGCTGGGAGGGATTGGGGGCAGGAGGAGAAGGGGACGACAGAGGACAGGATGGCTGGATGGCATGACTGACTCGATGGACATGGGTCTGAGTGAACTCCTGGAGTTGGTGATGGACAGGGAGGTCTGGCGTGCTGCGATTCATGGGGTCACAGTTGGACACGACTGAGCGACTGAATTTTTACATGCACTGGGAAACCAAAAACTGTGTGACTCGTTTTGTTATAGTATTTGCTTTATTGTGGTGGTCTGGACTTGAACTCACTGTATCTCTGAGGCATGCCTCTAAATACAAAAATTGTCTTTCACACTTTTTCAAGGGACAATCCCAATTAGAGATGGTGTACCACACACTAGCTTATGGAACACTGTAGACTGTAGGTTCCACAATTCCTTCCCCTACTTGCTGTGGTTCTGTGTTCTCTTTCACCAAAATAAGCATTTTAGAATTTAGGGGTGGGAATGATGACATTATAGGATGGTTCTAACATGTAACTGGACTATAGCTTTACTTTTAAATATCATTACTATCTAACGCTTACAACAGATTTTTTTTTTTTTTGGCTGCACCGCTACGCATGTAGAATCTTAGGTTCCCTGACCAAGGATTGAACCTGTGCCCCCTGCAATGGAAGTGTGGCATCTTAACCACCGGACTGCCAGGGGAGTCCCAAAATAGACTTTAATGATCATTTCCTAAGTGGAAAAGTCACTGGGAGCTGGACAAAATGTCTTGCCTATTGTCTACTTTTTATTTTCTGAAATACATATTAGCACAGGAGCACATATATATAACTTATACAGACCCATATTGGGATTAAATACATAATTTTTTTTAAAAGATAGGATGCAAAATTTATTTGGACAACAGTGGTTGATAATGGCTCTTTCCCAATCCTGGCAAACTAGGGGCTGAATCTTCTCTCCTTTCATTCAGTAACTTTCAAAGTGTGAGAGCCAGTCTGCTGCGCTGTTTATATATGTTATGCTAAGTCGCTTCAGTCGTGTCTGACTGTGATCTTATGGACGGTAGCCTGCCAGGATCCTCTGTCCATGGGGATTCTCCAGGCAAGAAGACTGGATGGAGTGGGTTGCCATTTCCTTCTCCAGGGGACCTTCCCAACCCAGGGACTGAACCTGCACCTCTTATGTCTCCTGCACTGGACAGAGGATTCTTTACGACTAGTGCCACGTGGGAAGCCCCGTGCTACTTACTTCAGATAAAACAAAGTCCCTGGTGTTTGTTTCTTGCCCCATTCCATCCTTGCAAGGAAGGCCCTGCTGGGGCTTCGAGATATCTTGCTTATCTACAGTAGCAACATAAATTCAGTAGTTATTCAGAATAAGGTTTAGAACTCCAAAACTCTAACAATAGTTATAATATTTATTTAAAGTAATACATTTACAGCCCAAATAGTTCTACATTGTACACTTCAGGTTTAACCAACTTCATAAAAATACTTGAGAACAGCTGTATCCACAGATTTAGATTACTGAATTATTTCTTTGCCCATTCTTCTCTCTCTTTTCTTTCCCGAATAACCTCTTTCAGATACGGTTCAAGGTAGGATTTATCCTAAAAAATGAACAAAAGAAAAATAGTATATGCCATCATCACATATTGATATATCCCAAATATTCAACAGGTTAATATTAAACAAAAAAAGAAATCTACAAAACTTATTTCCAACTTAAGAAAATATATTCTCAAGCAGACTGAAAACTGTCTGCTTTTCACTTATGTAAAATGCCACAAAAATATTGTTAATAAGCTGTTCTGATAGGTTATCAGAGAGTCTGTCAAAGAGAAAGAAATGAGAGTCTACAAGGTTTGGCCTAGTTTCAATGCAGTCCCAGGGGTGAGGGATTGCTTCAGCCTTTCTAGGAGCCAGAAAGCCACTAAAGGGGCCGATCACATAAACACCACCCTTTCTTCATTCGAGCAGAGTGCAGAGGGAGAACATGGCTTGGGAGGGAGACCTGGATTCTACTCCTGGATCTCTACCTCAGGGATGTGTTTAGTGATCTGGAAAGTCACTTCATCACTAGATCTCAATGTGTTTATCTCTAAAACAGAGCTAACATTTGCTCTAACCTCACAAGACTATCATAAGGATATTGATCTGACACAACTTTAAGAACTCTAAAGCACTATACAAATCAATGTCTTCTTTGTTTCTAATATTCAACTCTTAATGGCCAACATTATTAAATACACAAAAACTGTCCTACCTCCTCATATTTTGTCCACTGCTCTTTAGGCAGGATCTGCTGCCTCATGCTGAGGTCCAGTGCTCTCTTAATGCGAAACACTCTGTCATTATAAAGGTTCTCAGGAAGCCTTCTTATGGCTTCTTTTACATCATCATTCTCATGTATTGTGTCATCTCGCATTAAGCCTATGGTAAAAAAACAAAGTTAGAATGAATATGCACCTTGAAAATAACTTCTTAAAAAATAAGTAAAATTTTGACTTATAACTTATGTCATTAACTTGGGTGATATATCCAGAAATAGTTATGATGGAAACTCAATGCCATTTCACATACAATAATGGGTTATTTAATGGATTATTTCTTAAATGGTACTGTGGAAACAATGAGTCTTTTAAAATATATTTCCACAAAGTTCACATTTTATCTACAGTAATTTTAAAAACATTTAAAATGTCTACCATGTTTTTAAACACATATCAATAAACCACATCTCTACCTTAGTATAGTTTGTAATTCTGAGCTCGAGGAATTAAAGAACCTTAAAATGACAGTGTACTAAGGAACCATTAACATTTAACGATGCTTCCATCAGGCTTCAGTTACAAAAGATGAAGTTCACCAAGTATAAAGTTCCAAAAAAAAGTTCAGAAATCAACTAACTGTAAAGACAGCAGACAATTTTCACATTTGAAAAATCTCTACTTTCAAAGTTCACATAACTTAAATTTTAAAATGCTAAGGAGAGGAGCTGAGAGAGGGAACATATAATAGGGAAAATGTTCTACTCTCATATTTCAAGAACATAAATCATGTCCACCTCATACATTTGGGACAATTCCATCCCTCTCTTCTCAATAATAAAAAGGAAACGGATTTAACAATAAAATGTGACTTAATTTTAAAATTTAAGGTACACAGGTACAAACAGTTCATGTATTCTGAGGATCCATAATAACTCCTACAAAAGCACTATACTCAGAAAAAGAAGAAAACAAAATAAAAAAGCACAAATACTCACCCAGTTTATTGAACCCGGCAGCGTTGTAATACCATTTTCGAATACCTTCCAGCCACCTGCTTGATGCTGAAACTGATATTGTCACACTATTAATTGCTAATAATCCCACTTAAAAGAATGCAAACACAGGAAGGAATTTCTTCTAAAAGCATATACTCTATATATTGTAGGTAAAAACTGCTTACTTGGTCTATCAGCAAGTGATTGCAGGTAAAAACTGGACAGTAAGGAAAAAGGATAAACTCAAACACCTGAAAGACCTATAGGTATGACTACAGTCCCTCACTATCTGCAAGGGACTGATTTCAGGACCCCCCTCAGATATCAAACTCCAAGAGGCTCAAGTCCTCTATATAAAATGGTACAGTGTTTGCATATAATCCAAGCACGTCTTCCTACTTTAAATCTTCTCTGGGCTGTGCTTAGTCACTCAGTCATGTATGACTCTTTGCAACCCTATATGGATTGTAGCCCACCAGGATCCTCTGTCCCTCAGATTTGCCAGGAAAGAATACTGGAGTGAGTTGCCATTTCCTCCTCCAGGCAAAATTCCCAACCTAGGGATCAAACCTGCCTCTCTTGAGTCTCCTGAGGGATTCTTTACTACCACTGCCACCTTAATACAATGTAAGAGCGATGTAAATACAAAATAAATGCTATGTAAATAGATGGCTGAGAGCAGCAAGTTCAAGTTTTGTTTTTTCGAACTTTGTGAAATTTTTTTTTCAAACTATTTTCCATCAGGAGGTTGGCTGAATCCTCCAGTGTGGAACCAGCGGATACGGAGGGGCAACTGTACTGCCACTCCAGCTTTTCAAAGTCAAGCATCCCATTCCTTTATGTCCCCTTGCTGCTGTTAGAATTAAAGGAGTGGGAGATGGAAAAGAAACTGGGAACTTTTCCATCATTTGCAATTTCAGAAACAGGTTACAGGAAATAACTCTAAACTTTTCAAGGGAGTTGGAGTTGTATGAAAATATGAGCTTTCACGATACACTAGCAGATCTAAATGACCCCCATCTTCCAAAACTTTTATTTGACATTACTTTTATTTCACTTGGCTACTCTCTTTAAAAATATATGTATTTCTGGCAGGGTTCTGATCCCATATGGACTAGCCCTCTTCCCCAGCAGCTAACTTTCCATGGAGGGAATGAATTATTTCAAAGTGTATGAGGAGAAACAGGTAACGTTAAAACTCTTTCCGAAACAGAACTGAGCTTGATGGGCTACCCAGTAGGAGCTAAAGGCAACATGACAGTGTCTGATGTTTACAGGAGAGACGTGGTACAGAAGGGGAGGTACGGAAAGTTTAAATTTTCTTTTAAAGTTTTGTCTTAGGGATAGTCCCTAACCAAGGAAGGAAAACAAACTCTCTTTTGATTCAACCTCTTAGACATCACAGCTTTGGTAACTCTCTTTGGAAATTAATGCTTCTAAAGTAACAATTAACAAAGCGTCAACAATCTACACACACTTGTAGGAGAGAATTACTTGAAAACATAGTTACCAGTGATCGTAATAATGTTTAATATTCACTGAACACTTACCCTGTGCCAGGCACTCTTCTATTTGTTTTACTCCCTTGCCTGAGTTACTTACAACCCACCCATCCTTGCAAAAGAGCAGTAAGTATTACATAAATTATCCCATCCAAGATCAGAGGCAGCCAGTGATGGAGCTGAGGCCAGGTCTATGTAGTTTCCAAACACAGCACTGAAGCACAATGTCTTCAGTAGTTGTCTAGTTAAGGAAATAATGAATTTTTAAATGTCTCCGCCACTCCCCCAAAGCTCAAGGTCATGGGTAACGAATTTTTCTGGCAATCTGGTGTTTCCTAATAGCTTAACAACTGCTGGAGGTACAGAAATAGGGACCAACTTTTTTTAAAAAAAAAGCTAGGAGGTGTGTGTGTGTTCAGTCGCCTGCGACTCTCTGCGACCCCATGGTCGCAAAGTGGACCCATGGAGCCCACCAGCCTCCACAGTCTATGGAATTTTTCAGGCAATACTGGAGCGGGTTGCCATTTCCTACTCCACAGGATCTTCCCCACCCGGGGTTCCAACCCGCGTCTCCTGCACTGGCAGGCGGGTTAGGGACCGACAAAAAGCGGGGCGCGGGGAGTGGGGGGCGGGGAAGGGACTGTATTTTTTTCACGCTGTTTAACTATTCCAGTAATATCTGCGTCCTATTCCATAATAAACACATCTGTTCCAATACCTAGAATAGATGCAAATGTCTCCAAATCCAAAGACCAAGTGGATGTTCCAGATAAGCCAAGGTTATTAAAGCTTCGCCGTAACCCTCACTCACTCAGCTGCCTCTAAATTCCGTTTGAGAAGCGCGAGAGAGGTGCGGCGAGGCTTCCAATCCTGATTCCTCCGGCCACTCGCCTCAGTTATTTTACCATCCTACAAGGAAAACGGACACTGTCCTTGCGCTGACAGAACGGACCTAGCTAATGCACACGCCAGCGCCTGGCTCACAGTAAACGCTCGGTTCATTTGGGTTGAGAGCCTCTAATTATCTCCTGGTGCCCTTGAACTTCTTCTAAGGTCGAGAGGAGAAGGGCTCAGAGCTCGAGCATCCGGAGCGCCAGGGCTATGGGGGCCACCGCGGGCACCTTCACCAACAGCCGGCCCCGGAGACTGAAAGGGAGTGGGCCCAAGGCGTCTCTGAGGTGGGCTGGAGCCGCCTCCTTCCCTCCCGCTATAAACCTGGCCTTTTAGACCGAGCACAGGGAGAGCAGCAAGTTGCTGCGAGTATAAAAGGTTCAGGGCGGCGATGCCCGCCAGGCAGGCAGCCCCTCACTTACCAGCTGGCCGCCCCGCCATATTGACCTTACACAGAGCGTTGCCTCCTGGGTAAGTCCTAGAGGTCGAGCGGGCCCAGGGCGCAGGCGCGTTGCGTCACGTAGGAGGCGCGTAGGGGGCGGGGAGACGCTCGCGCAGGCGCAGTTCTGGCGACCAGCCTTTGGGCTCTTCAGAGGTCCTGCACCTGTCGGTCACGATTATGCTAATCTCGTAGGCGTGGAACCGCGATAGGTTCCCTGCGACAAGGTGGGGAAAAACACTAGGCGAGGAATTAGAACTGGAGAAGGAAATGCCAACCCGCTCCAGTATTCCCGCCTGGAGAATCCCATGGACAGAGGACCCGACGGTCCATAGGGTCGCAAAGAGTCGGACAAGACTGAGGCAACTTAGCACTCACGCAGGCAAGGAATTAGAACACCAGATCTTTAGCTTGGCTTCTGTTACTGACGAGCTCTGAGAGGTTGGGCAATAATAACTGCGCCCTTTGTGTCAAGCAACACGCTAAAAGTTTTATGGACTTAGTTTCATTTCATTGGAAACCTGTAAGATAAATACTGTGATTGTACCCATTTTAGAGAAGAGGAAACTGAAACTCTGAAATGTTGCATAAATTGTCCAAGGGCACTTAAACTAGGAGGAATCCAGATTCACCTTACAGAATCTGACTCTAGATAAAATGTTGTTGTTCATTTGCTAAATCCTGACTGACTCTTTTGCAACCCCATGGGCTAAAGCCCAGTCAGGCTCCTCTGTGCCTGGAAGTTCCCAGGCAAGAATACTGGAATGGGTTGCCATTTCCTTTGCCACAGGATTTTCTTGACCCAGGGATCGAACCTGTGTCTCCTGCATTGGCAGCCAGATTCTCTACCACTGAGCCACCAGGGAAGCCCCAAAGATACAACTTTGGCACTCCTTGATTCTAGGGCCATATGCTACACCACTGATCCAGGGGAAACTAACCCTCTCCCACCTTCAGTTTCTCCAGCTGAAGTTGTACATCAAGCCATTTCAGTGATAGTTTTGTTGAGAAGAACAATTTAATACTAAATTTGAACTGCAGCAGAATTTTAATGCAATTTTAAGGTAAAAGTACATTTTAAAGGTTTTAGTCCAACTTAAGTCTAAAGTGTAAAAAACTAGGGACAGCAGGATCACAAATTGTTGAGGTAAGAATTTTACTAAAGGTTGCAGAACAGAATAATTGGTTAATTTGTGGGTGAGGCAGGCCCAGGGGACAAGTCAGACCATCTCTTTACACCTTTTATCAAAATAAACTCCAGGTGTATTAAAGAGATTTAAAAGTATTTAAAAAACAACAAAATACCCTAGAGACAAAACAGTCGGGTTTGGTTACGATGTTTGATGCTTACGGAGTTGCTGATGAACTTCTGCACCACTACTGTCTTGGGCCGCTCAGTCTATGGTAACAAAATACCATAGACTGGGTAGCTTAAAAAAACAAATTTACTTTCTCACAGTTCTCTCCAGTTAGAAGCAGAAGAGCAAGGCGCCAGCATGGTCAGTTTCAGTTGAGAGCTCTTTTCCAGGGGCTTGTATAGGGTGCCCTTCTTACTGTGCCCTCACATGGCAGAGAGAGCAAGCTCTTTTGTATCCCTTACAAGGACACTGATACCATCATGAAGGTCCCATGTTTATAGCTTCGTCTAAACATACATTATCTCCCAAAGTTTTGCAGTTTGGGCAGGGGGAGTGGTGGTGGGAGGACACAATTCAGTTCATAGCAACTACCCACCAGAAACCGCTTGTTTTCTTATGTCCTAAGCTGAGATTTGGGGCAGTATAGAATGCCATCTAATTGTAAATTTGAAAGGTTTAATGGTCTTAGTCACAATCCAGATCTAAAATCTTGTTGGCTTCTTCCTTTTTTTTTTCCTCTGTGACACCACAATTTCTTGTATTACTCAGCACTATATGCCGTACTAAAAAGGTAATGAATGCCTGCTCCCAGACTAGATTAGCCAAAGTGAAGTTGGAAGATAGGAAGAAATGCAGTACATTTGTAAGCTGGCAAATTGCCTTACAAGAACTCATTAAATTGTTCTCCCTTCTTCCCTACACTTCAAGTTTGTTTGCTGGTTCCAGGGTGAAGGTGACAAGAGAAGGAAAACCTTTTCAAGGGGTTATACCCAGGACTGTCACAAAATCCAGCCCCTAAAGGTATTAGGATGAATCACAAGCTGGAATCAAGATTTCCTGGAGAAATGTCAACAACCTCAGATACGCAGATGATACTATAATGACAGAAAGTGAAGAGGAACTAAAGAATCTCTTGATGGGGGTCAAAGAGGAGTGTGAAAAAGTTGGCTTAAAACTCAACATTCAGAAAACTAAGATCATGGCATCTGGTCCCATTACTTCATGGCAAATAGAAGAGGAAAAAGTGGAAGCAGTGGCAGATTTTATTTTCTTGGGCTTCAAAATCACTGTGGATGGTGACTGCAGCCATGAAATTAAAAGATGTCTGCTCCTTGTCAGCAAAGTTATGACAAATCTAGACAGCATATTTAAAAGCATCCCTTTGCTGATAAAGGTCCATATAGTCAAAGTTTTGGGTTTTCCAGTAGTAGTGTGGATAACAAGAGCTGGACCATAAAGAACGCTGAGCGCTAAAAACCTGATGCTTTCAAACTGTGGTGCTGGAGAAGACTCGAGAGTCCCTTGGACAGCAAGGAGATCAAATCCTAAAGGAAATCAATCTTGAATATTCATTGGAAGGATTGTTGCTGAAGCTGAAGCCCCAATACTTTGACCACCTGATGGGAAGAGCGGACTCAGTGGAAAAGGCTCTGATGCTGGGAAAGATTGAAGGCAAAAGGAAAAGGGGGCAACAGAGGACTCTGCTTAGATAGCGTCCAACTCTGGTTAGATAGCATCAGCAACTCAATGGACATGAATTTGAGCGAACTCTGGGAGACACTGGAGGACAGAGGAGCCTGGTGCACTGCAGTCCATGGGGTTGCCAAGTCGGACATGACTTAGTGACTGAACAATAGGTATTAAGCCTAGAGAGCCTGGACATTTGCTGATAGCCATTAGAATTGATTAAAAAATCATTTTTTATTTTCCTTCTGGCATATGGCAGGATTGCACTTCTCCATGCCTAAAGATAGGCATGCCTATGTGATGCTTTGACAAAGAAAAATGTGAGAAATTTTTAACAGCAATTTTTCACATTCCTTTCCCCTTCCATAGATGGGTTACATTCCAGACATGGTTGAAACTCCACCAACCTCCGTCACTCAGATAATGTGGAACAGAAACTATCTGGCCCCAAGTTGGACATGTGTGAGATTAAAAACGTCTCTGATTAAAAACGTCCACATTCTAAATCATATGCGGTTTTAGGGTTGTTCATTACAGCAGCATAGCTAGCCTGTTCTGAGTCGGTAGTTAACTAAGGCAAAATGAAGTTCTGAGCCTTAGAAAGACCAAGCAGTTTGGTTCCATGCTATGCCTCCTGGCTGAACCTTCTTCCACGTTCCCTATTTTTTTTTTTTTTAGTAATTTATTGTTGGTTGCACTGGGTCTTCATTTCTACAAGTGGGCAGCAATGCTCTAGTTATGGAGAGCATGGGCTTCTCATTGTGTGGGCTTCTTTTGTTACAGAGCACAGGTTCTACAGCTCCTGGGCTAGACAGTGGGCTTAGTAGTTGTGGCGCATGGGCTTAATTGCTCCACCGCATCTCTCTTCCCAGACCAGGGATTGAACCTGTGTCCGCTGCATTAGCTTTAGCAGGCAGACTCATCCACTGTACCACCACGGAAGTCCCTGTGTTCCGTTTATTGAGCTCGTCTGTTAGAGAACTCCATGAAGACATGTATCTATGCCACACTCACCACTGTATTCTACTCTGTTGAGGGAATGAGTAAAACACATTAATAAGAAGACCCCAACCAGTTACGAGTTAGTTTAGTTTCTCAGTTTCAGGACATCCAACACATAGAACCCCAATGCACAACTAACTATCCCTAAAGTTAGTTGTTTTAAAACACCGGTGCTCCTAGTTCTGCTCCATGTGGACCTTGCTGAGATTGCAATACCCAAGATGGCCTCTTCACTCCCTTCTGTGGTGCTCAGGGGTTAGAGCTGGGACAACTGAGGTGTGGTCAGGGATCTTATTCCACCTCATTTCTCCACTAGAATCATCAGACTTTTTCCATCCTGGCTCAGGGTTCCACGTGGACAAGCACAGATGTACACATGTTCCATGAACCAGAGAGACCAGAACGCGCTGCCTGAGTCAGTGTGGGAGTGGACTACAATGGGAGCGCAAATACCAGTGTGGCTTCCTGGGGGCACCAGCGTCAACAGTCTCGTGATCCTAAGGCAGACACCTGAAGCCATGATGCCTCATCTCACAAATAATCAGATCCTGTGCCCAGGATCACATGTCTAGATGGGAAACAGGAAAAAAAAAGCATCATTTCATGCTAAATCTTTATACCCTGGCCACAAGACAAAGGTTTGTTATGTGGCCTTGTACTACATCTCATTGCTGTCCTTGAGATGACTTTCCTATCCCTTTTTCTTTCCAGATTCTCAGTAGCCAACTGTGGGCAACTTTCAATATCTTTCTTTGCTCAGGAATGTAACGGTGCAGATAAACCAAAATCGAATCTATTCTGTAGCAAAATCTAAGAGAGTAGTAGATACTAGATGGATAATATGGCATGCTCTGAACTCCTAACAGGTCAAAGAAAATAGAGCTGTCTTGTGATGAAACGATTTTAAAAGACCTTGAAAACAAGAAAGAAAATCCTCCACTGTGCCCGCCTTCACCAGGACAGCACACCAGCCTGGTAAACAGCCTCCCTTTCTCTAAGCTTGCATTTTAGTTCTCTTTCCCAAGAAGGAAGGAAATGGTTGAGTCAAATGTGAGTTAAGTCACCAGAAACTTGGAAGAAGCATCTATCAGAAGTGTCCCCAAATTTATAAGAGGTCTGAAGCATTTATTTAAAAATATATTTATTCATATATACATTCACTTTACATTATTACATTTTAACATTCATCAAAAACTAAAGAGTTTTTAAGAATTTCTCGAAGTCTTGTATTGATGCCTTGGCCATCCCTTCACAAAATATTCCATCAGGCACAGATACCAATTTGTCTAAAGAGATGTAGTTAGGTTCTGTCGGGTCATACTGTGCTCTTCCTAAATAGGCAAGAAACAAATGTCTTTCTTTGACTTTAAACAACCTTGTATTAAATACCTAGAAAAGAAAAAAAGAGTTAAAAAAAAAACACTGCATACTAAAATATGAACTATTAAAATGTTTATCTGGCTAAACAGTTTAATAGATTAACAAATATAAAGAATTAACCACATGTTCAATAAATACGGTAAATGCTAGAGGGTTTAAACACTTTGGCTTCTACTAAGAAATTATGATTAAAAATTAGGAACTCAAAACTAATATTCAGAACAATTCTAAAATAATAAAGCGCTGCACTGTAGGCAAAGACCAGACTTATTTGGAGAGACCAGAGGAGCTGTTTAAAAAGCAAACCCGAAGGTCCCACCCCAAATCTACTAAATCAGAAACTTTGAGAGTGGGGCCCACAAGTCCTCCAAGTGATTCTGATGCTTGCCAAGCTGAAGAACCAAAGTAAGAGATGGTGCTTTATGGCATGAAAAATTGGGTAAGATTTCACAATCTGGGAAGCTTCCCTATTTCCCTTTCTTTCCTTTGAAATTCCTGTTGCTCCCTCTGGTATTAAAATGAAATGAACCTGGACTTCAGGGGAGTAACTTAACTGCTTTGGAGTTAAAACTCCTGAGGAATGGGGTAAATACAGTAATTTTAAAAAGAGTTAGAAGCAGGCTAAATCTGTAAAGCCAGCTGCAAGGAAGATGGGGGAATTGCAAGATCTGGCCAGACCTGAATGGAGCCCTGAGCTAAAGAGACATCTGTGAGGCTCCCTGGCAAGGCCCAGTGAACTACATTTCCTACTGGGTCTCAGGTCCTTCCCGTGACTGTATTTCAGATGCACTGGGGACACTCCACATGGCACATAAACTCCAAGAGTCTGTTTATATTCAAGTGGAAACAAAATAATAGTAGATCACTTGGCAAGGACATCGTGAAAAATGAGTGTTGAAAACTAAAGAACTTTGAGAACAGTGGCCAAAAAAAGTACAGTGTGCTAACTCAACATGAGATTGGCTTGCTTTTGGAACATCTTTTTCTCTCTCTGCAGAAACAAATTATGCGCTACTCTGCCTTCAGTGTGGCAACTGCATTCTGATTATCGTGTTATTATTGCTCAAAAGACATAAGAAGCGTTTAGATGTTTCTTAAATATGACTCTTCCAGTCACTCTCAGCTTACACAACATACAGACAAGACCACACATGACTCTGAAGCTCCCAAACTATTATTCATTTCCTAAATACAGTAACGCTTTGAGGCAATTATACAGCTTATGACTAGATAACTATATTAGTTTCCCGGTGGTTCAAAGTGAATTCATTATGATCGATTTAGATTTGTAGGCTCTTTCAAGTTCAAAAGTCACTGCTGAAGTTTTTTTCTCTCTCTCGATCCCCTTCTGCCCCAACATGGACTTCAGCTCTGCCTTCACAGAAACCCATAAGGAAAGAGGAGAAATAAGGGATAAGCCTAGTTCCTAAAAGTTATTTCTTCCTTGTTATTACTCTCACTGCTTTTGTTACCTTTTACCTTCCATGGTCACTGCTCTGAAATGACTAAATTAACCGTAGTTTTAAAGTTAGAAGTGCTTCTCCATTTTCAATTAATCATAAAATTATGTACCAACCAGCACTGTTATTTGCATGAGAAAACTGTTTCCTACCACTAAGTTTTTAAAGCACCAGCCAAAAATTTTAAGTCTACATCAGTTCCCTCACAGTACTGGCTGTCAGTTAGTCTATGTTTCCATTAATGAAGCTTTTTTTTTAAAGGGAGAAAAAAAAAAATCCTACGTAGGAGTCTGAGAATCCTCCCAATGTGAAAGCCACACATCTATAACCGGGCTTCTCAGAAGCTAGGATCTGGGGTACCTAAAAAAAAATCTTTGTTTTTAAACAACAGATTTTGATGTATCTAGTCAAGCTAATATTTTTCTCTACTTGCAAGGTTTCTGTCCATTGTTAAACCCAACTCATTCTACTGACAACTCAAATGTCACTCCTTAGAGCAGCAGATCTCAGGTGAGAGCACGGGTTTTCAAACTGACTGCCAGGGTTCTAATCCAAGCTCTGGCCCCTGTTACCTGGGTAACCCTGGACAAGCTACTGAATCTCTGTATGCTTAATTTCTTCATTCGGGAAGTAGGGACAATACTACTACCTACCTCATATGGGCTGCTGTGAAGATTAAATGAATACATACAAGTAAAGCAGTAGAGACAGAGCTGGCACATAGTAAATAAGCAATCAATAGCTGTTATTATTTCTAAGATCTTCCTGCCTCTCCTGAATTAAATCAATAGCTGTATATGGTATCTAGCTAAGACTCTAACATAATGTAAAGCAATTTACATTCTAAAAACCTGTTTTCCACACTAGATTACAAGTTCCATGAGAATACAGACCATGACTGATTTTTACATCCTCAAATCACATTCTCTTATCATGCTCTGCTGTCACAGAATTATCTATCAACCAAGTGGAAAACTGTTATTGCTTTTTAGTTGAAGATTACTTACATTATGATGGTTCCATAAAGTCAAATTTGCACCCCTGCAGGCTTCTAACACTTTTTATAATGAATACTCATGCATTTGATGAAACAAAAATTCTCTATTAAGGGCCCATTCACAGTGAAATATGATAGGTAAATAAATGTTGTTTGTGAGGAAACTGTACCTAATGCAGGCTAGTTCTGAGAGTTGTATTAAAGTCATGTTTCATTTCCCACCTTTTCATTGAGAACACATGTAGCAAATGGAGGAATCACTTTAATGCAATTCAATCTTTCATTTATCCAATGAATACTCACTGAGTGTCTATTCACATGCCAAATAGGAAAGAAGGATGACTTTCATTAGATTCATTCATTTGTTCAACAGATATCTATCCAGTACCTACTAATTGGTCCCTTCTAATTCCAGGTGCAGGGAATTTAGCAGTGTATAAATCAGACAAGACCTGCTTTCAAAGAAACATTCTTCTGAACAAGCAGATAATGTCACTCACCAGCTAAAGAACAGGAAAGTCTGATCAGCTTAGAAAACATAATTATGGTGTTGGCATGATGACTAACTGGAGCTAAGAACTACATGCTTTGATAGGAGATCATTACAACATGGCTTGTTAACTAATGGATTTAGGCAGACTGTGAATACATTTAGAAAGGAAAAAAATCTTTAAGGGAAGTGATCTATTTCCATGTGAATAGAGAAGCGTACAGGAGAGAACACATTAGATTCCAACAGGCCGAATGAAGACTAGGTGCAAACCACAGAGAAACAGATTCATCGCTTATTTTTCCTCCAGAGATGTATATGGGTGCCCTTCTCTCTCACAAGTAATCCCGTTATTACATTTACTAGATTGTGGTCTTGATACAAAGATGGGCAAAAAGAAATATGGCCTTAAACGACCCAGCAATCCCACTGCTGGGCATACACATCGAGGAAATCACAATTGAGACACGTGTACACCAATGTTCATCACAGCACTGTTTACAATAGCTTGGACATAGAAGCAACCTAGATGCTCATCGGCAGACGGATGGATAAGAAAGCTGTGGTATATATACACAATTGAATATTATTCAGCTGTTAAAAAGAATGCATTTGAATAAGTTCTAATGAGGTGGATGAAACTGGAGCCTATTATACAGAAAGAAGTAAGTCAGAAACAAAAACACCAATACAGTATATTAATGCATACATATGGCATTTAGAAAGATGGTAATGATGACCCTATATGCAAGACAGCAAAAGAGACACAGATGTAAAGAACAGACTTTTGGACTCTGTGGGAGAAGGCAAGGGTGGGATGATTTGAGAGAATAGCACTGAAACATGTGTATTACCATATGTGCAATAGGTCGCCAGTCCAGGTTCGATGCATGAGACAGGGTGCTCAGGGCTGGTGCACTGGGATGTGCCTGAGGGATGGGATGGGGAGGGAGGTGGGAGGGAGGTTCAGGATGGGGAACACATGTACACCCGTGGCTGATTCATGTCAATGTATGGCAAAAACCACTACAATATTGTAAAGTAATTAGCCTCCAATTAAAATAAATTAAAAAAAAAAATATGGCCTTAATACAGCTCTCAGAACTCGACTGTGTTTGGTCTGATTCCTTCACAAACAGCATGGGCGGCTTTTCACAAGCCGAGAGCATGGTGCGCTTGTGCAAGTTCTGGACGAGGGGTGGCGGCAGCTCTTCAGGGCAGAGCTGTGAGCGCCTCACCTGCGGGAACCTGACGATGACGTGGTGGGGCACGCGCATCACGTTGTGCACGTAGTCGAAAGTCTCGGTAAGTTTCCTTTTATTTGCAGTCAGCATCTTCGGGATCTTGGTGATCATGTGTTGAATTTCATTCTGCTGAAAACCTAGTTCAAGCCGAAAAACCTAAAAGAAAGTAGAGTTGTGATGAAGCACAAAAGTCATTGTTTGTTTTTGTTCCGTCCCTAAGTTGAGTTCAACTCTTTACAGACCCCGTGGACTGTAGCCCTCCATGCTTCTCTGTCCATACGATTTCCCAGGCAAGAATACTGGAGATCTTCCCGACCCAGAGATCAAACTTGTGTCTCCTGCATTGGCAGGTGGATTCTTTACCATTGAGCTACCAGGGAAGCCCATGAATCACCAACACAAATAGTTATTTTGGTAACATGCCAGAAGACACATTAATTCTTTCAAAATTAAAGGACATTAAAATCTGGAGATGGCTATGCCAACGCCCGTAACGGTTCATGACTACTTGCTTCTGGGGTAACCTGAATTTTAAACCTCTCTCTTGAGGAGGAGCTACTCACAGCCCTGATGACCATCATGAAGCTCACCAAAGCAGCTATCATAATTACAAGACAGAGGAACAGTGCCCACCGGAGGCCTGGTCAGGTTATCTGTATGGACCCTACACCACATAGACTGGCAGGAAGATTATCAAAGTGCTTTCTGAGCCTCTGCTCCCAAGCACACTCCTAATCATGTCATCTGGAAATGTTACATGTCAAAATTCCAGAGATGATTCAAAAAAATAAAAAAATACTCCAATGTGGGATAGGTCCTTTGTGTGCGTTCAGAGTATCCTACGCTTCCCCACCATCCATCGCTCTCATCACTTTGCAGGCGACCCCCCTCCACTGGACTGTGAACTCCACAACGGCAGGGACTGTCTCCCCGAAAAAGAACATGGGCAGAAGCTCAATACAAATTTCTTCAACAGCTGAGTACTGAACACTTTAGGCACCTCAGCAAATAGGCCTTATATAATAATTTCAAATCCCATGACCGCTGTGGGACACTAACAAGTCAGCTGCCCCTGGTTCTACACAGCAGTAGAGTGTCTGGTGTGTTCTCTGATGGAACTAGAGCTGGGTCCTGGCACAGCCATGTGCGGGCACTACCCTCTGCAAAGAAGCTCCAGACACCGCCACTCGCCTCCCACCCAGGGGACAACAACACAGACCCTCATCCTGGGCAAAGGAAGTGGCTTCCAGGTCCCACCCAGATGCCTAACCTGCTCTTCTAGGACTACGGTACCAGTGTCTGCAATGCAACTTACTCATGTAACACCTGCTCAATATGTGAAAAAATTATAAACTAAAATAAACCGCCTGCAGTATATTTATCATACTATTTCCTAGGTCCACCTTCTTAGAAATACCTTCTTTTACAGTCTGGTTTTCTTTGATGAGAGCAAAACCCATTCCCTTCAGAGGACTCACACACTTCAGAAGCAGGTTTCTCCAAACCTTGTTATTGTCCTACCTTCATGTTTTCCTTCACGGGCTCCAGACTTCCAGTTAGTAGCCTTGGGAGACGAATTACCAGATCTCTAGTCTACAGTTAGAAAATAACCTATTATTAATATACATGCACATTCAACTAGTTTGGAAAAAATAAGGCATAACTAAGATGTAAAAGTAAAATTTAAGATATGACCCAGGAAAGAAATGCTAAGGAGCCCAGAAATACAAACACTTATTACTGTTTGAGGAAAAAACACAAACGCTCAAAATAATAGTTAAGGAAGAAACTTGATGGAATTATCATAAGATGATATAGCAATATCATTAACCTAGTAAGGTAATCCATTCTTGTACAGAAAATACCAGGCATTGATAGAATTCATAGGGGCCAGGCATCAGTTAGAAACATGAGCTTTAACAGTTACTAAATGTAGCTGACATGGAAACATACAATTCTTCAGTTCTCTTTTACCTTCTTCACACTAAGTTTAAGTTCTTTCTGAAAAAATCCCAGTCTGTTATCCAATCTCTCCACTGAAAAACTCAGAAGGAATGGTGCATTTCTGACCATCTGTGCAATATCCGCCTTACTGAAATTTTTTGATTGTAGATAAGCCACCCTAGAGAAACAAAATACATGCACATATCGTAAATATTTACTAGTGTCTTGCTACCTTCGAAAGTAACAACTGTTTTTAAAGCATTCACAAACCAAAAAAAAAGTTTAAGCAAAAACATTCTATAATAATGACTCAAATATGGTTAAACTAAATGGCTTTCCAGGTGGCACACTGGTAAAAAAAATCTTCCTGCCAATGCAGGAGGTGTTAGAAATGCGGGTTCAATCCCCGGGTCAGAAAGACCCTCCAGAGAAGGAAATGGCAACCCAGTTCAGTATTCTTGCCTGGAGAATTCCATGGACAGAGGAGTCTGGCGGACTATGGTCCATGGGGTTGCAAAGAGTCGGACATAACTGAGCAAGCACGCACACATTAAAACAAAACAAGTACCCATCCAGCTTTTCCATTTATAATTTGAAACAGAAAATATTTCTGAAATCCACTAACAAACAGATTCGCTTTTCAGTTAATCTGACTTGTTTTACTGGTTGGTTAAAAAAAAAAAGAGAGATAGCTTCTGTTTTAGAATTTTTTTTTGCTAAGAATAGAAAACAGAAATTAAGAAGAGATTTAGAACTCTTTTTACAAAGAAAAATCATCAAGCATGTGGCTAAGACTGGAAAGAGGAATTTTTTTTTTTTTGGCTGTCTCATTGTCTCATGGCGTTAGGGTCGTTAGGGTCTTAGTTCCCTGAAGGGAGCTAAGCAGTGGAAGCACGGAGTCCTAAACTGCCAGAGAATTCTTAGAATGTATTTCCATAAATAATTTTCACTATAGTCTTTAGTATGTAATTTGTTAACAACTGAGAAATTTCCTGCTGTTTCTGGGAACCAAAATAAGGCAGTAAAGTCCAGAAAGTATGACTATAAAGTAACATTATTGATTTTTAAAATCTATAAACATAGTGAAAACCAGTTTAAATGCCTCAAATATTCTAGGACATTATTTTGTTAGATTCTCATCAGAAAAACAAACAAACCCCTGTAAGCCAGATAAATTTCCCACATTGCATTTGAAGAAACACAGAATAAGAGAAGTTAAATAACTTGTTTTAGGCCGCTAGCTAATTAATGACAGAGCTGAAATTTGAACCCAGGCATGCCTAACCCTAATGACTATGATATTTTTATACCATGTATCAGAACTTATATTTTACACTAAATGACTATTATTCCTTTAAACCAGTCCCTTAGAGGAGATGAGAGGAAAAAAATTGATAAAACTACACAAAAATTTAAATGCAAAGCAAAAAAAAAAAAAAAAAAAATTCACCAACCAAGTCAGACAAGTGACAGTTTGGGAAAAATATTTACAACATGTCATAAAGAACTAATTTTGTTAATGCATCAAAAAATGCTTACCAAAAAAAAAGAAAAAGGCCCAATTAAAAATGGTAAAGGACACATATAATTTATAGAAAAGGAAATGTAAACAGACATTCAACATATGAAAAGATCCTTCAAACATCTGATGGTCTAAACATCATTCCCAAAACTACAAGGTAATGTTTTTATCAATACAATGAACTGAAATTATAAAGCTCAATGACACTATATTATGAGGATAATAAGGAAGCTGGCACACATGTACACTGTTGGTGGGAGTGTAAACGGGAAAGCCTACGTGAAGGGCAATCTGTCTATTAAAATTATAAATGCATATACCCTTTGACCTAGCAGTTCTACAGATATATACCGATATGTGTGAAATGATTTCTATAAAAGGGGAGTCGCTGCAGCTTCTCTGTGACAGTAAAGACTAGAAAATAACCACTGTGTTTACCAAAACAGGACTAGACAGATCTGTAGCATGAACCGAAAAAGGGTTAAAAAGAATAGGAAGAGCCAATAAAAATCTATCTCTGAAATAAAGTTAAGAATCTGAGGTGCAGCGTAGTTGTATAAATGCTACCATCTGTGTGTGTGTGCGCTCTTGTATATGAGTGCATACAGACACACATACATGCTGGTGTATGATAAGATATTCTTAGCTAATTGAACAAAAAACCTGATAATAGCACCTGCCTATCTAGACAGGTCTTGCAAGGCTGATGAGGAATAGAAATAAGTAGGCTGGAAAGGACAATTACAACTTTTTTCTTTTTTTGGTCACAGGAGAGACCAACATCTGATTAAAAAACCTTATTGAAACTGTTATCTACTGGGATAACTTTTCCAATAAAAAATTAAGATACAAGGCCCAGCCAAAAAAAAAAAAATTCTACTAACTTAAATGCACACCATTCATTTGAAAATTCTTAAAAACAATCAACCAACTCTTTAGTATGTTTCAAATTCTCTTCATTGAAAAGCAAACAAATGTATGTAGTCAGTGCAATCACAGAAATTCTAGAAAATAAATCTGTACATACCAGAGCCAGAAGCTAAGTTCAAAAAAAGATTATACCTTTGCCTCTTCTAGGAGAAGCTTACTTTTCATTGTATCGCCTTTAAGTGGTAATTTATGTGGTAAATAACCTATTAAAAAATTCCAAGTAATTCTTTAAAGAATGTTCCAGTTTGACAGCCAGGTTTAGGAACTGTATAATTAGACTATACTCTGTATATGAAAATAATCTTTGTTATTCTCATGTGTGTATGTATGATCTTGAGCAAGTTAACTCAACCTCCTTTTAAATGTATGCTTCTTTCATAGAATTAAAAGTAGGGAGGCAGTACAGTACAGTAGCGAGGACTCTGTAGTTAGACTAAGTGGATCTGAATCTCAGCTTTGCCACTTGGACTGGCTGGAGTATCTAGGGCAGATTATTTAACCTCTCTCTGCCTCGCCCAAGGATATAAATAATAAAGGTGCATTGGGCAGCCTCTGAAATGGTTCCCAGTGATCTCCACCTCTTGGGATGTACTCTTCCTTGGACTACATCCTGAGCGAAAGGGCAAGCTGGTTTTTACACGGGGAGAGGAGGAGTGTTCCAGACAGTCAGGAGCAGAGCTGGCCCCGTCAGACTGAGTCCCTGAGAAACATTTCCATTCCTTCTGACTTCTGAACTGTAACAGCCTGTCTGCGTTACACAGACTCTTAAGTCACATGAAGGGAGAGAGGACATCTCTAAATGCCTTGCTTATATAGTAAGGGCTCAAATTATTAAAGAATAATTATGTAAGAAATATGTTTCTTTGTTGTTGTTCTGTTTTTTCCTAACTCAGAGACCTTCAAGGAACTATGGAGCTCTCCGAAACCGGTGTGAGAACGGTCTGGGTGAGAAGATGAGAGGCAGATTAGTTAGGAGAAGGTTGTGGCATTCTTCATGTGAGATAACGGGGACACGAGGTCAAGTATTCAAAGGGAAGATTAAGATTTGAGAGCGATACAAACAGAACCAACAGACCTTGGTTATTTCTTAGATGTGGATGATAAAAGACGAGAAGTCCAAGTTAATACCAGTATTTCCAATTTGGGCAGCTTAGTGAACAGTGCTCTCACGCAGTGAGTCTGGGAAAACCTGATGAGGTCGGAGTGATGAAAAATCCAAGATGTGAACTTAAAAGACCCAGACTCTGTCTTACTCTCTGTGACGTTGCCAATGCCCAGCAGGATTCTCACCTCACCGGTCAATAGTACCTGACTGTATCAATTCTCACAAATTCAATAAATTCCTTGAATATTGAGTGAAGTACACAGATATTTATAAGAGCGCTATTAAAAAAAAAAAAAAGGAAAAACCAAAATAGCCAACTGACAGAAGCAACTAAGCAAATTATACAGTATTTGCCAAAAGAAGGTTAAATATCTACCATCCAACATTGGCCAGAAAGAACAATAGAAGAGATGAGGCTTTCACATCTTAAGTGTGCTCTCAGATAATTCAGCCATTTGTTAATGGATTAAAAAAAAACTTATCCCAGTTTCCAGAGAGAAACAGCAAAGTAGTGGCTTAGCAAAAAATTGAAAGCATAAAAATAATAATGGGTAGCTGAACAAAAGAAGTAATTTGGATACTTAATTTTTTTTTAAGTATTTATTTATTTGGCTGCGCCAGGTCTTAATTGAGGCACATGGGATCTCTGACCTTCACTGCAGCATGCAGGATCTTTAGTTGCATCACTTGGGGTCCAGCTCCCTGACCAGGGATTGAATCCGGGTCCCTTGCATTGGGAGCACACAGAAGTCCCTAGATACTTAATTCTGATCAAAGAAGGTCCGTAACAGAAAGTCACATTCACATTCATTATGTCAGCAGATCCTTATGCTGCTGAGACTTAAAAAAATAACTTACGCATGTTATTTCTTCACAGCCCCTTCTTGAGTTATGTGAAAATCAGTCTAACAGCCCTACCTGGTCTTCAGATTTTCAAGGTCTTCAGAGAAAATAGCGTAGTTTTTTGTCAGGAATGGTCCCAGTTGGGTATCCTCTATGCCCAAATCTTTAAGAAACAGGAGCATTTGCTTAATGTCTTTTTCAAAATCCAGTCGCAGGAGGAGGTTGGCTGCATCGGGATGTTTTTCTATCTTGGATAAATCCACTCCTGGAATAAATGACAAACCCTGTGTGAAGATACCTGTGTGGCTGAGTCATTAAACGTCATGTATAGAAACACAGAAATTACTGATGAAGGTAAACGACCTGCCCAAAGGAGACCTGAGTCAGGCCAACAGAAACTTCTAATTTGGTTGCAGAAATAAAAATACATTAAAAGCTAGTATTTCTTTCAAAGTCATGTATAAAGGAAAACAGTGCATTTGGGGCTAAATTTCTATCCATCATCATCGACATCTAAGGGTTCTTGGATACTATTTGCAGGGTGCTTATGAGCCCTTACTGATCTCCATGGTAACTGCTTCACTGATCATTCTGCAGGCTAACAAGCCCCATGAACTGCTACTTTCTTTGAAGTTTATCATTTTAGTTATAAGCATTATTTTAAAAATTGGTTTATTAATCCCTCCACAGGAGGAACAAAAGCAAACCCTATGTCTTACTCACTTTACTCATATTTTTTTATTCATATTGTCTTTAGCATAAAGACAAGAGCCTCGAAGGAGCTCATGAAACAGCTCATGAAATATACAGTTCTCAAGTAACAGTGAAGCAGAAAGTACACCACCTTCCACCTTCACAAGGTCTCAGAATCTGAGGTAGTCTAAGCAAATGAGACAAGGGACAGGAGAGGAAGTCAGAAGAGGGAGAAAGCAAGTTATTGGACTTTGGTTATGGATATAATTAGATGTCCACCTCAATTAAGCAGGGAATCAAAGTAACTTTTGATTCAAAATTCTCATTAAAACTGAGTATTTTATTCTCTGATTTTCCTTTTTATCTGATTAAAAAAAAAAATCAAACATGAATAGGAAAGGCCTATTCCTTATCGTTGGAGAAGGAAATGGCAACCCACTCCAGTGTTCTTGCCTGGAGAATCCCAAGGACAGGGGAGCCTGGTGGGCTGCTGTCTATGGGGTCGCACAGAGTTGGACACGACTGAAGAAACTTAGCAGCATTCCTTATCGTAAACATGAGATAATAAGGTATAATTTTATTTAGATATTCTTTTTCTTTTTTAAACTTTATATTCTTAAAAATATTTCTTCAGGTTAAAAAGTAGCTCTCAAACTGTTTTCTAGATGTAACTTTACAGTCTTAAATATAAATGCAATGAAATAAAAGCACTTTTAAAAATGGTGTCTATAATTCCATGTATTAGATCCAAATGTCATTCTAAACCCAAACTTCTTGACATTAAACAGGCATTGATATGATGATAATTAACAGAAAAATAGATTACACAAACACACATACACGCAGAATGAAGACTAAAAACAGATCCAAGATGAACTAAAAATCGAGTGTTCAAATAATAACATTTAAAATCAGTGGGGGAAAAGATGGACTGTTCATTAAAACACAATATGACATCTAGCTATATATTTGAAAAGTAATTATTAATTCCTTCTATAGCTGATACAAAAATTAATTTCAGATAGATTAAGACTCTAAATATATACTAACTCTAAAATTATTAGAAGAAAACACAGACTTAAAAAAAAATAATAGTAAGTTTGACTACATGAGGACATGAGACCTACTGCATGGCTTTCTGTAATATATGCATTTGCTTAGAAAAAGATGAAGAAGCTACTCAACAAACTGGTGATGGTGGTTACCTTCATAAAGTGAGACTGGAGATGGAGAGGAGGTTAGGTTCTTTCTCCTTAATAGCTGCAGTTTTAATAACTAGATGTAATTTTTCTATAGTATAATTTTAAAAATTGTACTAACAGAAAAAGATTTTAAATTACTGGGTGGGTGGATAAATAAGATAGAAACTATCTTATTTATTTACCACTAAACTATCTTATTTAAACACAGTTCCAAAAATTTGTGATAAATGTGGGAAGGTACGCTTTAAAAATCACATCAAGGGTCTGGACTTCAGTTTAACTCAGTATTGCAGTTGACGTGTGCTCCAGTGCCTCGCTCAGCATGACCTGTCAGGCCCTGACTGTGCTGAAACCAAATTCCTCAAAAGCTGCTTCTTAACAGCAAAAGGAGGGCAGAGTCTCACCAGGAGGGCACACCGCTGTCAGCACAAATCACGTGGGCTGACTCAACGATTTCATTAACTTGAAAAAAAATAGTCACTGATGCCTCTTATGGACCAGGCAACTTCTGTGGATATAAAGAATGAATAATACATGATGCTAACTTCTAGGTGACCACAGCCCTAAGTTGGCTTTGACCCATCAGTTCAGTTTGGTTACACACACTCTGTGTATCAGCCAGCATCTGGCAGGCAACAGAGGTTGCCCGAGCAAGTTCAAATGAAAAAACTTTAATGAAGGGACTCTGTACAGTGATGTGAGCAGAGTTACGGGAATAAACAAGGGCATCCTTAGTGCTAGAGAGACAGGGAGGCGGGAGTCTCCTGTGAACCCAGAGGGAGCTGCAAGCTATTAGGCAAGGGCTGCTCTCAGTAGGAGCTGTTGCCATGGAGCAAGGCAGTTACATGACCCAAGACAGGGAAGGGACAGAGAAAAAATGCTCCCACCTGCCGTCCCCCTCCTCCTGCATGTGCCTCCCACGACTAAAGCTGCTCAGAAGCCAGCTGACGAAGGAGCCTGAGCACAGAGGTGAGCCTCCTGGGATACAGAACAAGCAGAGAAGGGCAGGAAACAGATCTGAGATGCAGAGGAAGAACCAGGACACTTGGGTCCTCAAAAACACGACTGGGGCTTCCTGGGTGGCTCAGTGGTAAAGAATCCGTCTGCCAAGGCAGGAGACATGGGTTGGATCCCTGAGTCGGGAAGATGCCCTGGAAAAGGAAATGGCAACCCACTTCAATTTAAAAAAAAAAAATACTATGTAACAATGGGATCGTGGATCCTTCTGGGGCACTGTCATTTAAGTTACTGCCAGGACGTGCTGTTGAAGGATCAGCATACAGATGAAGGAATGGCTGAAACATATTTCAAAACTCTAAGTATACTGAAGATTACTCAAAGGTAGGGGCCACATGCCCTTCCCGTGGGACCTCTCCCAAGGCCGAGGACGTCCTGGGCTTCCCTGCTTGCAGATGTCATCTTTCTCTCTCCTTTGAACCCACAGAAGACTTTATTTGTATCTTTTATGTGGAATTTATCACTGTACCTTTCGTTTTTGGATTTCCATTATTATTTAGATGCTTCTGAAGACCTGAAGCTTCTTGAGAACAAAAGCCATTCCCTATACATCCGAGTAACTTCTACAGGGACAGATGTGTAAACAATTATAAAGGTGTTCTTAGTGTCCAGACTGAGGTAAGCGGGGGGGACACCTAGAGGAGAGTCACTCTGTCTGAAGGGTCAGAGAAGACATTTGGGAAGTCACTTGAACTTGAGTTAAGTTCTCCAGTTGTCAGACCTGGCCAAACAAAAAGGAGGGGAGTGGTGGGCAAGTGGAGCTGAAGGGGTGAGCAAGGGCCAGACCAGGAAGAGCTCAGAAGGATTTCAAGTAGGTCACTGACACAGCCAGATCCGCATTTTAGAAAGAGCACTAATATTAGAGAGAGTACCAGGGAAAACTGCTCAAAGGAGGACTATCAAGTTAGGTAGCTCCTTTTTCCGGAAAACTAAGGCAGTAACCAAGACATGAGAGAAACAGATGGGACTGTGATAATCCCGCCTATCCTGTTCCTCTCAATCCCTCAGTTCATTATCTGGGAATATAGAATAAGAGAAACACCAGATGCAGAGATAACAGGAAAAGCAGAAAGTTGCAATAAGGTGCTAGATTGAAAAATAAAAGAGGACTCATCAAAGTTTGCAGGGAGAGCTCTTGGCTGCCTTTACTCCTTACTAGTAGTCCAAGAGCACTCCTAGAGATGCCATCCAAAGCAGAACAGTGGGCTCCAGAGAAAGGTCAGGGCAGTAGGAAAATGGAGGGAAAATCATCTGAGAGGGTTAGGAAAAACTGTCCTGAGCGGCCACTGGAAGGTGTGCGAAAGTTCAGAGAAAACTAAAGAATTCAAAGAAGGGAATCAAACAAAAAACAAAGTAATTACTAACTCCAAGAAAATGAAAGGTTGTACAGGAAGAAAAACAATCATAGCACACTTCCTAGAGAGCAGTGAGCAATATTTAGAATTATAATGGGATCAGTGACTAATGATTTATTTCCAAAATTGTTAATATAGCCTATTGGGAGAATTGAAGAGAATGAAGGGGAAAAGTACATGTGTGCAAGAGATTAACTGATATCTAAAACTGATGAAACAAGCAACAGCACTACAAGCGATTACATGGGCAGTTAGAGATTAAATACCAATAGAAAGAGCTGTAAAAGCAGATAGTCCAGGATGCAGGTCAGGAGGCATGAAGCTGGGAGTACGGTTTTTCACTGGACGCCTTTTCACACTATTTGACTTTTAGGCATGTACATGTACTTTGATAAAGATAGAAATGCTAATTTTAAAAGTAAGGCAAAACAAAAAAAATGTGTGGGTTACTTAGACTTACCTAGAAGCACTAACTTCCTCAGAGTCTCGGAATGATCCACATAGTCTCGAAGTGTGACTGAAGACGGGGGCAATGGAGGGCCTGCGATAATCTGAACAGCCTCCTCGTCAGAAATCGGCTGCAACGGGGACAATGGAGGCACATCATCCAGTCCTTTGCGGCCAGGATGTAGGAAAGAAGCAAGTTAGCTTTCTAATCTGTATACTTACATGTTCTTTCTACAAAGGCAGTCTCTTGCCTAGTTTGCTTCTTTTTAAATCTTGGCATCGTTTCTGAGTTAAACATCTAAAAATTCCATATATTTTCTACCTTCTAAGAGATAATCTTAAGACTATTTAGATAACCACTACTATTCCTCCAAAGTAAGAAATTCGTTGGTGAAGTCCTGTACAAAATTCCTTTCCTTTCCTTCACTTGTCAACAGGTACGAATGCTTAATGACCTATAGTACATTCTGAGAAAGACTGAGTCTACTACCATAGCTTGTTAACTCGGGCAAAAGTACAACATACTCTACCAGCCTGCACTGTATGGATTAAAGTCATCATATCCTGAAATGTCATTTTGATCTGATCTTTTCTCCTCCAAATTATTCTCAAATATATCTTTAAGAGGATTTCTATGATTCTGTTTTCATCACCCCCAATCATTTGCCACAAAGTGACCCTCTCTAGTACAGCCTTGAGTCTGAGGTTTTGTTATGGCCCTAGAGGTAAAGAACCCGCCTGCCAATGCAGAAGACACAAGAGACACAGGTTTGATCCCTGGGTTGGGAAGATCCCCTGGAGGAGGGCATGGCAGCCCACTCCAGTATTCTTGCCTGGAGAATCCTATGGACAGAGGAGCCTGGTGGGCTACAGCCCATAGGGTCGCCAAGAGCTGGTCATGCTGAAGTGACTTAGCACGCAGGCATCCAAGTCCAACACACTGTAAAAGACCCTGGGAACTGTAACCCGCCTGAGGCTGAGGAATCAGAGCCTTGACTTTATGTTCTACTTTTCTGTCTCTAATCTCTACCCTTTCTCGTTTCTCACAGCCAGTCTCCCCTCACGGCCCTCACCGCCCAGCTCACTTGTGTTTATCATCTACTTAACCTAACATTATCTCATCTGTAGTGAAGTATTCCTTGCATAGGAATATTCCTAGAATGGGAAGCACAGGCAGGAGAAGAGTGACTTAAAAAATTTACACGAGGGAGCTTTTTGGGGTGTTCTAGTTGTTCTTTTTGTTCTATTTGTTGACTGTGGTGGCTACTACAGAACTGAAAACATGATGTCAAGATTCATAAAACTGTATACTCAAAAAGGATGACTTTTACTTGAGTAAAATTATACCCTAATTAGGTATATAGAATAGGGTAAATTAGATCCTAATAAACCTTTTAAAAATATCTAAATAAAGAACATAGAAAGCAAGTGCTATTGGCATAGCTATAAAACTATCTTAAACATATTAATCTAAAAACTTTTTTCTTAGTAAGTCAGAGGCCTAATAAAAGCAAGCAGATTATTACGTAACAGAAGCAAATGAATAGAAGTGGATTGTTCCTTTTCTTTCCTGACACCAAGTATGACTTGAAATTGGCTAACGAAATATAAACAGGTAGCTTGTTCAAACTACCAGGGTGAGGCAAAGGGGAGTTTTCTGAAAGCTGAAAAAGTACCTTCTAGGGACAGCTCAGAATCAAGGCCGGGCATCTTTTGTGTCTTCTGTGGCGGCTCATTCACGGAAGGAAGCAAAGTGCTTTGGGCACAATTAATCTCTCGCCTACTTGAGTTGGCAGACTGGGAACTATTCCACATGGAGGAAGTCCTGTAAGTCCTAAAACCCCACTGGAGAAAGCAATCCTCAGAGGACGCATGGGGCTGAGCAAAAACGCCACACAACAATGTTTTTCCTGGTCTCTGAAAACCTTTTCTGAGTTGGAGAGCAGTCATGAAGCTGCTCAACTTAACTGAGTTGAGCCATCTGGGTATCTGTTGGGCTGACAGGGCCATTTTTCTTAAAGTTGCCTATAAAAGAAATACATAACCATCAAAAAAGAGAAACTTATTTCACTTAAACATTTAAAACAGTATTCAAACCACAAAAAGATAAAACTGGAAATTACTTTTGCTGCTTAAAAGGTGTTTATTACTTTAGATGACTAAAGCGGTCAGATGTTTTTAAGCATGGGAAAAGCAAAAAACAAGGCAGTTTCAGTTACAAACCAAAAGACAGGAACTTCTGAACTGGAAAGATAAAGATATGCTTTACAATTTAAAAACAGAAAGCAAAATCAGTGGCATGAGAAAAACATTTAAAACAAACATCTGTAAATATTAAAATTACAGCTGAATCTGTTAATAATTAAAGAAAACAAGGTGATGCAGTTAAGTGCTCTTGAAATTTGATTTGAAGGACATTTGAGAAGCAGATTGCTGATCAAAATAACACTGAATTATTCAGATGCATTTTATGTATGTACATTAGTCACAAAAACAAGAAGAATTCTACTTAGTCTTAAATGAATCATCAAAATATTATCATTGTAGAAGGTCATTTCTTGCTTTATTCTCAGGGTTGAACACTATTGATTATTTCACAGGTAAAGCTGCTCCTCAAAAGAGAACTGAACAAAACCAAATTCTGTTTGACTGCAGGAACAAAGAAAAAGACTTTCAAAATGGACGGGTGGGGTGGGGTTCAAAACTAATAAGCAAAATGTATTACAGACAGAAATGTATTACAAGCAACCAGAAATGGATATATGTATATTTTGACTGAAAAAGTGGTTGTTTATAAAGAGATTTTTTAATCAGGAAATAACTTTTATATTTAGCCAGCTTAATTAAAGGGTAAACGATGCATTTTTTATATAAGACAATCCATTAAAATATAGCAGAGAGGCCAGCATGTGGAAAATGCCCAACACGTTAGCCATATAATAATCATCATATTCACTGATTACACAACCAAACATAAATGAGTTCGGACTTAATTGTTGCATACAACTTTTTGATTTGTTTCTCTCCATACTGAATTTCAGGAGAAGGCACTGGCAACTCACTCCAGTACTCTTGCCTGGAAAATCCCATGGACGGAGGAGCCTGGTAGGCTGCAGTCCATGGGGTCACTGAGGGTCGGACACGACTGAGCAACTTCCCTTTCACTTTTCACTTTCATGCATTGGAGAAGGAAATGGCAACCCACTCCAGTGTTCTTGCCTGGAGAATCCCAGGGACGGCAGAGCCTGGTGGGCTGCCGTCTATGGGGTCGCACAGAGTTGGACACGACTGAAGCGGCTTAGCAGCAGCAGCATACTGAATTTCAGCTTGTTTTATGTTTGGCATTAGACCAAATAAATGCTTCAGGGTCTAAGCTCTTCTTGGAGATCTGCGGTTTAGGGAAGTCTCCTGAAAGTAATATATAAAAGTGAAACGTCTCCCTGTCATTCTGAAATGATTTTAGAAAGGAAAAATGTAATTACGCAGCCTTATGAGTGATTTTTGTTAAACTCTGGTGGGAAATGAGCCTCCAAATCTGCCGTGTTTTTCCTCAGAGCTACAACATTCATTCCCTGCACAGCAGTCTCATAAGGGCATTCAGTTGGAAGCCAGAAGACCACAATTCTGCTACTTGAGGATAAAAGTTTCTCAGGGTGGTTCAGCACGACTGGCCCCTGATGGGGGATTCAATAACCATTCTTTAAAAGCCAAGTTTTTAAAAGCTTATGGGTACAATAAGACGATTCTTCAGCTCTAAAATGTTCTGACTTCTCAAGCATTCTGTCCTCCATCAAACTTCTGAAATCCCCGATTCACTTCAAAGTCTCTAGAGCCAGGCTCAAGTCAAAGCTCTACCCAAAAGAAGGGAGGAGAGGGTGAGATGTATGGAAAGAGCAACATGGCAACTTACATTACCATTTGTAAAATAGATAGCCAACAGGGAATTTGCTGTATGGCTCAGGAAACTCAAACAGGGGCTCTGTATCAACCTGGAGGGGTGGGATGGGGCGGGAGACAGGAGGGAGGTTCAGGAGGGAGGAAATGTATGTATACTTACAGCTGATTCATGTTGAGGTTTGAAAGAAAAAAACAAAATTCTGTAAAGCAATTATCCTTCAAAAAAACCCCAAAAAACAAAACTCTCCCCACATCAGAAAGATCAACTTTTGCATTCTATCCATATTCATTAAACGGTCTTTACACAAATAATGTTTATCCTTCTGTTTTTCTTGACAAGCGCACTGTCTTTGCTACATCATCATTTCATCGCCGTGTATACTTCTAACAATCGATTATTGTTAGTTCACGACAGCAGGGCTCTGTCTGTCTTTATCCCTGTATGCACCGTCTCAAACTCTGTATCCCCCAGGCCCAGAGTCTCGCACTGCTCCCACGTTTTCTGGGCAGAAATGAATCGGTTGCAACTACGGTGAACTCATTTGCTTACAAAATACTTAAAATCTGGTAAAGGCGTCTGCGTCAAACGCCAAAAGCCTTAAGTAAAATTTGAAGTCCACTAACACATATAGACTAGTTCTCCACTGTACGCCTTAGTAGTTTCATTGGCGCTTAAATACATTCGCCGAGGGTGCAAGATTTCGACCTCTGGGAGGCTTAGATCGGGAGACTGAAAGATGGGGAGGAGGACGGTTTGGGAATCAGGGGCCTCGGGAACACGGCCTGACCTCCCAACCCCTCCCCTCCCCGGCCATTCTACCAGATCCGTTTTAGGTTCCCCCAAACCCAACTTCCGGAGGAAGTCCCCCTCACCATCTAGACCTCCTTCCGCGTTTCCCCCACGCCCCCACCGCCCGGGAAAAGCGCGCTAAACACACCAGCGTCGCGGCGCGCCCTTCTCACCCGCCAAGGGGAAAAAACAACATCGCTGACCCTCAGCGGGGCCGCGAGGGCCTACGGAGCCACGCCGTTCAGGGGCGCGGCCTAGAGCCGAGGAGGAGGAGGGTGGTGGGGGGCCGAACCGGGAGCCCCCCGGGCAGGGAGCGCTCCCCCTTTACCTGTGGCCAGGCCTTCGCCGTCC
>NW_011494274.1:1899290-1899533 GCF_000754665.1 Bison bison bison | reverse complement strand
GGAGCCGGACCCTGAGTAAAGATGATGTGAACTACAAGATGCATTTCCGGATGATCAACGAGCAGCAAGTGGAGGACATCACCATCGACTTCTTCTACCGGCCGCACACCATCACTCTGCTCAGCTTCACCATCGTCAGCCTCATGTACTTCGCCTTCACCAGGTGCGGGGCGGCCCTGGCGCGCCCGAGGGCGAAGGGGAAGGGGCTGGCTGGGGACGCGGCGGGGCGGGGGGAAGCCAGAT
>NW_011494274.1:1894975-1899015 GCF_000754665.1 Bison bison bison | reverse complement strand
GCATCACGACACCGGCCCCCTCCTCTCCGGCCTCCGTCCCCGCCTAGCACACCGCATGAATCATCTGGTATGCACCACTTGCAGCACACATGTCCCCGCTGCAAACACCCCACTCTACGGGCGTCTTTCACGTGCCATGCCCAGGCCCAGGACGTAATCCAGACCCCTTCCCCGCCGAGCTCCTCCAGGGTTCAGCACTACCTGCCCACAAAAATGTACTCCACTGTGCGTTGTACGGCAGTCGTCTCGCATAACCCTTCCCGCAGCCCCAGACACGACCGCTTGTACCACAACACAAACTGCCAGCCATGGGCACACACATCACAGCCAACATTCCAGTACTGCCACACAGACCCCCCAGCCCATCACACAACACACGGTGCCCGCTCTGTTCTCTTATCCCGGCATACATGCTGAAATGAGACATTGTCAGGCCACTGTAGCAATGCCTGGTGCGTTGTAGATGCTATGGAAAGGGTTAAATAAAACACGCACACCACACACACTATAGCACAACTCTCTTACTGCCTGAAAACATACATGCACACTCACTCACAGCACTTCTTATGTACACTTGTGCCTAGGAGCTACCCCGTCCAACTCTTGTTGGCCCACAGCTTATAGCACCTCACTGAGTATGAGGTCCCTCAGCCCCAAGCCAAGGAACTGATTCATGCCTAAAGGACAGGTATACCCTGGGTCCTACTTATAAGGGTTTATATTTTCTGAATGAATCTCTTTAACGAAAAAAATGTGTGTTTATACCAACCATGCTTAAGCACTAACCTAGAGATGTGGAGTTTTGGAGCCAGACTACTGGTTGCAAGACTATTTGTGTGACCTTGGTTAAGTGGTTTAGCCTTTCTCTGAGCCTCAGGATTCTCCTCTGTAGAATGGGGATAAAATAGGTCCTTACCTAATATGGAGTTATAAGGATTAAATGAACATGTGTGAATGTATTTAACAGAGTAGCTGGCACATGATGCATAATTAATGTCAGTGCAGTTCAGTTCAGTCGTGTCTGACTCTGTGACCCTATGGACTGCAGCACTCCAGGCCTCCCTGTCTGTTACCAACTCCCGGAATTTACTCAAACTCCTGCCTATTGAGTCAGTGATGCCATCCAACCATCTCATCCTCTGTCATCCCCTTCTCTTCCTGCCTTCAATCATTCCCAGCATCAGGGTCTTTTCCAATGAGTCAGTTCTTTGCATCAGGTGGCCAAAATATTGGAGTTTCAGCTTCAGCATCAGTCCTTCCAATGAATATTCAGGACTGATCTCCTTTAGGATGGACTGGTTGGATCTCTTTGCAGTCCAAGGGACTCTCAAGAGTCTTCTCCAACACCACAGTTCAAAAGCATCAGTTCTTCGGTGCTCAGCTTCCTTTATAGTTCAACTCTCACATCCATACATGACTACTGGAAACACCAAAGCTTTGACTAGACGGACCTTTCTTCTCTCCTAATATATTTATCCAACAATCAGTGGTTCTCATCCCTCACAGAAACTGTACAGGAGTGTATTTGGTGACCTCAGCATTGGGGGAACTTCTGATATGTAGCAGGTGGGGGTTAAGGATCCTAAATGTGTAAACGCCAGGGATAGCGTTTAAGATAAAGAATTGTCCCTGACTCACAGGCACACGTGTGCACCTACACACTTGTATACATGCAAGTGCCAATGGTATCTCCCTTGAGAATCAATGCAACTTTTTCAGATTTTCATAAAACTGATAATGTCCTCCTACAATACACTTGTTCCTTTCCTCCACAATCCATTTAACTCTTGGTTCTTATTTTGTAAGTGTTTATCTATTTGTGTGAATCTATCTAAAGGCATAAAGCATATGGAACAATTAATGATTGAGGCAAACAGCTACTTTTATGGTAAAATATTCTGCTAATTCTCTGTGGAGTAAGGACAGATATTTTCAGAGTATCCAACCAAGAATAAGCTTTGGAGAGAAGTCTTGTCCCTAATTATGGTTATCTTCAAATACTTATCATGTCATTTGACTTTACCACCTAGTATCTGTGTCTTTCTGGCCACTTAATATTGCTTAGCCCCTGATTGCTTATCAGTACATAAAGTGAAATATTTAGTAATACCTGATAGGATTTCATTTTAAGCGTTCAATTCATCTTTTTAGATAACCTGTATTTAGCTTGTGCATGGTAAGTTGCTTCTGTCCTGTCTGGCTTTGGTGACTCTATGGACTGTAGCCCGCCAGTCTTCTCTGTCCATGGGATTCTCCAGGCAAGAATACTGGAGTGGATTGCTACTGCCTGCTCCAGGGGATCTTCTCGACTCAGGGACTGAACCCATGACTCAGGTCTCCTGCTTTGTAGGCGGGTTCTTGACTCAATGCATAATGAATAGTAATTGCTCAGTAAACGTTAACTATTATTATTACATCATTTCATTGTGTGCTGCTGCCTCCTAAATTAGATTTTTCATTGAGTGAGGGTGTGGTGTGCTCTATAATTAAGAAAAAGAATAAAAACTTTGGAAAAATGGACAATGCTTTGCCTGGAGAACATATATTCCTGTTTTATATTAACTTCAGTTTTACTTTGTCTCATGTGGGTTGGCAAGGATAGAGTTAGTACAGGAGTTTCTTTGGAAATTAGAAAAGTAATGATGCTATTTTACTTTAAATAATAAGAAGCAAGAATGAGCAGTGTGTTTCAACCTTTTACCTTATTATTCTAGGCCCTTTCAGAACAGATTTCTCTTCCTCTTTTCTAATATGGAAAGTCACATTCTTCTGGAAGTTCCCTTTTACAGCATGTCCTGCCAAAGCATTCAATAAATTACAGCAGTGAAAGTATAAGAAATGAGTGTGAATTTTAACAGCTTGTCAAAAGTAATAGAAAAGGCATAATCTGAACTGTAGGCTATGGTCTTTTCCAAAATTGATTATGATTTTACTTCTCCCCCTCATTTCACAGAGACAGAAATCATACATTAAAGAACTACTTCAGAACAAGTTTCATGTTATATAAAATCATAAGCACCATTAGTACAATTAGTACTCACTGTCTTACTCATTTTTTGTAGTGATTTGTGACCCTTTAAACTGAGACATTACTGTGATCGCTCTGTCTTCTTCCATAAAGATTGAAAGTAATGACTTCTTAAATGAAGATTAATCATTTTGTACTCTTTTGCAGTAAGAACCTTATTTTATAACAGGGTTTGAGTTGGTGACTGTTCAGTGCAGTTCTTTCAGTAAAACTTTAAAAATATGTCTTAAAGTTTGTTTTTCAAAAACCAGTAGTTGAAGAGAGCCAGGGGTAGAATACTTTCCCGGTGTCAGATTACCAGTATGCATGAAACACTACCTGGGTCATGACACGTGGTGCAGAGACACAGCAAGAATTTAGGATTGCAAGGATTAGGTGCCTTACACAGGAGTCCAAGACAAGTTTGTATTCGTCCAGTGGTGCTTTTGTTAAATGGCAGCTAGGCCAACTCACTGTTGAATCATAGCGTTTCAGTCTCCAGCCCCTATCACTGTCATCACAGTAAAGCCAGATGCTATCGAATCCTGCCGCCTAAGATTGGAAAAAGCGCACTTTGCCACATTTTAGGGTAACCAGTTTTAGAAGTCAAATGCCTCTGCATATGTCTTATAAAAGTGTATTCAGCCAACGTGGGGAGAGGAGAACCTTTGTCTTAAGCTCTGAGCTCGCCTTTCATAGGTTGGTAAACTTGGACATGTTGAATAGCCTTAGTTTCTGACACTCGGGCTTTAGATTTGAAAATGCCAAAATTTACTAGATCCCATTGGTAACAGGTTGCTCTCTCCTCAAGAGGCGCCTGGCAGTAAAATAGTGAAACAGTCTCTCCAGTGACACTTGTCCAGCAAAAGTCATCACTTGCCCAGAAGAGATTGCCTTCCTGCAGCTTCCTGTTCAGAAGGGGTCATCCACTCACCTGGGCTAATTTTTCTCCTTAATGTGGGACTGAGGAGGCGGATGTGGGCAGGCACATGGTCAGACTTTTGACTGATTGATTTCTACTTGTTCGTGATAG
>NW_011494274.1:1882661-1894856 GCF_000754665.1 Bison bison bison | reverse complement strand
TGTTCGTGATAGTGGTTTTCGCTCATTTCCCTTAGCGGCTCCGAAGCTCCAGCTTTTCTTGATCTTACTGTGCAGGCATAGTTCCACCTTCTGTGTCTCTTCCCTCCTGGAGACCTGCCAGCCTTCCCTGTTTTTTCCCTTTAGACCATATCAATTCCCATTAGAAACTGTCTCCTGATACTGCTGATTCAGTTGTCTCGAGCCTATTTCCTTTAGGTACAACGTGTTCTTTCTTCCCCACTAACAGAAGGCCTTGGGTGTCCTTGTTCCCGGATACCAGCAACATTAAATGACTGTCCACGGCAGCTGTGTGCTGGGTGACACCAGCCCTGGACGTAGAGGGGTGCCTGTGTTAGGCCCTCTCGAAAGAAGTCCAGTTAACCCTCTTAACATTTCTCTTCCTCACTTCCTATGTAAATCATGGCTTTTTTAATTGGATTAAAATAAGCACCTCTTTATATCCTTTCTTGTCCTTATTTCTGGTGTTTTATGTCCTTAATTGGAGAAGGAAATGGCAACCCACTCCAGTATTCTTGCCTAGAGAATCCCGTAGACAGAGGAGCCTGGTGGGCTGCGGTCCATAGGGTCACACAGAGTCGGACACAGCTGAAGCGACTTAGCATGCATGCATGCGTGCATGTCCTTAATAAGATTATTCATTTCTCGAAAGGGAAAATGTGTCATATTTCTTTGGGGTCTTTGTGTATACCCCAAAGATATACATATATATATATATATTTCATGTCATATTTCTTTGGGGTAATGTATATAACGGGGTAAAGTATATAATGTATATTTCTTTGGGGTAAATAAGCACTGGGTGATACACAGAACTATTTGGTTTAGCTGATGCTGACCTTGGAGAGTTGCTTGCCTAGTACTGCGGCCTAGTGTCTAGCACGTTATATATCGTTCTATTACCAATGACAATGCAGTTTGTCTTGTGATAGAATCCCTCTCGCCCCAGATTTCTGTAGGGATGTTCACAAGCTTTTTAGGGTCAACAAATTTGAAAGCCCAGGACTCGTTCAGGCAGCAAGGACTGCTTCCTGAGCCCTCGGTTGTACTCAGTGTACTTCAGCAGTCCGTGTTCCACCCAGCCCAGGTCTCCGGATCCTGGAGTTCATCTAGTTTATCTTCACGAGGTCCAGCTGGGCCTCAGTAGCATTCAGAGTTGTCCTCCTCTGCCCGTGCCCAGGCTTTAGCTCACAAATCCCAGCTCTTTGGCATAAGACACGCCCAGGCCTTGACCGCCCTTCCCTTCAGACCATCCTCCACCCTGCTTTCCTCACAACCTTTTGAAGTCAGGATCTTGATCCAGTCCGTCTGTGTACAGTCGTTCCCTAGATCTCTGTCACCTGTCGGGAGTGCCTGCTGGCCCCTGAGGGCCTTCGTTATAGAACCTTATACCTGCCTGCACTGTACAAGGCACACGCTGCCGGCCCGGGCAGCCCCACACCTGGTGCCAGGCTGGTACCTCCCTCTGACTTGAGAGCACCTTCTGCCTACCCACGAGCCCATGGCATCCCTGGCAACCGTCCCGATGGTCCCCTCCCAGACCCCTTTCTTGGTGGTTCCTGGAAGCTCAGAGGAAGAAGTGTTTATGTACAGTTAAGTCTCCTACATATGAACAGGTTCCTCCAAGGGTGCATTCATAAGTCCAGTTTGTTCGGAAGTCCAGAATTCGCCAAGATACACAATTGGAGGGCAGGCTGCAGTTTCACTCAGGCCTGATGTTGATGGAATGCACATTTCACACCTCTGGACGTTCAAAACTTGAAGGTTCGTAGGTATGGGACTTACTATATACTTCGAAATGTCTTTTATTAGTATTTCTCTCTCCTATTGTAATATTTGTTTTTATATCAATTTATTGAGGGCAGATATCTTAGTCATCGCAGAATACACACCCAGTAAAATGCTAAATGAGTCAAATATGAAAAATCATTTATACAATATGAACTTTCAAAAAATATCACTCTTCTCTGTCAGTTGCTATTTCAGCTCTAATTCTCGAAAAGAATCTAACATTTTATGAAATGAAATCAATGTGGTCTTCAAAGCTAATATCAAAGTTAGTTAACATTAGTCCACTTTGTAACTTGAGACTGAGTTTTCCATTGGGAGAGAGGCTCCTTAACGGTGTGTAGCCTCCTGAACATGACCCTATCTTTGTGTCTCAGTTTCAGAGATTCCTATTAAAGAGATGGAAAGGCGAAGATGACAGGGGGAGAGGGGACAACCAACTCTGCGTTTAAGAGTCAAGGTTAAGGATTCCTTACCTTCTTGGCCCCAGCGAGACAGCCGTGGTTAAAGATAGTCTAGAGTGGAAGGTTTGCTTGTTGTCCCTGGTCTTTTTGCTCACTGCCTGCAACCTGTTCAAGTTTAAAAATCCTAGGCCAAAGCTTTTTGTGTTCAAACCTTTGTTAAAAAAATATTAGGGCTTTCCTTTCACTTGTCCTGCTTTTCGGGTTCTGTCTTGGGTAGTTGTTGTTTAATCACTAAGTCGTGCCCGACTCTTTAGCGACCCCATGGACCGTAGCCCGCCAGGCTCCTCTGTCCATGGGATTGCCCAGGCAAGAATGCTGGAGTGGGTTTCCATTTCCTCCTCCAGGGGATCTTCCCGACCCAGGGATCGAATTCATGTGTCCTGCATTGCAGACAGATTTTTACCGCTGAGTTTCTGGGGGTGTTTCAGCCCCTGGCTGGTCAGCGCCAAGGCAGGAGAATCACCTGCAGGGGGCCTCTGGGCCTGGGCCGTGGTTCCTCGTCACGCTTCTTGGGTCACGCAACTGCTCCGCCCTGGCCTCTTCCCGTCTCTGGCACCCACCATGTTGAGAAGGCCTGCTCTGTGCCAGGCCTTGTGCTGGGTGCTGGAGCTGCTGCAGGTGAATGAGAAGGGATCTTAAATGACAATTTTCCTGTAATCTGTCCATTTGGTGTTTTAGCTGTGTATGGTCAGGGCTACCCCAGCGTGCTGCTGGAACACCTCCTAAATTTAGCAGAGCACGGGGAAAAGAACTTTGGCCTCCCTGAGCTCATCTGTATCATATGGGTCAGTGTAGCAATCTTGACCTCCAGCCAGCATTCCAGAAGCCCTGGCACCTACTTCATTTTGCCTCTGTTTGTTATAACTGTGGGCAAGATAAAGCAAGAGCTTTATTTTCCTCATCCTCCAAGTAATGATAATACTACCCCGGAGAACTGTGGAGCAATTCAACCAAATGGCAGCTGGGAAAGGCCTTTGGAAAGTTCAGCAGCTCCAAGACCGAGGTGCCCGTTGTTAGGAGCCTCAGAGGACCTAGCAAAGAGGTCAGGGCGCTGCTACAGCCTCACAGTTCTAAGTCTGAAGTCCTCTTATTTTTTGTTGCCGTAAAGCAAAATGTCTTAGTTGAGCAAGAATCCTAAGACCAGGGAAAGTCAAGATGGGGCTCTGGCAGCCCTGACTGCAGATTACAAGCCTCCCTGGGAAGTGGGAACCATATTGCCCCTGGCAAAGCCTGAGGAGATGGTACCGACTCCACAAACGGGTCAATCTTGTGTGAACGATCAGGGGGTTTTTTTTGGGTTTAGGGGGTTTTGTTGGGTTAATCAGAGGCTGTTCCAGCAAACTAAAAACTTTTCTCTCAGGCCAAAGTTATACTAAGATAATTATTTAATTTTTGTGTCTTACTGTGCTTTTCATCATGATTCTCTCAAAGAGTCAGGACTATGTCTGTTCATCTTTGTCCACAACGATAGGTGTTGGCTAGCTGAGCGAATGAGTGGGTAGAAATTACAAATTACTAACTGACAGGCCGTCTGTGCCAGGCAGTGCTCTAAGTCCCTCACATGTGTTATTTTATCCTCACAGCAACCCAGTGAGGTGGAACTGTTACTCTCCTGTGATAAACCAGGGCACAGAGAGGCTGCATAATTTGCCCGAGGTCACACAGGCTGATAGTGTGAATTCAGAATTCAGGCCCAGGCTGTCTGGCCACAAACCTGTCCTCCTTGTCACTGCACCAAACAGCCTCCTAAAGGGGAAAACACTTAGCCTTTGGGGTCAGTAAAATGTAGATTGTGATCATTTCCCCCTTCAAGGGTGTTAGGAAGATTAAGAGAACTAATGCAGAGCAGCTGTGGCCAGCCTTCTGAGAGGCACAGACCTAGTGGATGTCAGGAGATAAATGCTTCTCGTCCTCTGATGGAAGGTTTCTGGAATCCATAGTGTGGTCTTTGTAGCCTTTGCCGCCAAGTTGCTTTTCATGATTAACTATGGAAAATGTCCATATTCTTTGGCGTGTGGTTAAGTCTCTGGATGATGGGGAGCTGAGGGTCTCACAGAGTGGCCCCGGTCAGCTAGTGGGGAGGCCGGTGGGCGGGGGGCAGCCTCCTCAGTCACCCATTCCGTTCTTTCTACGCGCCCACCTTTTGTAGGCACTGTGCGGGTGCCCTCTCTGCTCTCAGGAAACTCAGAAGGCCTAGTGGGAACCCCTGGTCTGATCTGACTCAGATTTCTTCTTTCGCTCACTGGCCTACCCTTCGGTCTTTGATCACAGGAGTGTGGTCTTCCTGTACTGCATGTTTTCACTTTTACCAAAGAGCTTGCTGTCCGTCTTTGATACTTTTTTTTTTTCTAATTAGGCAAATATAAAATGGCCAACTTTTCAGACTTGCTGCTATTTTATTCAGATTTAATCGGCCTTTTTTTTTTCTTTCCTTTTTTTAACTCCCAAAACTAGGCCATTCTTTGATCCCATCTTTCTAGTAAGATTGCTCAGAATTTACAAAATTGCAGCTTCATTGTTTATCGCCGATCTCAAGTTCTTAACAAATTTAATGTTGATGTATAATCCACTTTTTGGAAAGTAATATATCTACATTGCTTAAAATCCAAGATATTCCACTGGGTGTATGGTGAGAAGTCTCCCCCAACTCTTCATTTACTCTCTTTGGATAAAACAGAGTGATCATTTCTTGGGTGGATTTCCAGACACCCTGTGGAGCTCAGAGCACAAGTTACAAGTTACGTATACCTATGCATGCTCTTCTTCTTGCACAAAAAGTTGCTTACTATACTCCCGTTCTGCAAATTGCTTTGTTTACTTCATGATCTCTTAAATTACTCTGTACTAGTTAATTAAAAGCATCTTCATTGTTTTGATGGCTGCCTACTTTGCTGACAAAGGTCCATTTAGTCAGAGCTATGGTTTTTCCAGTAGTCATGTATGGATGTGAGAGTTGGACTATAAAGAAAGCTGAGCACCAAAGAATTGATGCTTTTGAACTGTGGTATTGGAGAAGACTCTTGAGAGTTCCTTGGACTGCAAGGAGATCCAACCAGTCCATCCTAAAGCAGATCAGTCCTGAATATTCATTGGAAGGACTAATACTGAAGCTCCAATACTTTGGCTACTGGATACGAAGAGCAGACTCATTGGAAAAGACCCTGATTCTGGGAAAGATTGAAGGCAGGAGGAGAATGGGATGACAGAGGGTGAGATGGTTGGATGGCATCACCAATTCTATGGACATGAGTTTGAGCAAGCTCCGGGAGTTGGTGATGGACAGGGAATCCTGATGTGCTGCAGTCCACAGGGTCGCAAAGAGTCAGACACGACTGAGCGACTGAACAGCAACAAGTACTTGCTTGTGAGCCAGAGCCGTAATTTTTTAACGTCTCTTTTAGTTGTTTCCTTGTTTTGCTAAAACATACAATGCTATGGTGAGCGGCCTTGTACATATGTCATTTTTGCATAGATGAGGGTATTATCTGTGAGATATATTCTTGTACATGGAGTTGCTGAGTCACAGAATATATGCATTTATAAATTAATGTGTTGTCAAATGCCCCCCCATAAAGGTAGTGTGTGAGAATACCTGTTTATCAATTTCTTTCCTTTTTCCATAAGGTAAGGAAGAGTCATGTTAGTTGCTCAGTTGTGTTCGACTCTTTGCGTCCCCGTGGACTGAAAGCCCACCAGGCTCCTCTGTCCATGGGATTCTCCAGGCAAGAATACTGGAATGGGTTGCCCTTCCCTTCTCCAGGGGATCTCCCTGACTCAGGGATTGACCCTGGGTCTCCTGCACTGCAGGCAGGTTCTTTACCATCTGAGCCATCAGGGATAAAGTAGATAAAAGTGGTCTCTCTGTATTGTTCCAGTGTGTCCATATAGTACCATGAACACAATTGAGCATCTTTTTTTTTACTTGCCTGAGAGCTGCTGGATTTTTCTGCCCAGTGAAGTGTCTCTTCACATCCTTTGTCCACTTTTCTATTTGTTTTTCTCTGTCCATTTGTTGTTCTTTCTGTTAATTGATTTGATGGGGAGAGCTTTGTAATTAGGCGAGTCAACCCTTTGCCTTCGTATGAGTTGCAAATATTTTTTCCAAGTTTACCTATCACTTTTCCTTGGACTTTGTTACTGATTTCTTTGTCATGCAAATTTGTCAGCTTTCTCCTTTGTGACCTCGAGGGTTTGTATCATGCTTTAGAAAGGCCTTCCCCACTCTGAGGTTGTGGTGTCTTTTTGGGGGGTGTATAGGTGTTTTTTTTTTAGTTCTCCCATCATTTTTTTTCCCTAGAATTTTGTTTCGTTTTTAGTTTTAGTTGTTTGAATCATCTAGAATGTATTTTGGTATAAGGCATGAGTTATGAGGCTCTATCTTCTTTTCCTCGGCCACAGGTACTCATTTTAGCCTTGCTTTTATTTTGTGACTTACCGATTGCATGCCCAGTCCACCTCTCGTATGCCATCCCTGTGCATCTCCGATAAGTCAGGTGGGATTCAGGGTCACAGGTAAGTTTTCTTAAGGCAGTTTGGCAAAGGGGAAAGATCACTATCTTCAGAGTCTAGCAGGCCTGGTTTGAAGCTGGCTCTGCAACTTGTCAGCTCCACAGTCTTGAGAAAGTTACTAAACCTGTGTGACCTCTGTTACCTCATCTGTAAGATGTGGTTGATAACGGCCCACTTTGCAGATGGGTTGTGACAATTAGAGATAATGTTTAGAAACTGCCTGACACGCAGTAGATCCTTGACAGACAGGACCTGTTACCCTGACTGTCATCATTAGCAGTATCAGTAGTGTGCCTTGGTCTGAATGAGGACCTTGTGTCCCTACCGTTGCTGAGTGTAGCCATTCTTCAGTAAAAGCTAATGTTCCTGGGACTTGGGTACGGGGCTTCCTTACATAAGCCAAAGGGCATGGCAAGTGCCCTAGGATGATCAGCCTGGCATTTAAAAGTTGTGTTTATAACCTCTGGGCAAATGTGTAATTGTTAGGATGACCATTAAAATAAGATTGCACTTTGCCAGGAGAAGAAGTCTATCCGACTGTAAAGAATGGTTTTGTAATCAGGTTTCTGAATTTAACCACCAAGTGTTGTTTGTCCAGGATTAGTTCAGTGCTGTTTGGCTGTGTGATGGTCTAGGAAACGTTTAAGACCTGTATGACGTCTTATTTCAGAACCTTACGTTCAGTCTTGTCGTAAGTCTGGAAATAGTTTCATTGGGTACAGAAACTTAGCGGCCTAAACAGGAGTTGGTATCTAAGTTAACGCTTTTAAACCACCACCCAGGACTCAGTGCTTAATGAGGTAATAATTGCTTCATTCCATACCTTTTCATGTGTGTATTTAATACTCAAGATCTTTTTTATGCAAACTTGGTTTTCTTCTAGATTCTTTTTGACCTGTCTCTTGTCCTTTAGTAACATTCAATCTTAATTTATCTTTGTCTTTTGAAAACTTTCACTGTAGACAGTCCTCCTCCAGATAAACCCAGTTTCTTTGATCATTTTTAAATGTATTGCTACCAGTTTCATCATCTCTAAAGTATGTCCTTCCATTGTGTTTCTTCTCATATTTTCTCTTACTTATCCTACTTCTTTCTAAACTGGAACACTGAACTTCCCTCTCCCAAGCTTCTTGAAAATTGTCAATACTTCAGAAAATCTTCCAGTTGTTTTTCTTTTTTCCTACTTTTGTTTGCTTCTCTGAGCCCCAGATATGTTACTAGAATCTTCTTTATTAATGTAAACTGTTAAAACCTAAAATTTTCACCATCAATGGTAAGAAAATTTGCATTCCAGGGATTTTTGTTGTTTAGTTGCTAAATCATGTCAGACTCTTTTGCAACCCCGTACTGCACCCACCAGGCTCTTCTGTCCATGGGATTTCCCAGGCAGGAATACTGGAGTGGGTTGTCATTTCCTTCTCCAGGGATCTTTCCAACCCAGGAATTGGACCTGTATCTCCTATGTTGGCAGGTGGATTCTTTACAACTGAGCCACCAGGGAAGCCCTTGGGGAATTTTGCTTCATTGTAAAACAGTAAATTTTCTTCCTTAATAGTCAGTCCAGAAATATATTGAGGGCCTACTGTGTCCCCAGGCTCTGTGGATACAGGTGTAAATAATTCCCTGCCTTTAGGAGTTTACTTTCTGCAGAGAAGACAGATAACATATAAACCAACAGATGTAATCATTTCAGTTTACTGGGGTTATGGAGGAGTTCAACACAGTAACACATGAGGAATGACCAGGCTGGAGCAGGGTGGAGAAGCTTGTCTCCTTCTTTACAGTTCTTATATTTAGAATTTAAATACAAGTTTAAATCTGGTCTTTTGTTTTCTCTTCATTTTTCCTTTAACATTTTTTACTAGTGCTTTCTGGTGGCGTTACACTGCCCCGTTTTGTTCATCCCTTGGGGAGCCAACTGCCCATATTTGACAAGTGACTGCATAATCTCATTGCCTCATGTCCTTCCTCCTTATTTTTTGAAATAATTTTTATTTTTGGCTGTGCTGGGTCTCCATTGTGGGCTTTCTCTGGTTGTGACAAATGAGGGCCACTCTCTAGCTGTGGTGCTTGGGTTTCCCCATTGCAGTGGCTTCTCTTGTGGAGCATGGGCTCTGGGGCGTGCAGGTTTCATAACCTTATGCTTCCTTTCTGATTGCTGCACAGTTTTCCGCCACAGTCTCTGTAGTGAAGGTCATCTTTGTGTGTGTGTGTGTGCGCTCAGTCATGTCCAACTCTCTGAGACCCCATGCACTGTAACCCACCAGGCTTCTCTGTCCGTGGGATTTCCCAGGCAAGAATACTGGTGCAAGTTGCCATTTCCTTCTCCAGGGGATCTTCCTGATCCAGGGATTGAACACGTGTCTCCTGCGTCTCCTGCATTGGCAGATGGATTCTTTACCACTGAACCACTTGGGAAGCCCCTTTGTAAAAGAATGATGATTCTCAAATGCTTGTCCGAGTAGAACATGTGTTGGGGTGTAAGGTTGACGATGCCTTTATCATAAGAACTGGACTTTACTATAAGGGCTGTATTATTTTAGGAGATACCATAGTGAATAGTAACTAGTGAATGTAATGACTTAGCTCAGCAAAATAAAATTAGCGATTTAGATTAAAAAACCCAGTTTTTTAGAATATGGAGCTTGTACTCCTTCTAGACTGACTGTAGATTCAAAAATAACACTCAGTGTTCCTTTTCTGTTTTTAGGGATGACTCTGTCCCAGAAGACAACATCTGGAGGGGCATCCTGTCTGTAATTTTCTTCTTTCTTATCATCAGTGTATTAGCTTTCCCCAATGGTAAGTGATGTAATGCTTTATCACATTTCTCCTATGCATTGTGTCCTTGTTGGTATTTTTGAGATGCATGTCAAATAGAAAATGAAACTGGAGGGTGGAATAAAAAAAAGAATCTGAATGTTGCGTGGTGACTAGGGGAACAGGCTCTGGAGGCAGACTGCCCATTCTGCCATTCCTAGCTCTGTCTCCTCTGTCCCTCTTTAAGACATTTCTGTCTGAAGCAGAGAGAAGTCCAGCAGTAAAGAGTAAACTGAATTAATACCGTAAAATACTCTGAACAGTGGCTGACAAACATAAGCACTCAGTGAATGTCAACTGTTGTTCTTGTTACTATTTTTGGTATTATCAGCCAAGTTGTAAAATACACAGTTACTGCTCATTTACTCCTTTTTGCTAAGGCTGGGGTCAGTGCTTTAATGAATATTGCTTAAATAACTTGCTGTCTTTAACTGGAAACTTTGCTGGGATATGAATTTTCATTATCAGGTTAAATGATTACTGTGAAATTTTCCCCTTTCAGTGTTAATGGCGTGAGGCAAAAGCCTTGGTTGAAAAACTAATTTGGTATTCTGCCACACTTAAGATTCACCCCTTTGCTCTGAATGGTCCCTAACAAGTTATATTATTTTCTCTTATTCTGCTTTAGTGGAGAAGGCAATGGCACCCCCCTCCAGTACTCTTGCCTGGAAAATCCCATGGATGGCGGAGCCTGGTAGGCTGCAGTCCATGGGGTCGCTAAGAGTCGGACACGACTGAGCAACTTCACTTTCACTTTTCACTTTCATGCCTTGGAGAAGGAAATGGCAACCCACTCCAGTGTTCTTGCCTGGAGAATCCCAGGGACGGGGGAGCCTGGTGAGCTGCCGTCTATGGGGTCGCACAGAGTTGGACACAACTGAAGCGACTTAGCAGCAGCAGCATTCTGCTCTAGTACTTCCTCCCTGGAATATTCTTTACTTATTCTCTGCAGGTGATTTTTAAAATATTCACTTTTTGTATCTTGTTTCTTAAACATTTAGGGTATTTTGTAACTGTTGCAGTCTTTTTTTGCAAGTTGTGCTCCATGGGCCCTGCTCAGGTTTTAAATATGATGATTAAAGATGTGCTTCTTCTCCATCCTCCCATCTATTCAGTAGAGTATAATCTGTAATATACAGAGCTCATTATGAACGTTACTGATGCTACCTGGAGCTGCACCCTGGTGATAGGATTCCAGTACCAGTTCCATCGCGTGTGTGGGCGTGGAGGGGTGGTGGCGGACTGAGTGTTGCTGAACACCAGCTGGGCGTCCTGCAGCTCTGCTCAGTGCGACACTGTCTGCCTGGGGATAGATTGGATTCCACAGGTTAAGTCCCACCAGGCTGCTCCTGCCCCCACTGAGATGCCAGGCACAAGTCCAGGGTATCCCCTGTGCTTCTGACCAAATGGCTGTAGATCAGAGGTTCCCGTGACCTCCTCTTTGGGTTTGATTAATTTGCTAGAACAGCTCAGGAGACCAGTTTACTCACTAGATGACTGAGAATATTAACCGACAGCTAGATGCAGAGATGCTCCTTGGGAAGGGAGGAGCCCCTTCCATGCTTTCTCGGGGCACCATTTGCACCAGATCTCCACCAGATCTCCATGTGCTCACCAACCCAGAAGCTTTCTGAGCTCTATGCTTTTAGGTTTCTATGGAAGTTCCATCACGTTGGTAATGACTGATTAAATCTTTGGCCATTGGCGATTGATTTGCCTGTCAGCCCCTCCCCCATCCCCAGAGGTCAGGGCGGGTGGGACTGAGGGTTCCTATCTCTAATCACCTTGTTGGCTCCACTGGCCTCCTTCCTGAGCCACTTCATTAACGTAACAAAAGACTCTTACCACTTAGGAAATTCCAGGAGTTTAGAACTCCAGAAAGGGGACAAAGATCAATACTTGCTTCTTGGATCACAGTACTCAGGAAAGTCCCCTGCATACTAACGAGTTCTGTTCCAGAGTGCATTCGCAGTCCAGTTTGTTCGTAAATTCAACAACGTTAGGTACCAACTAATACATTCGGCTACATAGTACATTGCTATAAATAGATTTATAATCCTTCTCACAAATAATATATTAAAAAAAGCAAACCCAAAAGATAAAGCATTGTTAGTCTCAGAGTACAGTACTTTGAAAAGTACAGTGTTAGTCACTCAGTCATGTCCACCCTTTGCGATCCCATGGAGTATAGCTCTCCAGGCTCCTCTGTCCATGGAATTCTCTGGGCAGGAATTCTGGAGTGCGCTGCCACACCCTTCTCCAGGGCATCTTTCTGACCCAGGGATTGAACCTGGTTTTCCCGCATTATAGGTAAATTCTTTACCATCTGAGCCACCAAGGAAGCCTGAGAAGCACAGTCGCACCAGCTATCCCAAGGCTGCTTGCACACTTGCTTCTGGACACCTTGGGCTTGAAATAAGGACACTGTACCACTGTAGTCTATACAGTGAAAGTGAAAGAAAAGAGAAAGTGAAAATTGCTCAGTTGTGTCTGACTCTTTGCGAGAAGATGCTCAAGATACAGAGAGGTCATGGAATGAAAGGGAATTGGCCCAGCTATGACATTTACATTCTAGGAAACATCCCCAGTGTTGAAC
>NW_011494274.1:1878117-1882561 GCF_000754665.1 Bison bison bison | reverse complement strand
AGTGTTGAACAGCTTTTCAAGTTATTTGTCTTACTTTCTTTTTCCTCCCGCTTTCAACACACAAGGGCTTCGCTAGTGGCATTAGTGGTAAAGAACCTGCCTGCCAATGCAGGAGACGTAAGAGACTCAGATTTGATCCCTGGGTCAGGAAGATCCCCTGGAGGAGGTCATGGCAACCCACATCAATATTCTTGCCCAGAGAATCCCCATGGACAGAGGAGCCTGGTGGGCTGCAGTCCAGAGGGTCACAAAGAGTCAGACACGACTAAAGCGACTTAGCACGCATGCAAGCCCCAGCACACAACATCTCAAGATTTTAGGTTTAGGGACAGCTTGGACTTCACGGAGCCCATCCTCTCTTTCAAGGGCACTGTGCTGTCATGCAGCTTAAGTGGCCACTTGGGGCATCGAGCATTTTCTACACAGTGGTGGTCCCCCTGAGCTCTGGAACCTGGTCTTAACACAGGTGGCCTAAGAATGTAGCCCAGAGTAGATGGTAAACTGCATCTTGGGTTTGCTACCAACACAAGGCCTGTGGGTGCCTGAGCCCCAAGGGAAGATGAATAGGTGACAGTTCAGCTGGTGGCTCCTGACACTCCCTCAGCCCCTGCCTGCCGTGTCGTGTGTGGGTCAGTGGCTTACTTCCCAGCCATCGCTTGATGCCAGGACCGTTGTTGGTCTGTGCCCTCTCTTCCTGTTTCTTGTCTCATTTGTCCCCGACCATCTTTTTTTTTTTTTCTTCTAAATTTTATTTTAAATCAGTCAATGAGAACCCAGTATGTGCTTAGGAAACTAATCAATCCAGAGATGTGTCTGTTCTTCCAGCCTCCTGTTTTCCTTGGCTGGGTGTTAATTCTTGCCTGTTTTTTCGCAGCTTCGCAGGTTTCTGTTCTGCTTTTTTTTTTTTTAATTTAGGCTTGCTAATTCTAAGAGCCTTACTGGAAGTTTAGGGATTCCCAGACTCAGCCCTCCATAGCTGCGATTTTACAGCCTTTCCTGCTGGGGCACTCCAGCAGGCACTGGGGCTGTGGTGCTTTTTTTAAGGTCTCCAAAGCCCTGAACGGTGGGGATTGCATCTGTCGGATGTGACATTTCGCATGATTTCTGCTGATTTCTCCTCTTTTCCCTCGTGAAGACTTGTCATCTTCAATGTCCACATAACTGGCTCAGTCTCTCCTGGTGGGACTGGGCTTTTGTTTTCCCTTTTGGAAAGATAAAGGCTGTTTGTTTTCATGCTTTCCCTGGCTCCCCTGACTTTGTGATAACATGCAAAGCAGGGAGGACCCGCAGAGTCCTGCTTGGTTTACGCCTGATCCCAAGGCCTGCCAGTCACTCCTGGACCACCCTCAGCCGCTGCCGCCTGCCTGGGGTTAGGGCCCAGCCCTGCACGGTCCTGTGCTCAGCAGAGCCCTGGTCTTGTCTCATGCGAGGCCCATCGTGAGGTGCCTCGTCTCTGTCTCCTGTGTGTGTCTCTCTCTGTTTCTCCTTCTCTCTGCCAGTCTCTGGCTCTTCTTTCTCCCAGGAGTGCAGTCTCAGGACCTCAGTTGGTCTGTGTCTGGGATGCCTGGACTCCACATCCACAGCGGGGAAGCTGTGCCTTTCCTCCTCTGGTGATCAGACCCTTCGCCCACAAAAAGGACAGAGACCTTCAGCATTCTGTGCAGGAAGGGTTAGGATGTCAGGGAAGCCGTGCTTGGAGGGACTGTCTCGCAGCCGCGTGTACTGAGCGAGCCCACTATTGTCTGCCTTATTCTCTAAAGAGCCAGTTACTCTGCATCAGATCAGTAGTAAAACCATAAGTTTCCACATTAAAGAATGCTGTCCTTGAATATTTTTTTTTGAATCAGGGGGTGGCATGGAGTTGATGGGGCTGGGGCCTGGCCGGCCCCCTGGAAAGGGTCCCCTGGGTATGTGACTATCCCTCTCCCCCAGCTGGCATTCAGACGCCAGCCTTTGCAGGAGCCATTCTGCTGGGCGGATGGTTCTCTGAGTGGGATGGACACGCCTCTTCCCATTCCAGTCTTGCCACCTTGTCTTCCACTTTCCCCACACTTGATGCAAATTCTCGAATTAAGTATTGGAATGAATGGGAGGAACAGAGCCCAGCGTCTGCCTTCTCCTTGAAAGGCAGTTTTGGGGAAGTGCCCACAGTGGATGGCATTCCCAGAATGGCTCTGTTTTGGCAGATTCGCGTGCATTTCTCCTTGACCTAGTAAAGGTTGCCCTAAATGTTTACACATCAGCCTGCCTTTGGTTGTCTCCTTATGTCTTGTGTGTGTGATCACATTCACGTATGCTCTCTGTGTACTAGGACTGGTCCGTTCCTACAGGAGGGGGCCCTGTGGTTCTTCTGGAACAGAGTCCAGATGACAAAGACCCTTGACTTTCTCCATAAGGTCTATAACAGCTGGTATGCTTTTGGCCACAAATAATAGGAGATCTCTTTCAAAGTGGCTTAAAGAATAAATAAAACGTTTGCTTTCTCACATCCACGAGAGGTTCCGAGAGAGAGTGGTTCAGGGTTGTCTAATTGAGCAGCTCGGTGGCATGTGAAGACCCGGGCTCTCTACCTGTCTCGTGGCCTTGGGACAGCTGTAGCCCTGCTGGCGTGCAGCCGTGGGCGGTGTCCAGCCGCAGAGGGGCCCTGTCTTCCCCTGCATCTTAGAGTGAAGAGGCCTTTTCTAGAAAGCCTGCAGTGCACGTGCCCCCCCTCCACTTCAGTTAGGCTTAGGCCCCACGCCACCTCTGCTCCAGGCCGACCTGAGGACAGGCATTTACCGTGGTTGGAGGACCTCCCAGGCACATTCATAGATCTCCCGTAGATCTCCACTGACTGGAAGAGTGGAAGAGAACCAGGATTGCCTCCATCAGCTTAGAATTTACCGCTGGGTTACATGGAGGAGGCATGGAGGAGACTCAAGCAGACTTTTTCATTTGACAGTCAACAGAGTGAGTGACGGGGTAGCTTCCAGAGTTCCTTCCTTGCATCCGATAAACGCACAAGGAGAGAGAGCCCGGGGCGGGGGTGGGGAGTGGGGGGAGACCCTGAAAGAAGAGGGTCTGTTACCTATACCCGCTTCTTTCCTGAAACCTTCTCTCCCATTCTGTCTCTTCCGGTTCCCTTGAAGAAAATATTTTAAATGCCACCTCCACCTCCTTAGCACAACTGGCCCTCCCGTGTAAGTGTAATTTTAACTATGCCACTGTGTCATTGGAGTGTAATTATAACTGCGTCACGGTCACCGGAGTGAAATTTAGAAACCCGCTGCATCTCCAGCTGGCTGCGAGATTTCTTTCAGCAGGTGACTCCCGTGTGCCTTTCCAGCTTCGGAGGGCCTCCTTCACGCTTCCTTCCCTTCTACCTCACCCAACCCCAGCCACCCCAGCCTTACCCTGGGCCCCCGTTGCCCAGCCCACGGTGGTCTTCTCAACAGATACCTGGTGAATGAAGTAGTGAATCTGTCCAGAAAGAAGTTCACAGAATCAGCCCTGTCTTGTCCTCTGCTCATCTGCAAGAGGAGCACTGTTCAGCTCTTCTTCAGGGTATTTTGAAGAGGGTGAGATCTGTAGGGTGTCTTGATTTTTCCAAGTTTACCCTTCTATTTGTCCTCATCTGATTTCTCTGAGCATAGATAGTGCGAATCACATCTCCTTGAGGCATGAAGGCAATCCAGAAGATTCACTGTCTCCTAAATTAAAAGAAGGAAAAAATGGTGTAATCTCCCCCCATTCTCTGTCTCCTGCCCCATGCCTTTTTTTTTTTTTTTTTGATAGAAAAATTCTTTCTTAGGTTTGAAATTTGCTGAGAGATCTTTTTTTTTCACCTTTTCTGGGTTTTTCCTGGAGGAATTTAAACTTTCAACTAGTACTAATCAAATATCTTGCAATTTCCTTTGTCAATTACACCCGATAAAGCTGAAAACGAGATAATAAAGAGAAGAGGCAGACTGTGAGGTTCCCAGGCACAGTCCTCCCGCTGCTGGAGAGGCAGCTTCTGACTTGGGTTAAAAGGATTCTCTCTCCCTCGGGTTGGTTCGTGGAGCTCAGATGTTCACGGATGTGACCATAGGTTGCTGGCAATTCAGGCTGTGATCTTATGTTTTGATTTCTGAGGAAGTGTTTTAAATGCGTGCTCTCCGGTGGCAAAGACATTTGGTTTCTGTTTTCTTTTGAAATCAAACTGGCTCTTAATATCTGATTAAAAAGGAGGTATTCCAGTCATAGGGACTGATAAGAAAGTAAAACATGTAGTTTTTCATAATGTGTCTTGTGCGAAAACCACCTTCGTAAATCAAACCAGCACTGGTTTCTCCATCACCACCCTGAGATGCCTGCCCCGTCTCTCCTGCATAATTGAACTGAGGACCCAGACTTTTCCAGGCAGCTTTTACGAAATCAGAAATAAAGTATAGACAAGAAGTCCTGCCTCGACCACCCCCCCCCC
>NW_011494274.1:1869155-1878017 GCF_000754665.1 Bison bison bison | reverse complement strand
CCGCCCTCCGCCATGAGATGGACCACCCCTCCTGCATGTCCTGGCTGTAATACTGGGCAGAGGAAGCCCACCAAGAAAATAGTTTGCAGGGGAGTGAGATCTGTGGGCAGGCATTGGGATGAGGTAAATGGTCCAGGATGGCTCTGCCCACCTGGGCAGGTGGATGCCGTAGGAGGCGTGGTTTTAGAGGTGACTTGATTGGCAGAGCCAAATGTGTGTGAACACCAATGAGTGTAAGTATCAAGGCTCATCCTATAGGAAACCGCCAGTCTCATCCTCCATCTTTTAAAAGGCAAAATAGTATTTTTAGCAATATTATTGTCTCTGATAGTGAAGAGACTACTGTGTGAGTAAATCTGCTAGCATCTACTTCTGAAAATACTACACAAAAGCATTCAGAGTTTCTTCTTAAAAAGAAGAGGGGGTAAGGGGGTATTGGACAACTGAAATAAGGCCTGGATTGGGTTTAAAGTTAGCTCCTGAAAGGTTACCTAACATTCCAGGCTGGCCTTATATCTCACCTTTTGTAGGTAAAAGGCCCTGGTGGTCTGTTCCCACCCAGTTCAGGACAGAGCTCCTTGGGGCTCCACTGTCTCTTCTGAAACCCCCCACATTAGATTTCTGAAGTCTTCCTTAGATCAAATGCAAGGCAGAAAGGGCAGTTTTAGAAATCGTATTTTATGAGAAACATTTATGATGTAATACTATGGTATATAGGTGGGATATTGGAGAAAAGAGGGAAAAATTCCATAGCCGTAAATCAAGATAAGGCTTTAAAGAACCAAACTGCAGTGCAGTAAGATGGATATTCTCTTTCCAGGCCCTGGGACATGTCTGTATCAGGAATGACAGCCAGACAGAGAGACATAAGTCTTGAGCTGAAGCAGTTGCACGTTGGGTTGGAGAGAACTTAAGGCCCCATCAACCCCACATTGCTCAACCACTCTATCCTCTTATTTACTCTGAAATTGTCCTGCTTAGGGTTAGCTAGAAGAAAGGGCTGAGTTCTGCTTTCAGAAGGCCACTCTTAGAGTAACCACAGGCTGACGATGACTTTGGAGGCCTTTCTACTGGTCAGTGTGCGGGGTCTTGTATCAGTTCCCTGCCCTCTCATCCTTCCCATCTTAACAGATCTTATCAGTTCCATATCGTAGTAGCGCTAAGCTCCATTCACTAGCTTGTTTTTCTCTGCCCCTTTCCTGGCCCCGAGACAGTCCTGGCTCAGACCCTTCGCTCTGTGCCCCCTTCCCGGCCCCGATCTCCCGAGCTTTCCCAGTTCTGACAGTTGATGGAACAGTGCCGTGGGTTCTCCAGACCTGAAGGTGGAGTCCTGGAGAGGTGTGGCCGTGAGTGAGTTCCTTATGCCCCGATGCCTTTATCTGTAGAAAGGGAACGATGGTGGTCCTCGCATCATCTGCCAGGAGGACTAAGGGGTGGTGTGTCTCACCCTCTGGCCTGCTACCCAATAAGAGTTAAGGAAAGCACCGCTGACTGTTAGAGTCAGGAGTGCTCTTGAGAATAACACTCTGTGGTTTCAAAGTGTCAATTGGGCATGGAATTCTGTTGCAAGCCAAATAATAGATTCAGAGTTTCACCTTGTAAAAGGAAGTCATAGAGAAAGCTGGAGTCCCCTGTTCTGTCTGAAAGGTTAATTCAGTAGTTTGGATGGAGTAACACTTGCAAGCCAGACTGCTACTGAAGGACAAGTCATTCCTGGTGACAAGTGAAGCTATTACCCAGCATCCGTGAAGAAGAGCATTTGAAGGAGAAAATTAACTTAAAAGATGACAAATGGAACTATCAGTTTTCCAATAATTGGCAAAGAAAGTTAACCAGGTTGTGTTACCTGAAAGGGGATTCTGGTTTCTGTGTTTCACTTTGCCTTTTTTGAGAAAAAAAGCAGCTGATTAAAAAGAATACAGGTATCCCTTGCAATCCGAATCTTTGCTGTCAGAACTCAGAAATCAAACAGAGTTATTAACCTATTATTAAATTGCTCAGTATCTGAGCTCTCACTGCTTGCCATCCAAAACTCAGACACCATATTCACTGGGATGAAGCAGAGTCCCTCACAAACTTAATTTCGGAACTCTCAACATGTAAACCCAGAATCTGAGTCAGTATTCCTCATATGAATTTGGTTCATCCAAAGAAAGCAGGTAGAATGTGTTTCAGTGTAGCCTTTTTAAGAAGAAATAGGCCATTTGGAATGAGTTACAGAATAAAAATTACAATGTAGTGTTTGCTTCAGGGAGGATTCCAGGTCACAAGCAACAGAAGCTGACTCTGCTGATGCAAGCGCGTGTTCTCGGATGTTAACTAGCTGGAGGAATCCTGGGAGGGCCAGGAAGCCAGGCCCCCCCTCCTAGCTAACTTCTGAGCTGACCCATCACCCAGACCTGGTCCATGAGTGAGCCTTGACCATAGTCTGTGTTACTGTCACGTCTGCAGTGCGTACTAAATGGAACTGCCTCTGCTGTGGTGTCCCCAGCGCCAGCTTCACCAGCGTGAGGGATGCCGCCTCCCACCACTGTCCCTGGCGGCCAGGACCACAGGGATGGAGCGGGGAGAGGAGCACTCTGCATACCTCCCTCCACTGTCCCCAGCCTCTGACGTTCCCTGGCACAGGTGCAGCTATAGGATCGAGACCCGGTTATAGAGAAGGCTGGGCCGCAAGTTCTGGCCTCTCTCCTGGAGATAAGGGATCACACCGCTGGAAATCCTCCAAGTGCCGGGAGGCCTGGGCAGCCCCAAACTAGGTCAGGGGCCCTCTAGAACAGTGGTCAGTATTTGCCAGCTGTAACCCTTCAGTTAGTGGTAAATCAGTTTAGTGGATCAAGGCCCAGATTACTTGCATTCATCTTCTATTACTTTTTTTTTTTTCTTTTTAATGAGATAAAATAGAAGGCAACATATTGTTATATCACATGTAGTAAGTTTCATCCTGTGAAATTTTGGCTTCTGGTTTGTGAAATGTGTATCTGTGTATCTGAACTGGTGAGAGGTGTTTTGTTACCAGAAGTCATGATCAAAGGCCCACGTGTTCCCGGCTCCAAGCGTTTGCTCTGTGTCACTCCGCATCTCACTTGTTTTCCAAGCACGGTGTTTCTCTCTTTTATTGTTGGTCCGTCACAGTCTTGTCTGTGTGTGTGTATGTGTCTCTCTCTCCCTCACACACACACACACACACACACACACACCCTCCAAACACAGTGTTTCTCTCTTTTATTGTTGGTCCGTCACAGTCTTGTCTGTGTGTGTGTGTGTGTGTGTCTCTCCCTCTCTCTCTCTCACACACACACACCCTCCAAGCACGGTGTTTCTCTCTTTTACTGTTGGTCCATCACAGTCTTGTCTGTCTGTCTGTCTGTCTGTCTCTCTCTCTCTCACACACACACTCCAAGCACAGTGTTTCTCTCTTTTATTGTTCGTCCATCACAGTCTTGTCTGTCTGTCTGACACACACACACACACACACACACACACACACACGATTCCGTCTGTCTCTCTCACACACACACACAGGATGTCCAGAACAAAGCTGTGAGATCTCTTGTTCAGATCTAGTAAGTATTGCATGCAGTGAAAGGCTGGTCTGGTGACCTACTCACTGTCATTGTGTCTATGGGAAATTATCATCTGATTCTGAAGACAAAGCTTTAAGGAAAAAAAAAAAAAAGCCTCTGTTGTAATTCATGCCTGTTACAATTGTGGGGACAGTTGTTACAATGTAGATAAAACCTTTCAACCTAGACTTTGACCTCCCAGAGTTTTCCTAGAAAAAAGTTTTGACAGTAGAGAGGATTTTTTAACCCCTTATCTCTGTGGAAATCAGCAGCACTATCTTTATTTTGGTCTTGGTTTGAAAGTAGTCTGTTCTGACCTTGTAATGTTATCTCCGCAGGTCCCTTTACCCGGCCTCATCCGGCCTTGTGGCGAATGGTCTTTGGTGAGTTGCACATTAGTCAGTTTCAAAATCCATTCTACTCTCAACAGATCTTTTTTCCTTTTATGTTAGAGCAGTTTTTCTTACCGCTCTACTGTAAAACTTAATAGTTTTTTACTTTTTGGTGTTCCTGGTATCAGTTTGTTATTAAAATGCTTTGCTACAAAATAAAGTGCTGGTGACAGCGGAAATTCTTATACACGTGAACTGTTTCAATCCCTCCCTGCCTGGCCTCCCCCGCCCCAGCCTCCCAACACTGCTGTCCATTAATGCACGGGATCTGATGTGAGGGCGTGTGGCTTGTTCTTCCTGACGGGGCTCATCGCTAGTGAAGCTCAGGTGCATCGTATGAGCGTGTTTGCCTTGTCAGCATCCAGGAGGGACCGAAACCCCAGCAATCTCCCTGGTGTCGCAAGTGGGAAAAAACTCAGAAAAGGAGAGGTCTTAGCAAAGAGCCCTGATTTGAACTACAGTTTAGTGATGAGCGTCGCATATACATGTTGGGTCTCTTATGACATTTACTTGATTTCTAGTCCAAAGAGTAAAACCACCCAAGTGGATTTAAATCTAATCTTCAAAACTTTGGGGCTTGGCTTCATTTTACCTAAGTAATCATCCAAAAAAGTTATTCAAGGTTCAGATAGGGCAATCTTATGCGAAGGGACCCTTAAAATGGAGATTATGCTCAAGTCTGTTTATTTTTCACCTTCAGAGATCATAAGTAAGTCTCTGAATTCAGTGGTGAGTCTCGGTCGTGTGCTCAGCAGGTGTTCACCGAGTCCCGAGTGGGTGGCTCCTGTGGCCCTGAGCCTGCAGGCGGAGAGGCCGGGTGCAGGGAGGGCGGCTGTAGCGAGCACACTGGGAAACAAATCAGTAATCTGAGCAAAGCAGATGTCTCCAAGTGGCAGGAAGTTTATTAAAACCACAAGAAGCGACACTGACTAGTAGCTGCTTTCACTTGGAGGTGATGGGAGGCGCGAAGGAAGTGTGCTTAAGCAGAAACCTGCCTGCAGAGAAGGATCCAGGAAGATACTAGAGGCAGGCCAGACCAGGAGAGGCAGAGCTGGATGTAGGTGGGACTGCAGGGCTTGGGAAGGGCCGGGGCATGCCACGGGAGGGTTTTTTTTTTTGCAGGTAAGTATGTGACTCATTTCCATTTCTTAAAATATAGTTCTGGTTGTATTATACTTAGAGCTCATGGACTTAATATGGCCACTTAAAAGTTGTGAGTCATTTTCAGCTAGATGGCTACATCTAGTTTTTCTAATTTCATATGGTCCATTCTAGGTACTGAACAATTTTATTGCTTCCCTGGAGTCCTGGAACCCTTTGATAACCTGATGAGAACTATAGACCCTTTCCCAGTGTATACACACACACACACACACACACACACAGGCACACACACAGTTTTACATATGATATTCAGGCCTTCGGGGATGTTGAAGCCCAACTGTGAACTCTCGTTCACACAGGGCCTCGTGGTCCACACTTTCTTTGTATCCCAAAATAATTATTTCAAAAGGGTCATAATGAGAAGGTGTCGTGGGAGGTATTTGCAGTCAAAAGTACCAGTAAAAGTAGCTAGTACATAATAATACATAAGAAGGCTATCCTATAGACTTGTCTAAAAACACATGCACCCTGGGCCCTGGGATACACGACCAAGTCAGCTGTGTCCTCTGAGCCAACCCCCCCGCCCCGAGGACCAGGAGAGGCCCTGTCTACCAGCCTGCGCTGTAGCCGCCTCGGAGGATTCCATTCCAGCCACGGACACTCTCTCCTCTGGAGCGGCTCCCTGGGGACCAGTGCCAGCCCACTTTGGATGGGGTGCTGTGGTCCAAGGTCGTTTGTATCACAGCGTCTAGATGTCCTCCACAAGCATTTTCATCCCAGCAGATTCGAAAAGAAGAGGGAAAGTACAAAGCCATTGGTGGCTGGTTCTCAAGTCTTTCTAAAATATCTTTGCAGGCTTTTGCCTTCTTACGGTAGACTATTGACTTTCTTTTTTAAATGACATGGGCGATTATTAGGCTACCACTTACGATGTGGTGTGACCATATCATGATGCCCACAGGGGTTAATGTGGGGTGTAAGTGGGGGGATGAGTGACCCTGGGCCACCTTTCACCCCTCAAACCCCAAACCGAGCCATCTGCCAGGCCTTCCTTGCCTGCCTCCAGTCCAGTCTCCATGCAAGTGGCCAGAGGCCATCTCCTGAAATGTTCTCCAGGTCACCTCATTTTCCTATTTGGATCCCGTCAGGGGCTCCTCCTTTGACTTCAGGTCAAGTCTGTGGTCTTCACAGTAGCCCTGAGCCCTGGCCGTCCCTTCCTAGCGGCCTCACTCCCTTCCCGTCTCCGCCAGCTCCTAGCCACATGCGGGCTATGGACCCTCTTTCCAGGAACCCACCTGATCGCCTCTGCCTGCCGTCCTGGCCCGAGTCCCGGGTCTTCTTATCCACCCCCTCACCGGTCATCTGCCACCCCTCCAGCTCCCAGTGTCAGCATCTCTTTCTAGATGAGGACCGAGTGTCAAATTGTCATCAAAGGAAAGGCCAGCTTGTCACGTGAGGGGTCCCCACAGCCCACATTTCAACACCAGTGTCTGCTTGGGGCCACTAAGCATCATGCCGCCTGACACCGGCTCCCTTCCTGGACCTGAGGGTGTTTCTTGTTTCCTGCAGGGCTCAGCGTGCTCTACTTCCTGTTCCTGGTATTCCTCCTCTTCCTGAACTTCGAGCAGGTTAAATCCTTGATGTACTGGCTAGATCCAAACCTTCGCTATGCTACAAGGGAAGCAGACGTCATGGTACGTACTTGTCCGCTGTGAGTTAGAGAAGCTGGTTGACCCCTTGGGTGTAGGAGGTAATGTTGGCTTCATATCTTAAATTGGTCCTACATAGAAATTTTCCCTATATTTCCTACGTAGATAACCTCGGCACCAGTCTCTGGGTGGGCTGGTGTGGTGCCTGTTTCCATGATGAGTGATCCAGTCCAGGAATGTGAATCCTTTCTTGGCCCAAAGCGGGTGGTAGGAAGAGATGAGCGTTACCATCAGCCGTAGGTGGGAACTCTGCCCCTGACACTTGTAAGCTGTGGGGCCTTGGGCTGTGGACCTGCAGCCTGTTCCCTCTTTTGTAAAGTGACATAATGCTTACCTTGGACGTTTGCTGTGGCCTAGACGAAGGCCCAGCATGGTGCTTCACGCACCAGTCCTCCAGTGGTGGCAGCCCAGCCCGTCAGTGTCTCCCGCAGCCCCTCCGCCCCCCGACTCCAGCCCTGATGCCCCGATCCTTCCCCCCTGCTTGCCACGAAGGGGCCAAGTTGTAATGAGGGAAGCCATTTCATTCATTACTTTTATGAAGCCACAATAAATAACTTTGTTCTTGTCTAAAATGACTAATGGCTTCGGCTTTTAGTGAAGAGATTATTTTATACTGTAATACTGTTCCTTTTTCAATTTTTAAAAAGGCCTGATGTTTAGTACAGGTTGAAGAACTACCTAGCAACAGTCAGAAAAGAAGAACAGACATTTAGGCCATAGGTGGGTCCTTGTTTAACAAGCAGGAACGAGGTACAGAGGGAGTTAGCTAAAAGTCGAAAAAGTGATCATTCTAGCGTAGTCGAGATTGGTCAGACCCTTCTTGGAATGGTATTTCCAGATTTTATCTTTAACTTTTATAAAAGGATGTGTTAAAGACAAAAATAAGAAGGCCAAAAATTATTTGAAAGTCTCAAGGAGCAAAGTCTGTCTTGAGATTCTTCCTCTAAGGGAAGAGAAAGGTACAGGGTGACTTCCAGTTTCTAATGATGCTGATCGTAACAGTTAAGAGTGAGGTTGACAACAGTTGTTGATTGTGGATTGTCTGCTCGGCCAGGCCGAGCTGGGTGCTTTATATATAGTGCCTTACATATGGTGTATATGTTCATATCCTCATTTTACCAAGGAGGAAATAGAAGCTTAAACTAAGATCCATCTGGGTCCAAAACCTACACTTGCCCTTAAGACAGTGCCTTAAACATACAGTTACGATAACGAGTGTTTGATGCCCCCAGGTGTCTTATGAAACAGAGACTAGGGGAAGGATATGCCAGGTTATAGTTATTACCTGCCACGAGTTTCCTGAGTCAGAATGGTCGTATGATAAACTAACTTCCAGGTAGATTTGCTGGTGTGTCACGCTTGTTCTCTGGAGAAGGCAATGGCACCCCACTCCAGCACTCTTGGCCTGGAGAATCCCATGGACGGAGGAGCCTGGTAGGCTACAGTCCATGGGGTCATTAAGAGTTGGACATGACTAAGCGACTTCACTTTCACTTTTCACTTTCGTGCATTGGAGTAGGAAATGGCAACCCACTCCAGTGTTCTTGCCTGGAGAATCCCAGGTACAGAGGAGCCTGGTGGGCTGCCGTCTATGGGGTCGCACAGAGTCGGACACGACTGATGCGACTTAGCAGCAGCAGCAGCAGGCTTGTTCTCACAGTGGATGGGGGAGAGGAAATCTCATAACACTTTGACATCCACCTTCCTTAGGAACTTAACATCACTGCTGCTACTGCTGCTAAGTCGCTTCAGTCATGTCTGACTCTGTTCAACCCCATAGATGGCAGCCCACCAGGCTCCCCCATCCCTGGGATTCTCCAGGCAAGAATACTGGAGTGGGTTGCCATTTCCTTCTCCAATGCATAAAAGTGAAAAGTGAAAGTGAAGTTGCTCAGTCATGTCCGACTCTTCGAGACCCCATGGACTGCAGCCCACCAGGCTCCTCCACCCGTGGGATTTTCCAGGCAAGAGTACTAGAGTGGGGTGCCACTGCCTTCTCCGACTTAACATCACAGGGATATCCTATTGTTATGTCAATAATTACAATCCCCCAAAGAGCTGACACTGGCATTTAAAATCTGGTTTCCAAGG
>NW_011494274.1:1863550-1869055 GCF_000754665.1 Bison bison bison | reverse complement strand
CAAACAAAGCAAAGCCAGAGGCAGTTTTCAGCTTCTGGAATTCCAGCTGGTGCTGGCCTGGTCTTAGTCTTCTCCATCTCTAATTCCTCGTCACTTTTTACTTCCTTAAAGTAAGCTTGTACAGTTCTGAGGACTTGTTCCTTGATGGCTCTAGAGACACGCATTCCTTTTTAGGACTTGTGGTGAGAAGTGTCTTTATGTAAGACAGAAGCCTCTAGTCCCTGGTTCCCTGGGCCTTCTGCCCTCCCCATTCCTTCAGCCACCACTGGTTCCTACTCCTGATACCTGGCTCTCATCCATGGCAGGTGCCACACGTTGAAATGCAGACACCCCTTCCCCCTGAAAATTAATATTATAACTTGGGGTTGGGAGGGCAGTCACTGAAATCCTATGAGAGACAGTCTTTTATGTAATTTTCTGAAAAGTTTGCTATGTTTCTAAATATTTATTCTGTTCAAAAATATATGATATAAGGTTCAGACAAGCTTTCAAGTGCATCTGCTTTATAGACTGGGTCGTCTGGAGCAGCAGGGGAAAGACCCCCCTGCTCCCAATTCCATGTCCTCTCGGGGCCTAGAATCTACAGAAAGGCAAATTAAACAAATTAATTGCTGGCTCTTTTTCTTAGAGAATTGTTTAAGATAACTTCGATAAGTTTTAAAAATTTTATCAGCACATGCCTGATCTTGTTTCATCCCACCCTCTCGCTTCCCCTAACACACACATCTTATTATCAGACATCAGTATTTAAATATATGGATTTTTAAAAACGTAACCACAATGCCATTTTTAGTTGCTTAAAGTTAACAGTATGCAGTGTTCGCATCTCTTCCCCAGTTGTCTCATAAAGGTTTCTCTCTTCTTTTGTTTTTAATGGTTGACTTGTTTGAATTAGGATCTAGACAAGGTCCCCGTGTCGCCTTTGTTGCAGCTCTCGTATCTCTTAGTCTGCAGTCCCTCCATGCTTTGGTTTAACATCAGTGTTTATTTGTCAAAGAAACTATATTGTTTATTCCATGGAGCTTCTCACTCCTGGATTTTGCAGCTTGCATTCCCAGGGTATCATTAATGCATCCCTCTGTCTCCCTGTATTTCCTCTAAACCGGAAGTTAGATGTAGAGGCTGGATGGGATCCAGACTCTAGGCAGGTTTCCATGGCAGGGCTGCTCGTAGGTGGTGCCATGTACCACACTGGGCCTCACAGTGTCTAGGGGTCTCTCTTTTATGATGTTCAGCTTGATCATAGGGTCAGCATCAATTGTATGATGCCCTATCAATCACCCGTATGACTTGGAAGGAGAAAAGTGAAATAGGCACCAAACATTGTAATACATTGAAAGTGAAAGTCCCTCAGTCACATCCAACTCTTTGCAACCCCATGGACTATATAGTCCATGTAATTCTCCAGGCCAAAATACTGGAGTGGGTAGCTGTTCCCTTCTAGGGGATCTTCCCAACCTAAAAATCGAACCCAGGTCTCCTGCATTGCAGGCAGATTCTTTACCAGCTCAGCCACCAGGGAAGCCCAAGAATACTGGAGTGGGTAGCCTATCCCTTCTCCGGGGATCTTCCTGACCCAGGAATCGAACCAGTGTCTCCTGCATTGCAGGTGGATTCTTTACCAGCTGAGCTACCAGGGAAGCTCAGTACATTGAAATATTCACCCAATTCTCAGAATGCTAAATGTGAAAAAGATGTGTCATAGAATCAAGAAAGTGTAATGATTTCAGTACACAGTGCAGTGGGATAAAGAAAAAGATATGGGCGCTATTAGAACTTGTCTACTCTGAGAGGTCAAGGAACGCCTCTGTAAGAGCTGATGTTTATTCTTGTTGTTCAGTCATTAAGTTGTGTCCTACTCTTGCCACCCCCTGGAATGCAGCACACCAGGCTCCTCTGTCCTGCACTATCTCCCGGAATTTGCTCAAATTCTTGTCTATTGAGTTGGTGACGCTGTCTAAGCTGACAACTAGAAAGTGAGTAGGAATTAGCCAAGCAAAGTGGGAGAATAGGGGCCCGAGGCCATTATTCAGGAAGAAGGATCAGTCTTCATGGAGTCTCCAACTGGGGACCTGGGATGAGTCAAGAGTAAAGGAGAGAAGGAATGAGAGGCAGAGGAGGGCCGTTCCTGAGGCTGGGAGGTGTGGACAGGAGGTAGGAGTACTTTGTGAATGTAGTTAAGAGACCCTGAAGGTTTATAAGCAGAGGAACTACCTGATCTCAACTGATACTTTAGTGGGTCAGTGAACATCATGCCCCATCTCCAGTCTGGTTTTGAAAATGCGGGAAAGAAGAGTGTACAACATCAGCTGACTTCTTCCTGGTTCAAGCTCAGTGGAGCAGATGGCTTTAGACCCGGGCCATGTGGTGGTGCTAATCCCTTGTCCCAAATTAGGTTTCTGCTCCGCTGTCCCATCAGACATCCACGGGCTTCCTCCCACAGGGCAGAACCCAACTCACAAAATTTCCTCCAAGGGTGAGGGGCCTGACAGGAGCCTGTGCTGTCTGTATGTGAATAATTTCCCAAGAGGGGACCCTAAAGAGGGTGGGTACACGTGTTCTTTCTGCTTCCGTGGTCACTAGCTTCCCTAGGGAGGAGTGAGCAACAGAGCAGGGTAGGAGGCCCAAGATCCTTTCACACTGGGAAGGCTGCCCTTCCAAACACACACACACACACACGCACACACCCAATCACGCACACACCCCCAAACACACACCCTTAAACACCCCCAAGCACACACTCCCATACACTCACACACCCCCAAACATGCTCAACCCCCAAACATGCACACACCCCCAAACACACACACACACCCAAACACACACACATTCCCAAACGTGCACACGCTCCCAGACACACACATGCCCCCAAGCACACACACACCCAAAACTGTCTGATTTATGATCTGCAAAATCATTTCATTTATAGAGAACTGATTTCAGAGAGACCCGTTAAAACCTTTGCAGTCTTAAGCTGGAGGTGGGTGGTCAGAGTGTCAGCTATACATTTTATAGTTTTAGAAAGCTATCGCAGGTGTCTAAGCAAGAAATAACGGTGGCATTGAGTTGGAAGAAGAAACACATTGGGACGTAAAGTGAACAGGACTTGCTGTTTGGTCTAGTGTTGGGCAAACAGCGGAGAGGTGGAGCCGTCCGGGCCAGCGGTGGGTCGGCTGGGAGGGCGGGCTCCGTGCTCCCCCCTGCTCCCTCCTCCCTGTACGGCCCTCGGAGTCCTCACTGCACGCTTCTTCCTCCCGCTTCCAGGGCTGTGCCTGTGGGTGCTCCCTAGCTGCCTTAAACAGTGGCGTCTTGTGTCCCTCTCACGACCGGGACCTCGACCTCAGGATCTTCCAGATGTGACCGCTGGCAAATTTGTTCCTAACTACTATTTGATAATATAATAGTTATACACCACAGACACACTTAGCTCTTTGTGGTGCCTTCAGAGTACCTTCCCTTTTGTTGAAGCACAGAAATATTCTCCTGGAGAGTAGAAAGGCCTCTGAAGTGGTCTGCAACCCATGATTGCCCTCAGAGCAGCCTTCTGAAGATGGGACTCAGCCCTCTCTTATCTAACCCTCCGCAGCGCGCTGCAGCGTAAAGAGGAGGATAGGGCGTCTGCGGAAACGGGAGTTGACCGGGCCTTGAACCCTCCTTAACCTAACGAGTAACTGTGTTAGGCCCAGGGTGTCTCTGTCCTTCTGTGATTCCTGTGACAGGCACGTGCTCCAGAGCCTGGAAGGAGAATTGTCATCTCATGGCAGTGCTGTGGCTTTTTTTAAGCCTTATCTTGACTTACCCCTATTGATTTTTTTCCCTCTTTTTTTCTAGATTTTCCACTTACCATCATCATCCCATATCAGAAAAAAAATACAGTTTTTAAAAATGTCCTTTCAGCTTTGCAAGTTAGAGTGCATTTGTTCTGAGAAAGCTTCAGAAATCTGAGGCAGTGGATTTCAGAAGAGAGAGAGGGGAACCCCAGTGCTGTTTTTGCTCCTTCAGAGAGTATTGTTTCTAGAATTTGAAAATGTTATACTTTACAGGAACTCTGCCAGCTGACTGAAATCTTACTCCTTCCTATCTGATTAATTTGGGAAAAGCAAATGGGAAATGTAGAACTCTCTGAGAAGTGTTGTCATATGATAACTGCTTTCGTAATAAATACAGAAATAAAAGGAAATTGATTTGAAAGTTTTTCAAAACATATTAAAAAGAAAAAGGTATTAGAGATGGAACCTAAATTCTTGAAAGCTTTATAGTGTTTAAATATTTAGATTATGCAGTATTATACATTGTTGGGTAGAGGAGTAATTCTGCTTTCTTCTAATTTCTGAAGTTGGATATTTCAGCTCTTCTTCTTTTCTAATAAAAACATTTAAGAGTGTGTATTTTCCTCTAACTTCTGCTTACTTGTATCTCATCATTTTGATGTGTAATATTTTCATTATCATTTAATACTGAGTATATTTTAAATTTCTATTATGAGTTCTTTTTAACTCCATGATATTTAGAGGTGTGTTTTTAAATTTCCAAACCAGTTGGGTTTCTATTTATTCTTTATTTATTACGATTCTGTGTTTTTGTTACTGATTTTAACACAGTTGCCCTGTGGGCAAGTGACATGGGCTCTTTGATGCCATTTCTTTAGGATGGGTTAAGCTTTTGTAAAATTATTTTGTTTCCCACTTTATTTAAGCTTTTGCAGTTCGGAACAAAGCAATTCTAGTGTATAAACTCTAATACTTGTCCATTTTTCCTCAAACAACTTCAATTACTAAAACTTTTTATTGGGCAGGACACACATTAGTTGTCAAGATCACATCAGTTGTTTTCATTTTATTGTCCAGACCCTGAAGCAAGTAGATTTCTAGAGCATTACTAATTATTTCCGTTTTATCTTAAACAGGAGTATGCTGTGAACTGTCATGTCATCACCTGGGAGAGGATTATCAGCCACTTTGATATATTTGCCTTTGGACATTTTTGGGGCTGGGCCATGAAGGCCCTGCTGATCCGAAGTTATGGTCTCTGCTGGACAATCAGTATCACCTGGGAGCTGACCGAGGTAAGAAGGGGGCGTGGGCCGCCGTCTAGATGCTATAGCATGGGCAGTTTGTACGTAGGAGGAAGACAGTCCGTCAGTCAGCAGTCACGTAATCCATTCTCCAGCTCCTGTGGCATGAAACTATTTAAATCCCAAGGGATATTTTAAGCCTTTGTCAAACACACAGAGAAGCTCCTTGTCAGCTTCAGGCCTGCTCTATCTCACAAGTCTTAAAGAGAAACAACTGGAATCAAGATAAAGAATGGAGTTAAAATCCCAAACAACACAATTCAGTGGTAATGAGGACTTCCGCTGAGAAGTTAACAGGCGCTCCACCCACTAACTAGTTTCCAGTTTGAGATAAATAGAATTGTGGTGTTCGGGACTGTATGAGTGTATCCAGGCCGCTTTGTAGCCGAAACTGAATTCCCATTAGAGCTCAGCTATCTCAGTAATCAAAA
>NW_011494274.1:1785862-1863403 GCF_000754665.1 Bison bison bison | reverse complement strand
TCATTTACTGAATTTAAGAGATATATTCTTGAAAAACTATTAGTGAAGTGACATTCGGGGAACTGGTTCATTTATTGCTCAGTTATTGTATTATTCTTAATCATTCCCAGGGAACAGAATTTGGCTGTGTGTACAGTTATTTCTTGATTATGATTATTCTTCAGTGATGGTGCACAGGCCCATCTTTGCCCTGATCGTAACTTAGCGAGTGTACTGGTTAGACAGTCACTTCTATTAACATGCCTTTCACGGCCCCGGAGGCTGGAAGCCTCAGTTCAGGGTGTCTGCCTGGTTCACCGCTTCCCGGGCTTCTCCTCGCTGCTTGTGGTTTGCTGGCTGCCTCTGGTGTTCCTTGGCTTGTAGATCACCTCAGTCTGCACCTTTGTCCCCACATGGCCTTCTCCCTGTGTGCCTTCATGCAGCGTTCCTTCTATGAGGACACTAGTCGTACTTGGTTAGGGGCCCGCCCTCCTCCAGGATGACCCCACCTTGCTAATTACAGCTGCAGTGACTGCATTTACAAATAAGCTCACCCTTATGAGGCCCTGGAGGTCAGGACCTCCACCGTATGGGCTTTAAGGGGGCCACGATTCAGTGCGTAACAGTGCCTGCCACTGTTTGTAGTCATCGAGAATCTTCCCTGTGACCTGGAAGGGTGGCGTGTATCCCAGTGTAACAGTGGAAACTGGAGCTCCGAGCCAAGAGTGGATCCAGGGGTGCTTGCCTGTGAGCACGCCCGTGTCCCCGCCCCTGTACCTCACACTCACTCTCCGACTTGCAGGCGTCCTCAGGACCTCACCCCCGTGTGACCTGTGCGAGGTGCTCGGCCTTCCTCACCTCCCTGGCCTCTTGCCCTTCCCTTTCTTTGTTCCCCGGCATCCTTTCATCCCCAACTCCTGACGCCTCTTTTCTAGACACCTCTCCAGGTCATCCCTCTGCTCCCACTTGTATCTAATCTACTCTCTTCTTAGCTGAATTTCCTGTCTGCTCCTGCAACACTGTCTATTTCAAAGTGATCCTTACAGACCTCAACCCCATCACATGCTTCTACTACAAACTCTTCCCTGTTTGTCCATTGCTCTTAAAGCAAAATCAGGATGGGGGCGGGACTCAACAGCCTACGAAGGCCGGTGTTAGGGTGTTAGCTGGCTCAGCCTCCCCGAGACCTCTCACCTGCCCTCTGCTACCTGCCCTGCACAGTTGCTGTGTCCTTACCTCCCAGGAAGCCATCCTCTGAGTTCTTCCCTCCCTGCCCTGCGTCTTCCCACTGGCTGGGTTCACATTGGTGCCCCTGCAAGTAGAGCATCCGGCCCTTCTCCCCTGAAACACTTGGTCCACGTTAGATACGTGACAGGTGTCTCTTTTCTGCTAAACCTCTTGCCTCCAGAGGGCAGGGCCCATGTCTGCCCAGACCCAGACCCCAGGGCTCTGTCTCACACGGGCAGACGCCCCCAGATCTATAGTGAGTGAGTGAAGGTGACTCTTTCCAGCTCCCCCGACTCCTCTCTTTCTAGGCTGTCTCACCCCCGAACCCGGTACTCTCTAGAAAGGCTCTGCAGGTGGATGTCAGTGCTCCACATCCACTCCCTGGCAGAGTCCTGTTTCAGCAGGTCTGTGTCATCGGCTTCTGCAGAATTTTCTCTCTGCCTCATGTGAGTTAATGCTCCATGTCATGGCTCGGACCTCGGAGTCAGTCCCAGGCGGTGCACCGCCTGCCAGGGGTCAGCCCCTGGCCCCTCACCCTCACACACAGTAGCTGTTGTGTATCTTCTCTGCAGCAGGCATATCAGGAAGACAGAATCCTTGTATTTGTGTGGTTTTGCAGTCTGTGAAAGGGCTTTCTACATGGCTCTAGTGGTAAAGGTCCCGCCTGCCAATGCAGGAGATGTAAGAGATGTGGGTTCGATCCCTGGGTCGGGAACATCCCCTGGAGGAGAACAGGACAACCCACTCCAGCGTTCTTGCCTAGAGTCCCACGGACAGAAGAGCCTGGTGGGCTGCAGTCCTTAGGGTCGCCCAGAGTGGGATAAGACTAAAGTGACTTAGCACACCTGTGTGCACAGTCTATGAAATGCTTTCGTGAATAGTTCTAATTTGTAGCATTTATTTGATTACTTCAGAGGTTTACAGTTATGGGTTGCCTCTTTCCAGATAGCTGTCAGGCATTGTCTTTATAATTTCAGACTCTCTTAAAAGTGAGCCTTCATGCAGTGCACTGTGCTGCTCTGGACACAGCGAACAGGTCCTTTGTTTTGGACAGAAGTATTTCTGTAAAAGACTTCTGTTCCACCCTTGATCTCACTGTGCCTCTTTTCTGGAATATCTTCACTTTCATCTCCATCTCTTGAAACCAGTCACTCCTGTCCTTAACCACCCTGCTCCAGCCTGTCTCCCTTCCAGAAATCTGCCACAATTGCCGTCTCTCAGAATGAATCTCTTCCGTGTCTCTGCGGTTCCCATTTATGTCACCATTGTAGCACTTGCCACAGCTTACCTGATTCTGGGGTTCTGAATAAGTGTCTGGTTCTGAATAAGTCCGGCTTGAGATCAAGGACCTCGGTCCATTTTGTCTCACCACCTTGTATTGCTACACCGTAGGCACTTAATAAAAGATCATCACTGCAAGTCGGTTAGTGTGAGATTTCCTGTTAAGCTAATTTACAGCTTACTATTTTATTCAAATATCTGTAGACCGTTTCTAAAATACACAGCTTAATTTCTCAAGCTGCTGGTTTCCAGGATTCTGCCAGTGCCCTGTAGGCAGTTGAGAAAACTTTGCTCCCTTCCTTCTCTGGGGTCCATGTCACATTGTCATGAGCCAAGGTGATTTATTGGTAGTATTTTTCAAGATGGGTCATCATTTCTTTAAAACCTTGTATTAATAAATTTTAAAAAGGCGCTGTTTGGATTAGCAGTATTTGCAAACTGTCATGAAATAAAAAATAAGAACCTGGTTACAGAACTTGGTTTTATTTTTTTTTTTTAATACGTCAGTGAAACCTAAAATGTCAACAAGTTTGAACAAAAGAGCATACTGTTAAAAGGAACGTTATCTTTCAGGATGGCACCCCAGGTTTGTTTTATTTTTCACAACCGTCCTCTCTCGTGCTTCCCAGCTTTTCTTCATGCATCTTCTACCCAATTTTGCCGAGTGCTGGTGGGACCAAGTCATCCTGGACATCCTGCTGTGCAACGGGGGCGGCATCTGGCTGGGCATGGTCGTCTGCCGGTTTTTAGAGATGCGGACTTACCACTGGGCAAGTTTCAAGTGAGTCGTCCTCCTCCGGGCCCTGCGTCACCGTTTCTCATGATGTGAACTTAACTGCTCAGTATCCCACAGCATGAGTGCGTTCTCTGATGACGAGGAGTAAATTATACATTGGTCACTGGAGCTCAAAAATGGTTCTAAACCCAGTTTCGGGCAGTGATCCGGAAAATGCTGAATCATTTACGAGCTTCTCAAATCCATCCCCTCTTTTTTAATCCTTATTCCCCAGCCTGCATTCCCACTCCCACGGCTGGATTGATGACTGCCTTGTCCCCAGGTTAACCCCTCTAAGCCTTCCGCCACCACTGCCCGAGAGGTGGTCTCAGGACCGTCAGAGCCATCATGTCATTCCCCTGTGATGGTCTCTCATGGGCCTGAGGACAACGCCCATGGGCTTGGCGATTATAAGTAACCTGTTTATTCCGTGTCAAATTACTCTTGGCATGTGGTATAAGGGGGAGATTCCACAGTGTGCTGCATCTGATTAACCAGTTTATTCCATCCCTTTCGTGAGTAATCCTTTCGTTGGCCACTGACTTGAAAGGACTTTTCAATATATTTTGAGCAGTATATAATGTAACAAAATCTGTAGCAGCGCTGGGTTTTGCTCTCAGCAACCTTCATACACAGTATCTCATTTGAGCCTTACATCAACCCTAGGGGTAGACACACCACCGTTCTCTTCATTTTAGGGATGACGGTACTGTGGTTTCGGTTTGGTAATTTGCCTGAGGACATTCAGCTAGCAAGCTGAGTCTGAATTTGCATCAGGCTGCCTGGCTCCTTAAACACTCCATTATGCTTCCCTAATTTCGTACATTTATGCTCAAATTCAGATTGAGAATCATTCTGTCAAGTTCCCAAGACATAAACACAACAAATGAACAAAAAAGTCCCCCTGGTTTCAAGTTACATTAAACATGAAGGAATATAGATCAGGTTGGATTAACCTTTTCACTCCATTAAATGTCCAGATCCCCATCACATCGTATCTTTATCCCCGTCTTTCTCTACCTCTTTCCATGAAGTTCCACCATTTTTTAGTACAGGCCCTTCCTCGTTCTTGTTGATTTTTGGAATAGACTCTCTTTCTTTGTTGGCCTTGGGCCGCAAGCCTTCTTGCAGGAGGTTTTCTCACTGCAGGCTTGTTGATGGGCGGGTGAGTGGGTGGAGAAACAAACCTGGGTTCCCTTACTACCCCTCCTGTCCCCCTCCCCACACCAAGAATGAAAGGCTGGCCTGTTTGTCCTTGTGCCTTCAGCATCTGAAACAGTGTCTAAGACCTGAAGGTCCTCCACATAATGTTCTTGTTGAATTTAAAAATCTTTACCATTAATTAAATACTGCGACCTTGGATTTCAGCTCCCCTGGTCTCCCACGCGGGGACCAGAATCTGCCCCCAGCTCTGAGGCTTAGGAGGTGTGCCGGCATCAGCCAGTCTGTGTCTTCGAGCCTCAGTGGTCTCGTTTATGACCTGTGGGACTGTTTGTTTCTATCACAGGAATATAAAATTTTTAATTGAGTGATTTCTAGGATGAAACCCAAGAAAGGTCAAAAAAAGTCGCAATTCATCACCTGAAACTTAACCGAAGCAGCTATAGGGCCAGGAACCACATGGGTCACCTCCCATACCTTGCGCCCCTAGGTTGGGGTGGGGGGTGGTGAGCCACGGGTGGGAGTTGTGTCGCTGCCGCGTCCTCACCCTTCCTGGCCTAGCTCCAAGTCGCTGTCTTCAGTGTCCCTCGGCGTCTCTCGTCACCAGCTCACAGACCGTGGCCTGTGATGGCCCTGCAGTGGCCTGGCCTTTGCGTCGTACCTGTCCCTGCCAAGGCTCCCCGCCAGGTGTGACGCTCTCGGCGCCTCACCTGTGAACAGAGGCCGCTGTTGGAGAGATGCTCAAACAGGAAGGGATCTTTTGTTCTGGGTACTGGTTGTAAAATAGTCAGTGCAGTTTTTTTTCTTTTTTGTCCTTTCTTACCTCTCTGAATTTTCAGCGAACTGTTTCTCTCTTTTCAGGGACATCCACACCACCACCGGGAAGATCAAAAGAGCCGTGCTCCAGTTTACTCCTGCCAGCTGGACCTACGTGCGGTGGTTTGACCCCAAGTCTTCATTTCAGAGAGTGGCTGGAATATACCTTTTCATGATCATCTGGCAGGTAATTTTTTTTCAGATGCTCAGAAGTAGGAAAAAAACAAAACCAACATAAAAACCATCCATTGATTTAGGGTTCATGCTAGTTGACACTGCTTATCAGCTCCATGCGTCAAAAGATGTACTGTTCTACAGCTGACATGCAGAACAATTCAACAGTAATGCTGTTACACTTAAGGTCTTGCTTCATTGTGAAGATGTTTTAAAATATGGATCATTGAATTGCAAATTGGAAACAGATTAAAATTCCCTGTAAAAACCTTGTGCTCAGCATCTATCACCCAGTGAATTAGGCATTGGATTGCTTTCTATCCAATAGAATGGTCTTTTCAGGACCAAAGTAACAAATGTAAGGCTTTTTTTTTTTTTATAGTCCAGACTCAGTGTTTGAGTGTTAAGATGGTACCTCAGCTGTTACCACTTTAGGTAATTGGTGAAGCGCTAAATAAAGAAGCTCCCTGAGGGGACTGGAGCCCCCTGGGGACCTGGGTCCTCTGGAGTGGTATCAGCAGTGGGGAGAGGCCCTCCTTCCAAGCAGACAGCCTAGGGTCTCGGAAAGAGATTACCAAACAACTCTTTCCTGGAGGCAGGCTTTTTTATGGACCCTCCTGTTCACAGGTTAATTGTTCCACAGCTTTGGGAGAGTAGCTAAGGAAAACTAGTTTTCACCTGAGTTGTCTTCCAGAATCTTCAGACGTTATATTTTGAACACATGAACAACATACTCCCAACACAAGGAGAAAATTGGCGTGTGTCACTTGAAAGACAGTCTTCGTCCACAGAAGGAGAATGATAATATGGATCTCAGTAAATGAGGTCTATGGCTGTGGAAGTCTATGTGGATGAACAGGTATATAGTCGCCATGGTTTGGGGAAGTCAGTGGATAAAATGGGCACATAGGGACTTCCCTGGCAGTCCACTGGTCGGGACTTCACCTTCCAACCAAGGGGGCTGCAGGTTCAATCCCCGGCCAGGGAGTGAAGATCCCTTATACCTCGAGGCCAAAAAACTAAAACACAAAAAAACAGTAGCAATATTGTAACGAATTTAATAAAGACTTTAGAAATGGTTCCCATCAAAAAAACTTTTTAAAAAGGAGGGGGGTTACATAAGTGGATGATGGTCAAGTTTTCCCTTCTGGGGCAGTGCCAGGACAGGGAGAGGTTCCCTTTGATTGTGAGGACCTTGGAAGGATTTGGATTTTCCTAGGATGGCAGAATTCCATGGCCCACTGTCCCCTGGATGGTGAGCGCTATGCAGGGATCAGTTTCCTATACGTGGTGATGATGAATGAACCGTTCTTATTTTATATCCTTAAAATCAGCACTATGATCCTCCAATTAAAAATAAATTAAAACCCGCCCTGTGGGGACAGACGCACATTTTAGGTCACTGAAATGAACCTGCTGGTCCATGTGATGCGCGTTTTTCTTTTTTTTTTCAATTGTGTTTATTTTTGGCCATCCTGGGTCTCTGTTGCTGCACAGGCTCTCTAGTTGCGGTGAGGGGTCTGCTCTCCACTGTGGTGCTTGGGCTTTTCGTTGCGGGGCCTTTCTAGTTGGGGTGCACAGGCTCTAGGTGCACAGACTTCAGTCATTGCAGCACGCGGGCTGAGTGGTTGTGGTGCTCAGGCTCCGTTGCCCCATGGCATGCCGGATCTTCCTGGACTAGGGATCGAACCCGTGTCTCCAGCATTGGCAGGCGGATTCCTATCCACTGTACCACCAGGGAAGTCCTCATGTGCTCCTAAAGCAGTGACCTTTCCTAATCTGTGCTGCTCACTTCATCTGGAGGGGACAGGAGGGGCCTCTGGCATGGAGCACGCATTTCCTGACAGACACGTTTTGTGCCGCCAGGACGGGTCGCGTGATGGTGGCACTGGCTGCTGCCCCCAAGGGAGCAGTCTCACTGCCGGGTGAAGCCTGGACCAGCCCCCACACACACTTTTAGGAGCTTTCAGCCTTTCGTCTGAGATCTGCTTGGTCCCCGGCACGAGCTGAATGAGCCCGTAGTCATCTCTCAGTCATGCACAGCATCTCAAGCTTCTTTTGGCTATTAAAGAGCCTGCTTCCCTGCTGTCAGATGTCTTTTCGACCTGGCCTGATTTCTGTCCAGCTGTGAAGGTGTTGCTCAGCAGAGATTTGTTTTCCTGATTTTGCTCTCGAAGCGTCTCCCTCCCGACTGTCCCAGCAGCTCACGCCTGTGAGCCGGGTCACAATCACGTGAACCTGGAAACAGGCTGAATGGCCGATGCCCCCTGTGCCCCTCTCAGCACCCAGCACCTCCTCTGGACCCCTGCTCGGTTGGTGCCCATGTTGTCCTGGCTGTACCTGGGCTTAAACACCATACTCTTAAGAGATCCAATATATTTTCTGGAAATGCTTTGAACATACCAATTAGTTTTAGCTATAGAGTGTCCATTGAAGGACTAGAGGCTCATGACTTAGCTCAAAGCACCAGGTTGACTCACGCCTCCTTCTTTTGCAGCTGACCGAGTTGAATACCTTCTTCCTGAAACATATCTTTGTGTTCCAAGCCAGTCATCCATTAAGCTGGTGTCGAATTCTCTTTATTGGTGGCATCACGGCTCCCACAGTAAGGTAATTCTGTGTTAGCCTGACGGTCATTTGAACATGTTAACCTGCTTTGCAGGTCATTTTGCCCATCATTTCTCCTGTGTAGCATAAAGGAGGTCATATAAACTAGCAGATTTTCCGTGAGAATGTCATTCTAGACAATTATACTTCCAAGGGAACAGAAAGACTTATATATCCAGAACATGAAGAAAACATTTTGTTTCTCCAACCTCAGTAACATGAAGACCGACACCACCCCATTATATTCAAACCCCTTTATGCTTTATGATCTTCACTGCTGTTCTTTCCCCTGTGCTCAGTCACTAAGCTGTGTCTTTATGACTCCATGGACTATTGCCTGCCAGGCTCCTCCGTCCATGGGGATTCTCTGGGCAAGAGTACGGGAGTGGGTTGCCATTTCCTTCTCCAGGGGATCTTCCTGACCCAGGGATCCAACCTGTATCTCCTGCATTGGCAGGCAGATTCTTTACTGCTGAGCCACCTGGGAAGCCCTTTTTTCCCCTGTAGCATCCTATTTAAAACAAAATGAGGGAGAGACATACTGAGGTTTTCTTCATGAGATTATCAAAAAATACAAACATTTTTACGGTGGATTGAAGTCATAAATGTTATTTTTAGAATGAAACTTTATTAGTTCCTTTAGAGCCAGTTAATTTCCTTTTTCAAATGTCCTTCCTGTGGTCCTCCAGGACAGCAGGGACAAGCTTGGGTGTTCATCCTCCAGGGAAGCTGTCCTTGCCCTGGAGTCATGATTCATGTAGGACCCTAGAGATGAGGTGCTGTTCAGAGACTGGAGTCCCCCACACTGACCAGTGAACTTCAGAGTGAAACGCTTTGATTTGTTCTGTTGTTCCTGTTTGGAAAGAGCGATTAGGGTTTTGTAACTAGTGTGGAGTCTCGGCATTGAAGAGTAGAACAGTTGTTCTTCATTGTTTCAGTGGAAACACCCAAAGTCTCTACACTGCTGATTCAAAGTAAACTTCTTTGGAAACTGTGGGATAATTTAATTATTTTTAATGTGTGAGCAATCTACGCAAATAGAGGGTCCTGTTTGTCAAGGAGAGTGGGTGTTTTCCTTGGTCAGACATAGCCCTCACCCCCAGCTAGCACTTCTTATTGTTCTCATTCATTATTGCAAATATATATTAATATATAGAGGAAGGTAACAGTTGGTACACCGAGCCCTTTGGCACTTTATGGACTGGTGATCTGCTGAAATAGTTATCTCATGAATGCAATTTTCCTTTTTGTGGGTTGGCACCTCCTTATCATATTTAAAATTTGATGTAATTTGAGGCTTACTGTTATTTCAGGAAAGATTAGCAGCAGTTCCTTCATAAAATTAGGAGCAATCAACAAATAAGTGGGAAAAGAAATCTCTTAGAAAACAGAAGAGCAAATCACATGTGATTTATCATGAAATTTCCTTACTGTTAAATATTTCACAGCAAAAACTAGAGACTCAACCAGAAACTAAAAATCCAGTGTTTGGACTTTTTTGAGACCTCCTTAAAATTTTTGCCAAACTCTATGGGTTTTCAAACGATTCTTTTTTTGTTTAAAAATTAGCCACTTCCTTTGTTCCTACATCACTTGAGGCTAAGGAGATGGTTGACAAGCCTCTTGGAAAGATGGAAATGCTAATGGATTTTAGGTTCCGATGAGTCAATGGCAGGCCCAGAAAGAAGCGAAAACTCAGGCTTCAGTATAAATCATATATACTTACCAGGTCTCTCTTTTCCTCTTTTTTGGTTAGACTTTCATATGACTCTGCTTTGAGAAGACATTTGAGTGAATATCCTTTTAGTCTGATATAATGTGCAGTATAAGGGCACGGATGCAATTAGTAAAGTGGCTGAACTGGTAAAAGGAAATCAGGTGATGAAAATGTGAAGTTAGAGGAAAACCTGAATTCTTTACAGCTAGAATTCTTCACTTTGGGGTACAGAGCCGATAGGTCATGGATGAGCTTTAGGCATTTGTGAACCCTCTGAAGTTTAATGCAGAATTTTGTGTGCATGTTTTATGTGCCTTTTTCATAGCTTTCCTCAAACCCTCAAAGGGGAGTCTTTAACCCCAGCCCTTAACCCGCTGGTTCAGATGTCACCTCCCCAGGGATGGGTCGAGTTTCAGGGGCAGCTCTAAGACTCCCACCCTGTGTTGTCCTATAGGCCGCCTCTCCCACGTGTGGCTATGAGTACTGGGCGTGTAGCCAGTCACCTTGAAATATTTCTGAGAGCCAAAATGTATAGCTTTCCTGCCTGGTTACAGTCAGCAGCCTTTGTCCTGGAGAGAGCCAGAGGAGACAGAGACAGTGTAGGTGAGCTTCTGGAACTGCCTCCAAGGAGAGAGACTGAAGCACCCACCTGGGGTGACTTTGGCTCAGGAGTGTGGGAGTCTGCCTCTGAATCAAGACTGCCTCTGCCAATAATCTGGCTCTTTAAACCACCTCCCTCCATCCCAGTCCAAATTCTTAGCCTCTTACAGGAAGGTTTCAGCAGGCACTGGCTTCCTATTCCTTTGAATAGAACTAGACCAGGCAGCTTGAGTATGTGGAACAAGGCAGACAATTTTTATATTCACACTGTCAGAGTGATTTAGTTCTGTATCGGCTTGCTGGTTTTCCAGAGGCTCTCAGTGAATTCTACCTTTGTTCTTTCAGACAGTACTACGCTTACCTCACCGACACGCAGTGCAAACGCGTGGGAACACAGTGCTGGGTGTTTGGGTGAGTAATCTCTTATCATTTGAAACCACTTATGTCTGTAGATTTCTTGAGTTCTTTCTTGACCCTGCATTAACTGCCTTTCAGTGCAATTATTGTGTGTCTTTCACTTTTAATGTTCCTTTTCTGATTTAAATTTAGACTAGTTAACTGGCAAGTTACAGAAAGAGGAGGTAGAAATTATTTTTTTAAAAGACAGTAGGAAATCAAAAGATATTTTCCACATAGAATTGGAGGCCTTGTTTCCGGAAATAGGAAATGAATTGTTTGACTTCCCTCTGAAATCGATGGTAAGTTTGGGACAACGACTTGTGATGGGCTTGGCCATGCTTCATGTTACTTACACACCAGAAAGGGTCTGGTTTTATTGTCCCAAAGAAAACTAACACGTAGCCACATGGTCACAATTTATCATCTTATTATAGATACAAATGCTGTATCTGAATTTATAATTACTTAAATGATTTGAAAGCATAGATTATCCAGTTTCACCCCCAGTATTAAACGTGAAATGCTGTTCAGTATCTCAGGTAATCGCTTCCTCAGTATAACACCATCTACATCTCACCAAGCCATCTAGCAACAGAAGTTCCAGAGACGTCCAGCACATCTGTGTGTGAAGTTCAGTCACTCAAGGAGCTTAAACTCAGGACCTAATCTAGATTTTAAACTGAGCATAAAGAAAATCCGATGAAAACCACAACAGATTTTTAAACATAATTTTTTTTCCATGTAATGCATATTGATGATGTAGAAAAGAATAAACTAAAGATCATCCAAAGACATCAACTGTGTAGAGATACTTGCTGCTTACATTACATTGTCATTCCTTCCAAACGTGTGTGTGTGTGTGTGTGTGTGTGTGTGTGTGTGTGTGTGTCCAGCTCTCACCCAGATTCTGGAAGGGTTGCTCAAGTTTCCCACCGCCTTCTTCCCAACAGACAAAAGGCCTTTGTCACTGTTTCTGGCAGGCTCTATGATGTAAGCTGATTTTCCTACCCAAAGTAGCTTAAAGGGTAATAGGATGGATTCAGTTTCCATTGTTGACTGCTCTCGTGGGAGAGAGAATATACATTTACCAGACTCCTTACATACTTTTGTCGCGGGAAGGCAGGTTGCCTTCTTACTGTCTTGTCCAAGGACTGGGGATCTTTTTTTCCTTTGAGCTTTTCCTCTGTCCCATGCATCTTCTTTCCGTGTGCATTTTTCTTTTCACATTTATAAGTCCTTGCCACAGTCTTATTCTGCTGCGACTGGAGAACTCTGTCTAGTCACCTGTTGAGGAAAAAGGAGATGGTGGATCAGAGAGACAGGTAGTTCTCCCTAATCTGGTATCTTGAAAGTTTAATCCCTGTGGTGGGAGAAAGAGCCTAGAGGAACTAGGCGAAAGGGTGGAAGCAAACGCAGAAAAGCTGCCCCTTACTGGAAAATGGTGAAAGAAGGTCAAATGCAAATGAGCTGAAATAAATGCGAGGTCATTTGGCTGATTTAGGATGCTCTGTTGAGAATCAAGGACTCCCAGAATGATGATGTCAGGGTCAGTGGACCTTGAGATTAGTGGGCTGTGCTGAAAAACAGCAAGTCCCTGTTCATAAATCACGCAGGGTGGACCCACCTGGTGTGTGAACAGGCAGGAGCAGCCTCTGTCTGGTCAGCATGGTGGGCCTGTGATGGTGCTGCAGGAGGCCTGGCCTCCAGTCTCTTCTCTGGTGTTTGCCTCTTGGGGGCCACTACCTCCCATCTTCTTTTCCTTCCTTCCTCCGGCTTCCCTGTCACCTTCGTTTTTTTTTTTTTTTGGTTTCTTTCATCTTCTATCAAAACAGCACACACTGAAATGTCTGACTTCCTTTAACAACTTTGTTTTTATCACTAAGTCATGTCTGACTCTTGAGTGACCCCATGGACTGTATAGCCCACCAAGCTCCTCTGTCCTTGGGATTCTCCAGGAGAGAATACTGGAATAGGCCACCATTTCCTTCTCCAGGGGATTTTCCTGACCCAGGAACTGAACCTGTGTCTCCTGCATTGGCAGGTGGATTCTTTACCACTGAGCCACCAGAGAAACCCCTTCTTTAACAGCTAGTTCATGCTTTATAGTTTTCTTTTCACTAACTTTGGGATGACTTTGGCTCTATCACAGTATGGACATGCAAGGGAACAGAGGTGAAGCCCATGTAGTGGGTACTTTTCTCCTTTGTAAATGTTACACCCTCAAAAAGCTGGCATTAATTGCTGCTATATGTAATGAAATACAGACTTTAAATGTGGGCTCCGCAGTTGTGCCATGGAGCTGAACTTACAGCCTTTTGTCCCTAAACATCCTGGGCCCAACTGAGACAGGACTCCATCCATCTGGAGAATGGGAACCCATGGGGAGAAGTCGGAGTGGGGGAACCTCTTCCAGTTACTACGTCTTCGTGGGTGTCAGGGCCAGATCAAGGTGGACAGATTGCCCAGATGTGCACGTGAAACCGTCTTCATCGTCACCTTTCTCCCCCTCCCCTCCCCATTATAATTGAGTTTCTGTGCCTCCAAAGGAGAGCATTGGGCTGGTTGATGAAGAAAAGATGTTGGATCCCTTGGCCCGGAAGGGATCCAAGCTGTGGCTGTAACAGAAGTGAGCAGCCACTTTTCCTCCTCTGGCAAGTTCTTGGGTTGGGTCTCCAGGGGTTGGGTCAGAGCTGATGGTCCCCAGGGTCGAGGCCTGGAGCCCGGTTGCTGTCCGAACTGCCTCTCACCACACTGGCTTCCTCTCCCGAGTTGTCCCAGCCCTGCTGGTGACCCAAGACAGTAAGCTTCTGCCTCTGCTCCTCTGCACATCACTCTGTCCAAGGGCAGCTCCACATCGGCACGTCCTTCTCCACCCTCGTCTCTCCCGTCTTCTCCACAGCATCTGCCATCTCCAGACTGTTTTCTTCCTCCTGCAGCAGCTGCCCTGCAGGTTTTCTTCCTCCGTTTCTGCTGCGTCTGATTCCCTTGCTGGCTTCCCCGCCACCCCTCTCCCCTCCGCAACTTCTTGTAATTATGCTGCTGTTCTTCCAGGCTCCTTAAGGGTAGACACAGCATGCAGCTCAGTGTCCTTACAGGAGGAGGGAGTGTTTGGAGAGAACGGACAACTGGAGGAGACCTTCCCCGCCTCCTCCACCTTCCCCAGCACTCCCAGGCCACCATCATCTGCCCGCTGACCTTTGCTCACAGCCTCTCATACTGCCTTCCCTCTGGTCCACATGCATCTCTGTTTCCCACCCTCAGCGCTTACATTGCAAGGGCAGCATCCTTGCCACGTTCGCATTTCCTGTTTCTAGTGTCTTCTCCTCCATCCCATCCTCCTCCAGACTGACCACCCTTTTTCCTGCTGCTCCCTGCTCCTTTTCTCAGGAACACTTACTGACAGGCCCCAGTCCTCTGCAATAGTCGCAAATTTTTTTTTCAGCAACTGCATCCCTTTTCTCCAATGATATCTTGCTCCAAACCCTGATATACAGCAAAACAACTGGGCAGGATCGTTCTGGGCGTGCCACCCAGGACCCTCTGCCCCTTCTCCCCCTCTCCATCCTGCCCCGGGGCTTCTTAGGAAGTCCAGATGTTCCATGGAGCAGAACTGAAAGAGTTCTCTACCTCCTTAAGGCCCAGCTCAGTGTTCACTTCCTCCCCAAAGGTGTGTTTGCTCATCCTAACCGGAACCGGAACTCATCCTAACAGGAACCGGAACCGCCTCCTGAAGTTCCGCGGTGACTCCTGGCTCCCTGACTCCTGGCTCCCTGTGGGATTGTATCATAGTTGCGTCGCTTGTATACACGGCTTGTTTCCACTGGTGGAGAGTCAGCTCCTGGCCGCCGGAGAGTGACTGACCCTTGCCCCAAGCCCTCGTGGCAGAGCGTTTTGTGCAGCTGCAGGGCTGCGTCTATAGGACGCACACAGGCTGTGGCATCTTGAGAATCCAGGTGCAACCAGGTGCTACACACAGAATGGTCTCTGCTCGAGGTTGACTTGTCTACCCAGCTCACACACACCAGGCCGAGAGCTTTTGTGCCCCAGTTTCAATAAGACTGTGATACATTCTTGTTCCATCTGCGGAGGATTTCCTGATGCCGGGTTCTGCATTAAGGTCGTTTTTATTTATGAGAGGCCAGCCTCACTCCAGGCAGAAGCACCTCAGGCAGCCCAAAGTTGATTTGCCTCCTGCCCATGAGAACCCACTAGTCATAGCAAACACCCTCTTCCAACAGCTCAAGAGAAGACACTACACGTGGACATCACCAGATGGTCAGTACTAAAATCAGACTGATTATATTCTTTGTAGCCAAAGATGGAGAAGCTCTGTACAGTCAGCAAAAACAAGACCGGGAGCTGATTGTGGCTCAGATCAGGAAGTCCTTATTGCCAAATACAGACTTAAATTGAAGAAAGTAGGGAAAAACCAGTAGACCATTCAGGTATGACCTAAATCAAATCCCTTATGATTATACAGTGGAAGTGACAAATGGATTCAAGGGATTGGATCTGATATACAGAGTGCCTGAAGAACTATGGACGGAGGTTTGTGATGCTGTAGGAGACAGTGATCAAGACCATCCCAGAGAAAAAGAAAGGCAAAATGGTTGTCTGAGGAGGCCTTACAAATAGCTGAGAAGAGAAGAGAGGCTAAAGGCAAAGGAGAAAAGGAAAGCTACACCCATCTGAATGCAGAGTTCCAAAGACTACCAAGGAGAGATAAGGAAGCCTTCCTCAGTGATCAATGCAAAGAGATAGAGGAAAACAAAAGAATGGGAAAGACTAGCGATCTCTTCAAGAAAATTAGAGATACCAAGGGAACATTTCATGCAAGGATGGGCACAATAAAGGAGAGAAACAGTATGGACCTAACAGAAGCAGAAGATATTAAGAAGAGGTGGCAAATAGATGGGGAAACAATGGAAACTGTGAGACTTTATTTTGGGGGGCTCCAAAATCACTAGTGACTGCATGAAATAAAAGACATTTGCTCCTTGGAAGAAAAGCTATGACCAACCTAGACAGCATATTAAAAAACAGAGACATTACTTTGCCAACAAAGGTCTGTCTAGTCAAAGCTATGGTTTTTCCAGTAATCATGTATGGATGTGAGAGTTGGACTATAAAGAAAGCTGAGCACCAAAGAATTGATGCTTTTGAACTGTGGTGTTGGAGAAGACTCTTGAGAGTCCGTTGGACTGCAAGGAGATCCAACCAATCCATCCTAAAGGAAATCAGACCTGAATATTCACAGGAAGGACTGATGCTGAAGCTGAAACCCCAGTATTTTGGCCTCCTGATGTGAAGGAGTGACTCATTGGAAAAGACCCTGATGCTGAGAAAGACTGAAGGCAGGAAAAGGGGACAACAGAGAATGAGATGGTTGGATGACCTGACTGACTCTATGGACTTGAGTTTGAGTGAGCTCCGGTCGTTGGTGATGGACAGGGAAGCCTGGCGTGCTGCAGTAATGGAGTCACAAAGAGTCAGACACGACTGAGTGACTGAACTGAACTGAACTGAACATGCTCCTTCACGATAAGGACGGCAACAAGCATGAAGGGGAGGGAGTCCTTCCATCCAGCCACAGATTGGCCACCTTGCTCAGCCTGGTCAAGATCTGAGATTGAAATTGGCTCTAAGTTGAGGGCAATACCATGGAGGGGCTGCCCAGGGTGAGGTGGTTGGTGTTGCCTCAGCTGCCAGGCTTCATAGAGGCTCCCATAGTACCCAGGCCTTTGGCCTCAAGCCCCAGGCCAACAGCAATTGGAGTCCCATAAGGAAGTGATGTTGACCTCCCAGGAGGATGTTACGTTTCAGGACTCCCTCTAAGGGCCAGCGTTGCTGGGTAAGGGGTCCGTGGATAGCTGACGTGATGCATCCCCATTCCCGCTGCTCCCCACATCCCATATCTCCTCCAGGTCTTCACCCTGCTCCCCGGTCTCCTCACAGCAGTTCTCTTCCAGCCGCCAAAATGAGTCTCCACAAAATCAATCCAGTTCAGCCCTCTGCTGCAACACTCCCAGGATTCTCAGGTCCCTCAGACTGAAAGCCGAGCTCTGGGGTGGCCTTCAAGACCCGTGTCACCTCGTGACCTCACGCTGCCCCTTCCCTCCATCCTGACCCCTCCCCCACCCAGTCTCTACTCAAGGGCACCTCCATGGACAACAGGTCAGCTAAGATTCCTCAGCATGTGGGAACAAGTCATCCTGAAGTTCCTGATTGAAAAGCACTGGTCTTTAGAGCAAATTTCAGGTTGTTATGAAGTCAACTGAGTGAGTCATGACCAGCATTTTTCTGACAGTGAAATAGGGTAGGAAAATGTCAGAGCAAGGGGACAGTTGTTTTGTGTGTTTTGGGGCAGGTTGTGTGTGTGGGAGAGGGGACAAGATGAAAATTGTGTTTCCTGCCATGCGACTCAGGTCACAGAAGTCTGAGAAACACAGCTCTAATCAGCTGGTCACCGAGCTCTCCAAGGGTGCCTCGGTCAGTTGACTGTTTAGAAGCCTGTCACAGTAAAGCCCGCTGTTCTGTCCGCTCAGGGCAGGTGGGCAGACTTCCTTCCGGTTGCAGTCCCTCAGGCCGGCCCAGCCCGGGCTGCGTTGCTTTCTGTGTCCTCCCACAGGAGCCCTTCCCGAAGCTGCTTTGCTGCCCTCTAGTGTCGGCTGGTGGTCTCGACTTCAGGGCGACAGCGGACCTCAGCCCTGCTCCCTCTGGCCTCCCACGATGCTGGGCTGAAATGCGGCCTTCTCACAAGGGCTGTGCTTTATTGGGCCGGGGTGTGTGTGTGAGGGTGGTCTTTAAAGATTCAGGCAACCACTCCTAAACCTTGTTTGGTTTGCCCCGGGGTACAAGACCACCCCAGACTCTCTAGAGATCCATACTGGAGACTTTCTGCTTTGGTGGTTCTGGCTCCAGGTCTTCAGCTGTTTAGAGCTGTCCATCCATTTGACCATGGCAGTGACCTCTGTGTCTGCAGTGGGGAGGGGGCCTGGGGTCTTCCGGGCCCCTTCCTGCCTTTTCAGAGATTATGCCTGCAACAGGACCAGTCCCTGATTGTCTCGCTTCCCTGCTGAGCAAGGAATACCTAGCGTGGCCTTGTCAGAAGTCGCTATTTCTGGGCAGTCATTGGGATGAAGGGGTGAGCTATGTTACCCCACCTCCTCAGTTCTTACCTTCAATTTCTGAACCGTAATAAAGATCTGATTTTAATATTCATAAATGAAGTTCTATAATACAAGATTGGCTTTTTTCTTTGATGTTTTAATTCAAGAGTAAAACATGAAAGTTTTTTTTTTAAACATTTTTTTTATGTAGCAAAATTCCTACTGATGTAGAGGATAAAGGGTTTTTATTGTCAGCAGAACTGGACATATTAAATCTGGAAATTCCTAGATGGCTGGGAGGAAATGTGATCGCTGCCTTCAAGTTACTGAAAGCCTCACCTGGAAGCTCACGCTCCCCTGTATGACTGTGGAGGGCAGAGTTAGGACTGGGGCAGGAGGAGGCAGGCACCCACTGGAGATAAGGAACAACTTCCCCAAAGCTAAAGAGACTGAAAGAGCAGAAGCAGCTGCCCACAGAGGTGGTGGGTTTCCTGTCCCTGCCAGGGTCTCAACCAAGGGGGTGTCTGTCCACCTGTCGTTATGGCTCTGACCAAGATGACATCAAGTGGTCTGTAGCTATGAAAATATACACACTGAGATTGTGGTCTGTGAGGAAGGAAGATATGAAAAATAACTTATTCCTGGGGAGGAATAAAGGGATGAATAGGCAGAGCACAGAGGGCTTTTAGGGCAGTGAAACTATTCCCTCTGACCCTGTAATGGTAGATGCATGTACACTAAGTCACTTCCGTTGTGCCAGCTCTTTGCAACTGTAGTCCATGGGATTCTCCAGGCAAAAATACTGGAGTGGGTTGCCATGCCCTTCTCCAGGGGGTCTTCCCAACCCAGGGACTGAACTTGCATCTCTCACATCTCCTGCCTTGGCAAGCAGGCTCTTTACCACTAGCACCACCTGGGAACCCCAGTGGTGGGTATGTTACACTTTGAACATCTATCCAAACCCCCAGAATGTACACCACCATCAGAGTGAGCCCTGAGGTAACCTGTGGACTCTGGCTGACTGTGTTCATCATTTGTGACAGATGCGCTGCTCCGGTGGGGGATATTCCTAGTGGGGAAGGCTGTGCATGTGTGAGGGCAGAGAATGGTCGGAAATCTATACCTTTCCCTCGAGTTTACTATGAGCCTGAAAAACTGCTCTAAAAAGATAATCTGAAGAAAAAGAAGAGAGGAGTAACAGTAAAATAGCCTTTTTAATTAAATCTATCTATCTATCTATCTATATATATAATGCATGTAATATGTATTGTCTCTAAAGAAAGCACAGTAGACTAGAGCACTGTCATTTTGTAGGGGACTTGCGTCGTGTTTGGAGCAGAAATCTTTTGACCTGCTGAACTTTCTGATGGAATTATGCATGTTTCTGTTAATGTTATATTCTAATGAGTTTGTTATTTAACCTCTTGTTCTGTGTCACAGGGTCATTGGTTTCCTGGAAGCTATTGTCTGCATAAAATTTGGACAAGATCTCTTCTCTAAGACCCAAATACTCTATGTTGTGCTTTGGCTTCTTTGCGTGGTAAGTCATTACTTTTCTACTTTGAAGTGTTAAACTCCCCATGGTCTCTTCTAGAAAAAAAACAAGACCGTCTTATGCACCAAGGTTTCTTAGACATTTATAGAAGGCAAGACATAATACTTGTAATAGCCCAAGATTGGCCATGGGATGAAGTTCAAGAACAAATACACAGGACCACGTGGCACCCCAAATTGGTCCCCTTTGTAGGTCTGATCACATGCCCCAAGCAGGTGCATAATTATACTCCCATTTGTTTCACTCGTGAGCATTCGCCTACATTTGCTGAGAATGTCAGGTCTGCCTTGAAGGGACAGTTCCTGAGCCCTGTAATGTGTATATTACCAAGCGTTCATGTACAAAACGACAGACTCTGGTTTACAGGCCATGTAAGGGGAGGGGGTTTGGAGGCAATCAGGCCACGCTATTTCTTCTCCCCTGGCCAATGTTATATATAGGCCACGCTTGTGTTGGGTGTGTTTTCCTCTCTGAAGGGAAGAGTCCTGGGGGCCTCCAGCTTCATTGTCCTGGGACATTTCCCTCATCTCTCAAATGAAACAGGATCTTACCTAAAAAATTTTTTAAATTTAAAATTCTGTGATTGTCCTTTTAATTTGTTTTGTTACTTTGGAGAAAAGTCTTATTTTACATTTAAGATTCTTCGCTTTTACTTAGTCTAGAAAATTAACTCGGGCTTTTAAAAAATTTTTATTATTACCATATAAACTTCAAACGTGGAAGTACATAAGGTCGCTCCCCCTTCACATAACGCATCACCCAGATTCAGCAGTTACCCACCAGTGGCCGGTCTCATGTCCTTCTGTTCCACACACACCGTCCCTACCCCAGCTTACTCGGAAGCAGGCCCACTTTTCCTATTTCAGGATGTCTTTCTAAAAAAAGACAGGAAGGCTTTTCTGTTTAGTGCAACCGCCATGATATTATCACACTGGAAACAGAATTCAGCCCTTCATACTGTTCAGTGTTTCCTTCAAGTTTGTATTTTCTAACAGTTTATTTGAATCAGCATCTACTCATTGCAATTGGTTTGTATGCCTCTTTTAATCTACATGTTTCCCTCCATCTCTAGCACTTTCTCCTTTGCAGTTTATTTGTTGAAGAAACAGACTCTTTTGTCCTGTAGGTTTTCCCCTTGTCTGGTTTTACTGATGCCATCCTTACTGTCATTTACCAGATTTCTTTGTCTTCTGTATTTTCTATAAATTGGTAGCTGGATCTAGAGGCTTAATCAGATTCAAGTCTTTTTTTGTTTGTGTTTTCCTTTTGGCAGGACTGAACTTTGTATTTTTAAAGTGTTTTTATTATCTTTCATGGTGTCTATTTTTAGGATTACTTGTTAGAAATCCTAACTATGCCAGGGCACCTTGAACCTGTGCTGTTTTATCTTGAATAGTGAAAGGGGAGAAGGATCTCGTTTGTCCTCAAACTCCAGAATTCAAGCTCAGATGTATTTTTTCCGTCACAGTGAGATAAGATGTAAGGATTCGTTGGAGGGGATGTGTGTCAGACGGGCCAGGAAATGTTACTCTTTGCTCCTTACGTTTCTCTCTGGCATGGGCGCCCCGGCTCTGTGAATTGTAGCGGGTACTCATGGCAGGCAGGTGTGGGTGCAGCCCTCCCCTGGCGCCAAGGGGACCACAGGCAGGTTAAGGCCGGCGGGACTCCTGAGATGTGGGCAGAAGGCGCTTTTCATCACAGTCTATTGCAGGCCTCCTCCGGGGGCATCAGTAGCCAGAAGAGTCTCCTCACGGCCGGCCGTGTCCAGGGAGCTGTCTCTGGTCACCCATTTGGCCGGGCCCCTCCAGTCTCTGTTTTAGAGACTTTCACTCTATTTTACTGATTAGACACTTAGCATCCGCCTCCTTAGGTTGGTGAATTTTGATGCACCTTGGTGTCTGTGCGATGGTAACTTTATCGAGGACACGACCAGTTTCTCAATCTCTCCATCCCTTAGCGTGGTCCCTTGTAAGTCTGTCATGTGGCCGAGTGCTCATCAGAGCTGCCCTGATGTGGAGCCACACAGGTAGGTGACTGGCAAAGATGAGATTTATTCATACTTACCGTGCGCCAGGCGCTGCTCGAAGCACTTTTCACACGTTGCATATTTGAGCTTTACACTTTGAGGGGATACTTTGTTATCCCCTCTTTCCCAGATAAAGGCACAGAGAGGTCCCCCTAACTTACCTAAGGTCACACAGGTCGTCCATGGCAGAGCCAGGGCTCAAACCCAGAGAGTCTGGCTAGAGATTTCTGCTCCCCTCTCCATGGGGGTTCCCTTCGGAGGCCCTCCAAGGGCACATGGGCATTACCTCTGCCGACTACTGATGCTCAGACATCATCTCGGTGTGTGTGTACAGAGCCCAAGGAGCTCCGGAGAGAGCAGCCGACAAGCTGGGTGCAGCTCAGGCGATCACATGTGCTCAGGGTCACCCGGGATCACAGTGCACGGTCCTCCCATCCCGTGGGCACCCAGCCTAAGCCCCGAGGCGAGGCGGCCGCCGCCTCCCGACGTCACCCCTCGAGTCAGCCATCGGGCTCCCCGCCATGTGACCCAGCTCCACCTCGTCCTCTCCCATCTTCTCCATCCTGCCCTTCAGATCCGTTCTCCACTCTGTTGCCAAAGCGGTCTTCCAGAATTCAGGTCGGAATCCCTTCCTCCCCGCTTAGAATCAGTCTCGATTGCTGGGGCTTGAGAGGGCCCAAGAGAACAGTATCTCCCCTCCACCACCAGGTTCAGAGCAGTTAGGAGACAGGCAGGAAGAAGGAAGGCTGTGGAGGTCAGAAGCAGCCGCTGTATGACCGGGAGCCCACATTCTCAGTGTCCACGTCTGATGCCAATGAGAGCCTTCCAATCGCGAGCCCAGGAGCAGACACACTTTGCTCTCCAGCCTCAGAAAAGCCGGCCTCCCCTCGCTGAGAAAGGAAGTGGCCCGCTTGCTCATCCCTGTTCCCCAGTCAGTTAAGACACACTGCCCCCTGGGGAAGGGGTGAGGGAAAGCCGCAGGGTTACCCTGGGAAGCTCCCTCTGCGGGGCAGAAATGGCGGGAAGGAAGATGGGTCCCCAGCACACACCCAGCAGCAGGAATACGAAGTGCCCGCGTGTTCGGGGCCATTACTGCCTGGGTGGTTCTCACACCCAGCCCTGCAGTCCCCAGTCCTCAGGCTCCACCAGACTGTTCCCGGTTACTGAACACCTCAGCGCGTCGTCCTTCCAGACCTGTCCTGCCTGTACCCGAGAGGTTTCCTTTGCCCACGCTGAGTGCTTTGCCCTGCTTTTTCCTCCACCTGGTGAACCTTAATGCCAAGACCAACCTTCCATCTGCGCCCCGCGTGCAGTACACTCCGGCCTGCAAGGCAGACGAGAGGACTCCCTCCTGCACGGCCCAGTCCCATTCTGTTCATACCTCCTCAAGCTCTGGCCCCAGCGTGACATTTTCTGTGGTGTTTATGTCAGTCTCCTCAACCTGGCACTTCCTGCTGCTCACAGAGAATAAGTCTCCATCGTCCTTTTGTGTCAGGGACGCTAGCACAGCGTCTGATGCACGGGAAACACTCATCAAACGCAGGGAGACGAGGGGGGTGAGGTCCAGAGACGGAGACCAGGAGACCCAGACACGTATGACGAGACAGGCAGGCGTGAAGACTCGAAGCGCCCCCGCGCCGGAGTCACAGGAAGATGGCGGCCTGTTTGGGGAGCGAGGGCGAGAGCAAGGCGGAGGAGGAGGGGGTCGGACGTGTCTGCCTGGGACCAGCTCTGTGTGTCGGTGGAAATTCAGGGTTTTTTTTTCCAGTGGAAAGACTGCCTCACGGAGCAGCTGGAGGCTGGGAGAGTGTGGAAGGGACGGGATGGAGGAGGGCTGAGCCTGAGGGTGTCGCTGGGAGCTCAGGGAGGGCCTGTCCCAGGCAGTGGCATTGAAGGTGCAGAGAAAGGGCGGCAGGAACCTGGCCCAGCAGGCGTCTCCTCATCAGAGCTGGGGAGGGCGGCTCCAGCTTTCCTGTTTGGGCCACTGGTGGCTTCCGGTACTAGTGACTGGTTGAGGGGTATCCGAGAAGCTCGTTGAAAGGAGGTGTGTTAAGGTGTGAGGGACCATTAGATTTACAGGTGAGGGTGTCTTGTGTCATTGGAAGTTCTGGTCTGTCCAGGAGCTCTGGAAAGACTTGGTCAGCGGTGGAGACACAGGAGTCAGGAGGTGTCCATGCTTGGGGTAAATGGTAGGAGCCATCAGCTTGGTAAGAGTCGGGGGCCATAGTGAGGGGAGAGGCTGGCTGAGGATGGGGACCAGGGAGCAGCCACATTTTAGAGGCTGGGCCGGGGACGAGAAACAGCCACGGGGAAGAGGACTTTGCAGATAAGCAGAATCCCCCAGTTAGTGTTGTCATGAGTGCCATGGAAGGGGAGCTGGCCTGAAGAGAAGCCTTTGGCTGGGATGATTAGGGGCCCCCACGGCCTTGCACATGTTTCAGTTAGAGAAAAAGAGTGGAAATAAAGTGTGGGTTTAATAAATATTAAAAGATGTGTGTGCCCGGCACATTTTATAATCACGGTTTTTAATTAAAGATCAAGATTGGTCTCAGTCTTAGGAGGGAGGCAAACATTTTTCAGTAAGAGAACAAGTTTACGCCATGTCTCCACGCTAAGAGAAACAAAGCCCCCAGTTATTCGCCTTGATTGGGAAGAGAGTATACACAGAATTTGTGATTAATATAGAAATAAAGGCCCCGTATGCTGGTTGATAAGCTGCCACAGCACCAGTTGTCTAATGAGTCTGGGTGGATTTGAATGCTGGTAACCATAATATGGAAGCCACACCTGGGCCTGTGTGCTGCCTTGGTTCTCAGCCCTCACGTTTTTTCTTTCCTTTTTTTTTTTTTTTCCTTCTCTTTCTTTAAACAAAATCTGCACAATTGCTATTTAAATGCCAGGCCTTGACATTTTAAGTAGGTACTTGCCTAGATTTCCAGAGGTGTGATTGCAAACCCATAAATTACAAGCTTTTGTCTCCTGGGACAAGTGTGAAAAGGGCCTCTTTTACCCAGGTGAAGTGGTAAATTTGGCCACCACAGCAGGTCCTTTGCATGGCGGTTGTGATGATAAGCATCTGCCACGCAGCACCTGCCAGTGTTTGCCTGCCCCCCCCCCCCCCCGCCCCCCTGCAAAGCAAGGTCTGCCCAGCTGTCTGCTCCTGGAGCAGCCCTAAGCTGCCAGTCTGCCCTCCCAGGGCAGGAGAGAAAGCTGGGGGAAGAAAGCACCGCACGTCTGCCCTCTGGTGGGCGAGATGCGCAATGACGACCCCCGCAGCACAGTCACGGACTGGTCCCTGGAGGTGGAACCCCGCCTCCCTCCCCTCCTTTGCAGCCTAGGCTGTCCTGCTCTCTCCCTGAGGAGCTGACACACGTAGTTTTACGTGCTACAGATCCCCTAGTCTTCCCACTCTTGCCATGCCGTGAAAACAGTACATTTAATATATGATGCCGTATATTAGAAATCTGAATAAGTACTGGACTGTGTTAAAGATTAGAAGTCGTGTTTCATTTTATAATTTTAGTATATTCATTCATGGCTTAGTATTTTGATGGGGAGATACGAGCTTTCTTAAATAAAAAAAACACCCGAATATACACCAGTTTCAATAAGGATTTAATTTTTTTTTTTAATGAACTAGTGGGTCTTCTTATATTTCATGTTCTCTCCCCGCCATTCCGCTATTCCCACTTCACTGGCATGGAAGGACCAGGGGAGCACTCAGATTCCTTTCTTTTTTGACCCGTAAGGTGACTCCGTGCACCCAGCAGACACTCCACGAATGTCGCTGACCTGGAGGAACTGGACCCGGACTATGCTATAGGCCGCCCGTGACGAGAAGGCGCAGCCCCTCGTCCCCTTCAGTCCGGGCTCCGCCCTCCGGACTGCGGGCTGGGCACACTGGCTCCTCCCATGATGCCTTTCTTCCCCCGGGAATGGATGAATGGACAGATAAATAATGGATAGCGCTCTAAAGACATGTAGACCTGAAATTAGCATTTATTTTGATAGACACCCCTAAAATTTGATCCAGGTATGTAAAGAAACCTGTGTTCTGGTTTCAGTCTTGCCACCCTCTAACTGTGCATCTTTAAGAAGGTCATTTGCCTCTCTGAGCTTTATTCCTCTGCTGTGAGATGAGGATTGAGATTAACACCTCTAGATTTAAAGTTATGACTCTTAGAAAGAACTGAAATTATTCAAGAAGAGAAGATTACAGCATAATTTCACAACTATTCCCATGGCTGAGTCAAGGGGACAGGTCCCCAGTAGGAAACGCAGTGGAAGAGATGGAGGTTAGACCTTGAGGACCATGTTCTGTCATTGGGTTCCCAAAGTAAGGACTTCTGAAGAAACAGAACAGTAGAAGCGCTTAGGAATTGATGCTTTCAAACTGCGGTGCTAGACAAGACTCTTGAGAGTCCCCTGGACAGCAAGAGATCCAACCAGTCCATCCTAAAGGAAATCAGTCCTGAATGTTCATTGGAAGGACTGCTGCTGAAGCTGAAGCTCCAGTACTTTGGCCACCTGATGCGAAGAGCTGACTCGTTGGAAAAGCCCCTGATGCTGGAAATGCTTGAAGGCAGGAGGAGAAGGGGATGACAGAGGATGAGATGGTTGGATGGCATCACCGACTCAATGGACATGAGCTTGAGTAAGCTCCAGAAGATGGTGAAGGACAGGGAAGCCTGGCGTGCTGCAGCCTGTGGGGTCGCAAAGAGTCAGACACGACTGAGCGACTGAATGACACCACGTAACAGCAGAACTGGCAGTTTGCTTGGTTTTGGCGACTCCCTCACGGTCACAAGGGGACGCTGAGGCCCGGCTGGGGGCCTTTCCTGTCCTGTCACATGGTGTAGTCCAGGCAGCCAGGAACTTCCCCCAGCTTTCAGTTTTTTGACACATTTTTAAACTCTGGATTTCTAGGTGCTATTTTTTCCCTTAAATTAGAGCATAATTTAGGGTGTAGGGGGCCTGGTGAGGTACACCAGGGGGGAGTGGAGGTGATCCCAGCCTCTGGGTAACCATGGACCATGCCTGTGTGTTTTCACACAGTCTCACAAGACAACTTGACCTTGTCTTTATTTTCCGATCTACCTAACAGAAAAACAGAAGCAGCCAGAACTGGGATCGCAGTGGGGCTGCTGAGACTAAACAGTGCCGCGCCCAGGGCAGCGGTGTCCTGCTGGGCCCCGCCACCTCCACATGGACATATGTCCTGCTGGGCCCCCAGGCACCACTGTGACCCTACACGGAAGGAAAGCTGCTTTTTCATTCAGAAACCCTCTTCCTGGGCTTCCCTGGTGTTCCAGTGGTTAAGAATCCACCTGGCAATGCAGGGGACGCTGGTTCGATCCTGGTCGAGGGAAGATCCCACCTGCAGTGGGGCAGTCAGCCCCTGCTCCCCAACTCCAAGCCCACGTGCCATAGAGCTCATGCTGTACCGCAAGAGAAGCCACCATAGTGAGAAGCCTGCACACTGCAACGGAGAGCTTGGCACAACTAGAGAAAGTCTGCATGCAGTAAGCAAGGCCCGGCGGAACCAAAATATAAATATTAAAAAAAAAAATCCTGTTTCCCTCAGAAGCTGACCGGCTGAGTCCTCCTAATTGACTTTAGTGATGGGGGGCAGGGTGCAGAGGATGGACTGTGAGACTCAGACCCCAAAAAGAGGTACAAGATAGAGGCCGATACGTGCTCTTAGCCAGAAGCCACAGAGCTGCTCAGAAAATGCACCTACCTGATCCCACACCTGGAAGAGATCGTCATTCTGACGGCAGAGTCACAGTGATAACCACATGAAGTGAAGTGAATGTCTCTCAGTCGTGTCCGACTCTTTGTGACCCCATGGACTATACAGTCCATGGAATTCTCCAGGCCAGAATACTGGAGTGGGTAGCCGTTCCCTTCTCTAGGGGATCTTCCCAACCCAGGGATCGAACCTAGGTCTCCCACATTGCAGGCCGATTCTTCACTTTACTAGCTGAGCTATCAGGGAAGCCCAGCCAACCACGGAGACACTGGTAACCGAGGTCTCCCAGCTCCTCTCTCAGAAAGCCCTCGCGGTCTTCCTCGCTGCCTCCCGGGGTCATCGCTGCCGCACCCAGCTGTGCTGTAACCGGCGTCCTGGGGCAGGAGGCAGAAACTCCTGGAGACGCCATGTGTGAATTCCCATCGAAATCCTAAAGTTCGGGAAAATGGAATTTTTGGTTGCACCCTCATTCTAAAACTGTTTTGTGCTTGTTTTTCTCTTCCAGGCTTTCACCACCTTCCTGTGCCTGTACGGCATGGTTTGGTATGCGGAGCACTACGGTCACCGAGAAAAGGTATACAAGGGAATGCAGAGATGGCTTTTTGTGTCTGATCACACCCTGCTTGGCACTGTAGCTGGGAGCACAGTCACGGAGGATGGGGCGTGGCCGGCAGCGCGTGGGCAGGGTGTCAGCGCCCTCTGCCCCGCCCCCCCGCCGCCCCAAACACAGCCAGTTCAGAATTCACTTCCTATAATTGCCATTCTTGCTTGGGACTGCCCTGTTCAATAGCTCCCGTACTTTTATCCTCATTTCTTACGAGGGCTAAAACTTTTAAAATTATTTGCGAATTCTTTTTGTTTGTGTTTAATTGCGGGGCAAGCCCGGGACCAGTTTTTGCAAAGCTGGGTCTTTCACCCTGCGCAGGCCTCCTCCTGCGTCCCAGCCTGGGGCTCCCTTGCAGAAACTCTCGCCCTGCTTACTTCGTTGTGTGTGCATGTGTGCGGGCGTGCTCAGCCACTCGGTCGTGTCCTACTCTCTGAGACCCCATGGACTGTAGATCGCCAGGCTCCTCTGTGGGATTTCCCAGGCAAGACTGATGGAGGGGGTTGCCATTTTAGTCCTCCAGGGGATCTTCCTGAGCCAGGGATTGAACCGGAGTCTCCAGTGCTTCCCGCGTTAGCAGGCGGATTCTTTACCACTGAGCTACCTGGGAAGCCCTCCTTTCCTAGTAGAGGAGGATTAAGGTAGAGGATTGATGTGAGGGGGCTTAAAACGCTATAGCAGTCTCGTCAACTGGGATTTTTTTTAAGTGAAAATAGCAGCTTTCATCCTCTATTTATCCTTTTAGTCTAAGGAGCTAAAGGCACTTTCTAGAAGATCTGTTCTGCATCACTTGGGAGTAGCCTTGCTCTTAGAGCTAAGAGCCTGAGCACCAGGCGGTCCTGCCCTTGCTGGTGGGGGTCCCTAGCCCGGGAGAGGCCTGGGTGGAGCACCCTTCCTTGTTTGCTGGCACCCTCCCCTTGGGAGCACTCCATCCCACCACTAAGCCTGCCTCTCTCTCTAGACCTACTCAGAGTGTGAAGATGGCACCTACAGTCCGGACATCTCCTGGCCTCACGGGAAAGGTTCAAAAGGTATTTTTCTCTCTCTTTTTCCTGCTTATTGCTCAAGGCCCCCAAAGCCCAGTAAAGGGATTTCTAATCAGAATTTATCCTTATCCTCTGAATATTGATAAATATCTGGAGCCCTAAATGGTCTCCAACCTACTCACTTGCATGTCTCCTGTTACTTATTAAGAAACAAGCAAAAAAAAAAGAAACAAGCAAAAAAAAAAAGAAACAAGCAAAGTGCTCATAGGTTCTGCCCAAGAAACTTGGCTTCATAAGAAGAGGCGCTGTGTGGTCCTGCCTCCTCTGAGATAAAAGGACAGAGCGAGACCCCACTGTCTCAGCCATCCTGATGGGGATGTTCCTCCTCTTGGCTTTCATTGTGAGTGAGAGGGGTTAGGAAGAGTTGTGCGCCAGGAGAGAAGCCTTTCAAAAAAGAGGCGGATCTGCTTGATCGCGTTGATTCAAGAGACAGACCATCGTCAGAGGGATTTCAGCAGTGTAGTCAGGGATCTCCCACTGGCCTCTCCCCAAGGAGCATTCTGGAAAGATTTGGGGCCACCTGGTTATTTTTAAAGAATTTGGCTTGTAGAAAAATGACCCCGAGGATGCTCCACTAGACAGTGCTTTGTCAGTTATGAACTGATCATGGGACTTGACTAAAAGGAGAGACGTGAACACCAGAGACCTTGAATGTCAACCCTAAAACTGGCTCAGCAAAGCGGGGGTGAGGGAGGGACAGCTCTGCTGAGTTGCTCTCCTGATTCTTCGGGGTGAAGCTCAGCACAGCTCTCCCTGGGAAAACGCTGCAGAGTGCTGGTCACCCTGCTGGAGGTGGTTTCTCCTGAATCCACCAACTACTGTGGACTGCGGATGGAGGTGGGCACAGGGTTTCTCCCCTGGGGGCTCCCTTATTCAGAACCACTCCCCCGCCCCTGCCGCCCCAGCTCAGAGATCAGTCCATGGCACTTCCAGGTTCTCCAGTGACAAGACTACAAAATATAAGCAATGGTAGAGATACGTTGAAATGGAAGGTAGGCCGACGGTTTAAAAAACAAACAGAACCTGAGCCCTGGAGCAGAGAATCTTGGCTCTGCTGCTAGGCCAGAGGTTGTCCACGTGCCCAACTCTGGGGCAGAGCCAGCCTCCTGCCAGGAAGTTCCGATGACCTTCCAGACCTTACACACCCCCTGCCAGAATGCCCACCCCCACCCCAGCTCCACTGCCCCGGCCCCACCGTCCAGCTGGCTGGGAACCTGCTGATTGCTCAGCTCTCAGCCCATGTAGACGCCTTTCTCTGAGTTCCCACACGACGGAGCGTGACAAAGGATGCCGGCCCTGTAGACCTTGAGCCTCTCGCGGGCCCTCGGCATCTTCCCAGGTGACTCCTGTCTGTCCTGAGTAATGGGAGGCCTCTAGGTCAGACCCCCAAAGTCGTGTAATAGCTTTCATATCTGTCAAGTCAAGAATTCGTTCCAGTTTAGAGATTTAGAAACTACGGTTTGCAGCCGACCAAGGTGGGGAAAACGTCGCTGGTGTGTCCTTCGGTTGCGAAGGTAGACTCGACACCCACATGGTGTAAGTTTTCACGGGCTCTCCTCTGTGCTCTGATGTGATCTATGCTCTCACTTCTGGCCCCCAACGCCATGGACCACAGTCCACCCTGCGGGGAGTGTAAAACATCCTCAGGACACCCAGGCCCTAGCTGTGCTAGTTAGCCGAGGGCCTGGGCTTCTATCAGCCAAGTCAGTCAGTTCAGTGGCTCAGTCATGTCCGACTCTCTGCGACCCCATGGACGCAGCACACCAGGCCTCCCTGTTCAAACTCATGTCCACTGGGGCGTGTATGCGTTGGTTTATTAGCAAGGTCACTAGATGGCGCCCGAGGATCAGTGGAAGAGCAGCGGGCAGCCCGGGCAGGGAGAGCAGGGGCAGAAGGCCAGAGCCTGGGCCCACAGCCTGCAACGATGCTGACGGCGTGTCCCGATTCCTCTTGACCAGGTTCTGAAGACGGCCCCCCCAAGCATCCAGGCAACAGCGAGAGCCATTCTTCCAGAAGAAGGAATCGACATTCCAAGTCAAAAGTCACCAACGGAGTGGGAAAGAAATGAAAAGACCCTGGTTCATAATAATACAAGATGTGTCCAGGGAGTGCCTAGAACTGGGAGGGGACGGAATCGGCTGGACTTGCCGGGAGGAGGGAGGTCGAAAGGCACAGCGTGATCGGGAAGGAACGGGGCTGGAGAGGGGGTCATTATTTGAGAGCGTGGGTCTTGTTTCCCACAGCCCAGCCCCGAAGGGCAGATGATTGCAGGAGGGGCTCGGGCCTTTGGGGGTCCCTGGTAACTTCAGCACTTGGCCACCGGTAGCAGGACGGTGCTCGGAGGAGGAGATGGTAGCTCTTTACTCAGTTGCCGGAGCAGCTTTGTGCTTCCTGTGTGGTGGGTGCCGTTTAAACATCTTCACTGAGACAGGGCATCCCACCGGGACAGCTGATGGACAGGTCGCCACCGTTTTCTTTCTCTGAATCTGCCCTTCCACTTGACTGACTGGTTTTAAGCCCAGCCCACTTGACTATGTTTTATTTCCTTACTGCTTGTTTTTTAAGTTGGGATGCTTATATAAGCCTTCAGAAGCCACTGCTGACGTTGAATTGGAGGAGGGCTCCCCTCTCTCCTGGAGGAAAAAAAGTGGGGAGCTTTGGTGTTACATTTAGTAACCTCCTCCCCCCTTTAGGACCTGAAACCACATGTGGCAGGTAGACACCAGGCTGCGGGAAGGTTAGCTCCCCACACAGGATCCTGGGCGTTAGACCAGAACGTTCCCGTTCCCTCGCCAGTGTCCCTGGTCAGACTTAGCCACAGCGCACAGGCGGGAACCTCCCCGGAGGCAGTGCTCGCGACCCCGCCCCCAGCCAGGTGCCTTTTCCATTTTACTAGTTTTCTTTCATGGTGTGTTGCTGACGTTGTCTTTTAGTCCCACGTGAGGTGCTGGTGAGTATTCCCTTTCATCCGTGCCATGCTCTAGACCACTGACCCTGATAGTTCACCACCTCTGATGGATCCCTGTTTTAAATAAAATGGTTCGCGTTAAAACCCATCAAATTTGGCCTCCGTTAAGTGCTCATTTCTTTGTATCTTATTGGTGCTTTTCACTGTTTGTAAGCAATCGCTGTGTTTTTCAAGTGGCTTTAGGATACTGTGAATATGTTTGTGTTTTATGTAGTGAGAAGAAAAGAGAAAAAATATATATGTATTTTAGAGGGCTTGCAGACACATATGTTCCTTTTCCTAAACTTCCCAGGTGATCAATAGGAAGTGAACAAGATAGTCATTGTTGTATTTTGCGTGTGTGCGCTAAGGGAATGGTTACATCAGCCAAGTTGGATTGATTTTTCTAACAAGTGACCAGTACCCAGTTGATTTTCTCATAAACTCGCTGAAACCAATCGCTTTGTTCCCTCCTTTCAGAGCGCAAAGGTTTCGATGCCTTTTCCCCCTTTAAAGAAATCTTTAACCACAGCCGTCATGTTTTTCTTTTTCTGCAAAGAATTCCGGGGTGGAGGGGTTAAATGAATCATGGAACGCTCAGGTCACTTCCTGTGCCCTGGGCCTCTGGCAGCCACTCGGTTGAGAGCCCACTCAGACATGCTCCAGAGAAGTGTTGCCAGCCCAGTGGCTGGGGGCTGTGGGGGTTGCTGTGCCAGCCGCAGCTCTGAGCGTGCACATGCTCTCTGAACAACAGTCGCATCCTTCCGATTAAAGTCCCAAAGAGAAGCCAAGAGACACCCGCTCTGTAGACCCGATTGCACTTCCATCACTGTCTTAAACAGGCACCGTGTAACACTTGTCTTACTTCGGAAGTTAGGTGAATGTGTTTTGTTTGGCTTCTCTGAGAGCTTGAAGGTACAGAATGTGTATCCCGGACATAGTGTTCAATTCCACTTCCTCGTGCTGGGCCACGTCCCTGAGCATCTCCAGGTTCATTTTCTGACCAGTAGCTGGTCCAGCTAAGGAAGGGGTTGCTTCTCCAAGGCTGCTCTCAAGGAGGCCCTGCCCAGCGTGGGTGACCTGGAAGCGCGGAGCACACATGAGACATTGTTCCTCCATGGCCTTGTACAGAATGGCCAGGAAAGTCCCCAGATGCTTTCCATGCCCTTTCTTTGCCATGAAACTGCCCTTTCCCCTTTCAGTAAGTGCTCTTACTACAGTGGTTCCAAAACCAGTGCTTCCCTTGACCAGCCAGAACCACAACTGCCGCTCCTCCTGGAAGCCGTGACTCTGGACTTGGTCTGCTTTTTCCACGCATTTCTAGGAAATTAGGCTTCACTTTGATGGAAGGAGAGCCGAGTTGTCATATAATATCAGAAACGATTCAGTTGCAAGTGATCTCACTTATGTCGTTTACAAAATGCCCTGTTATAAGACGCCATTGTTCTGAAGGTGATCCTCATAGAATGCTGTATGTATATTTCTCTGTAAGTAGCATTGCATCAAATGTTTCATTGTTCTTGTTCAGTCTCTTAAGTCATGTCCGACTCTTTGAGATTCCATGAAGTGTAGCCTGCCAGGCTCCTCTGTCCATGGAATTCTCCAGGCAAGAATACTGGAATGTGTGGCTATTTCCTCCTCTGGGGGATCTTGCCGACCCGGGGGATTGAATGCGTGTTCCTTGCATCTCAGGCAGATTCTTTACCACTGAGCCACCAGGGAAGTGCCAAGTGTTTAGTACTTTTTCCTCTTTGTCATTCTTAAAGGTCTTTCTATGACCTGTCCCTGCTTTTCCTGTGTCTATTTTCACCATTTGTAAAAGCCTTGGGCAAATCGCTCCCACAGCAGTGCTAAGACACTTCATTGACCCGTTTTACGCATTTTGATGATAAAAGACGAAACGCCAGTCTTATTTTCACCATGATCACTTCTGTAGTGAGTTCATGAGAAAAGTACTCACCTAGGGGAAATAAAGTTCTTTACCAAAGACGACAGACTCAGCCCTCCTGGTCCCACTCTGAAGCCACTCTGCATCATCTTTAAGTGCTATCTCCCTTTGTCAGGGATCTCTCTTTGGAATTGGACCCTTGGGTTTTCTTATTTGTTGGTAATAGTGCACTTGGTCAGGCCTTTACAGGAGAAAGCTAAATGCAGGCTGGAAAATAAATATTTAACCACTAGAAACCAGAGGAATTGCGCACTCTAAACAAGGGCATTAACTCTGGTGCTCTGTGCTGTTTGAATTATGGTCAGTGACCACAGCAGCCCACCACGTGTCCACCAGGTGGGCTTCATGTACAGAGTTCTTACTGCTGTGAGAACCAGGGATGCCCCAGCTAGGTGATTGCAGTCCTTAATGTAGTGCCCACTTTTATGATTGAAATCAACATATGAGGAGAGCTGAGACTTCTGTTCTTTAGTGTTTTATTCCAAGGGCATCTCTTGCCTTCATTGTGTGTGTAGGTTCTGAGGGTTGTATTACTGGGTTCTTTGCAAGTTTCAACATTAGTAATGGCTGAGACGGAAGGGCTGCAGACTCTCATGGCTTGGCCACAGTAAGTTTTTACAGCATTTCACTTTATCAGTTCATTCTAAACCTGATACCAGGACTATCACAGGTGACGGTTACCAGATTTTTTATTGAACTCTGATATTATCTTTGATGCAGGAAATACAGCTTTTTTATTTTGCTATCCTATTTGAAGGACTCATTTGCTATCCTATTTGAAGGACTCATTAATGTCTACCAAAGAAGAGGGTAATCATTGGGTGTGTGTGTGTTTGTTTATTCAGTGTGTGGGAATGCTGAAATGTAAAACTCTTCCTTGTCTCCTCTATTTACTGAAGACTGCCTTTAATCCCTTTCAGAAATTCATCTGCGGTTCTGTCCACCTTGACTTTCCCTTTCTTCCATCCCCTTCTCATAAACCTGGAGAGGACAGGAACATCATTCAGAAAATAGAATTTGCCTCAGAGTTTTGCTTTTCCAGCTGATGCAACCCACCAGCCAACCTCCTTAGCCATTCTGGGCTCAGGCTTGAACCTCTTGGGCCCCAGGTATTAATTTTGTTTGTTTTGTTATCCGAATGCTCTGAAAACATTGCCTGCAAGTTGTGGGCATTGATAATGCCCCAAATGGCAAAAGGTTTTCTTCCATGTGCCTGGCCTCCTGCCCTCCCTGCCCCCGCCCCCCACCCTACACACAATCTCCCCAGGCCCTCAGATACCAGTGTCCCTGTGTGGGACATACTTTTGTGGATGCTGAGGCAAGGGGCCTCATGTGTAGCTTTGCAACCACAGGAAATAAGGTTTATTTGCCTTTCAAAGAGGAAAGGTAGATGAACCTGAGACCAGGACCTAAAATATTGCATCCTCATGTCTGAAGTCTACCTACAGTAGCCTTAACTACAGTTGTTGAACTGCAAGTGGGGTTTGTGTAATAGTCCATCCTGGAAAATCTGGACCATAAACCTCGCTGTTCCCACCCGCCTGACTCCTCAGTCTCATCAATCCAACTACATCCATCACAAGGCGATTAGAGATATTATGGATGCAACCCGGGAAAATCTTAAAGATTCCCAGGTTTCAGAAGAATCCTCTTAGAATTCTTAGAATCCTCTCCCTTCTCTTAGTCTGGAGGAAATCCAGGCCAGGAGCTGGGGTGGGGGGGGGTGGTGAGTTCACTAGGGCCGCTGCTCACAAATCTTCCACACACAGGCATGCAGGGGACTGGGATCCTTCCAAAGACCTCCCGACGGGGGCTCTGGGAACCTCTCCTTCTTCCCATGTGTCTCCCGAGTGGCCACTGCAGCACTCAGCTGGCTTTCTAGAGAGCTGAGTACCAGCGCGGCCCTTGCAGTTACAAGAGAAAGGGGCACCTGAGACACCTGCCCCTCCCACTCCCCTGCTCGTGCCCCTGTGATGTGTGTTCCTCCATCCTCTGAGTTTGCTGTTATTCCTGTTTTCCGGAGTCATGGGGCTTAAGGACTTGACCAAGAGCACACTCGTGGGTGTCAGATCAGCCCAGAGCCTAATGCTGTCTCTCCCACTCCAGGCTCCTTAGTCTTGTGTGCAGGTCTTAAGCCCTATTACTGGCCCTGAGCCTGCACCCATGCCCCTCACCACCTCCCTCCCAGCCGGCCTCAACAAAAGGATGATGAGAAACCCCAGGCAGCGCCCACGGCTTTGCCTCTCCTGCTCCGGGACTCGCTGTGTAGCAGTGGTCAAACCTCCCAGCCACCGCAGACGCTGACCCTCCGAGTGGTTTCAGCTGGTTGCATGCTTGGTGGAAGGGATGACCGGAGTCACGTGCTCCTTGAAGCAGGATCCTCGCTCCATGTGGGTTCTTTCGCTGATGTTTTGATGCATTCTGCAAACCGCCGGAAAGCAATTCTTTCTGCGTGTAGCGGCTTCCTCTGCCCTCAGGAAACTGATTTATGACTTGGCCAGGCCATAAACCTCGGCTCTTCTGAAAAATGGCAAAGTATGGGAAAGAATGTAAATTATAAATACTGAATTCCTATGGTCAGCAATAATGTAATGGCCTGGCTTGTTGTGTTTTGTGTTTTTTTTCTTTAAATATGGCATCTATATGGCTTTCATTTCTAAGGGGCTAGATTTGCCACCACCACCACCCACCCCCCCATCACCACCATCACCATATTTTCTAGGGAGCAAAGAAAACCGTGAAATGTCCCACTGGGATAGGGTGTTTTTTCCACAATGAGAAGAAGCACTTTCCCATGTGATGACTCACTGGTCCAAGGTGGACATGCCGCTCTTCACCAAGAGGGACGGGACCCTAGGTCACAGTGACATCACCACAGTCTGGTTGCTCTGCTCCAAACCAGCCGTGGTGTTGTCACTTAGCAAACCCCACCCCCAGTTTTGACTTTCTAGGAGGAGGTTTTCCTGTAAGATTGTTGGAGTCCTCTCCCTGTCCCTCTTACCAGTCTAGGTCAGCTCCCTTGCTAGAAACAGACTTCTCACTTCCACTTGCACCACTGCTGGTACCGTCCTCAAAGACAGCTTCAAACTCATCCCGAAGACCAGCTGGTGGCTGGGTTTGAATTTTCATTCCAGCAGTGGGTCAGCTCCTGGCTTAAATTTCACATGAAGGGCAGAAGCAGCTCCTTGCTCTGCTGAGGCAGGATGGAGCCGCTGGTCACTGCATAAATTCCTGCTGCCCTCCTCTGCAGAATCCAGTGCCTCAGAGGGCTCTGCTGGTCCTCAGCATTTCTGCCCTTAAACCCAACCATGTCCCCAGTACAAAATGATGGGTGAAAGCTGCGAAAACACCCAGGGTCCCAAGCTACTGCTAGAACAGCCCTAGTCTTCATAGCATCTATTAAAGTCAGTGGGATTGTGTTTTCTTTGGTCAGGAAGTGTGCTAATAGCAGAGGAGGGTGCATGAGAAAATGATGCTCGAGCTCACAGGGGTGTCTACCCACAGAAATATATAGGCTCACAGGCACCTTTTCACTCCCACGCTCGCCTTCGTGCCCTCTCTTCATTTTCTTTGGATCATATTTGATCCACAAAATGCCAAGCCCAAATCTAGCATGGGACCTGCCAGACCACACATAGGGTGTGAAAGAGAGGGCCAGAGTTCTCAGAAATGTCCAAGGGGAGGTTGTATGCATTCTGACCACCAGGGTAGCCTCAGTTGCAGTTCTATTCCTCAAAATTGTGTCTCTGCCAGAAGGTACTACGTATGTACCTCTAAGTAATTTCAACAGAAATCAAAGATAAGCCCAGCAGTGATGACCATAGAACATGTACATGTCAGCTGACGGTTAATTTTGTGTGTCAACATGACTGGGCTAAGGGATGCCCAGACAGCTAGTAAAATGTTATTTGGGGATGTTGTTGGTGAGGGTGTCTCTGAAAGAGACCGGCATTTGAATCAGACAGAGTAAAGCAGATTGTTCTACCTGATGTGGGTAGGTGGGCCTCACCCAATCTATTGAGGGCCTGAATAGAACAGAAATACAGAGAAAGGGTGAATTTGCTCTCTGTCTGCTTGATGTGAGACACCCTTCTTCTTCCCTTGGACCTTGCTGCTCCTAGTTTTCAGCTTTCAAACTCAGACTAGAATTTATACTCCCCTGCCCCATGCACAATGAGGCCTTTGAACTTAAACTGAATCACAGCACCAGATTTCCTGGTTCTCCAGCTTGCAGACAGCAGGTTGTGGGACTTGTAGGCCTCCACAGCTGTGATAGCCAGTTCCTATAATAGCTCTCCTCATATATAGAGACATATATATATATATATATCCTGTTGGTTCTGTTTCTCTGGAGAACCTAATACCACCAGCCTATATTTGGACTAAGATTTGTAAGTTAAACTTATAAAGAGAAATGAGATAGTTGGAGTTGTAAAGAATGCTCCAAAATGTGAATGCTGACATGTAAATCAACTTGTATTGTCAAGTGGTTTTCCAGATAACATTGCTGTGAGCAGCAGAATTGCCTTTTAAGTTTAGACTAGTGGTGTACACACAACTTCTTGTATGCTGCTGCGAAGATGGCCAGGGTTGTGAAACTTCCCCAAAGGGGTGTAATAGGGTTGGCCAAAGGAAAAAAAACAAAAGTTGGCATCATACACTGGACTCATTGCCTCGACCTTTCCCACTTGTCCTAATCCAGTCCTTGACTGTTAAAACATCTTTGCCACTACGGCCATACCACCATGAACATACCTGATGTCATCTGAAAAATCATTGCAAACAGTTGTATCTCATTTGAGAAAATCCTCTACTGAGCAGCTGCTCAGGCTGGGAGAGGGAAAAAGAACCTTCAGTTTTTCCAAGTAAATTTCTTCATATTTAGCGTGTTGACATCACCCAACTGCTCTGTTGTTGAGATGCTAATGTGACTGGCAGATAGTGGTTTTGTCCTACATGACAAAATAATTAATAGTAAAAACGAATGCTAACTATTTGCTGAACACCATGCTTGGTGTTTGCCATGGCTCATCCACCCCTCCAAGCTTATGGGACAAGAGACAGGAGAGGCCTTCCAGAGAGAAGCAGTGGGGCCAGTACCCAATGAGCGAGGAGTCTGGGATGGAGCCCACACTCCTTGGCATCTCAGGGATCAGGATGGGGCAACCCAGCCATGTGTCGAGCATCAGCTCTTACTCACCCCCTGCACCCGGGGTGCCCCATCCCCCCACTGACAGCACCATGGGATCCCCGCCATTCCCAACGCCCACCAAGCACACTGTGCTTTCAGGCTGTGCAGCAGCTGTGACACACCTGGAGCATCTGCCTCTGGCACTCTGCCTGATCGGTTTCATGGTCCTGCAAAGCTCAGCTCAGATGCTCTGTGCTCTGTGCAACTCCCCCAATCCCCAATGTGCTTGGCCACACTCCTTCCCCGTGTGCTGTGTCCACCTTGGAGTAGGGGGCTCTCTCCGGTCTCCTGGACTCAGTCCAGGCTCCCAACGGTGTTCACTGCCAACGCCTGACCCACAGCAGGTGCTCAGTAAACGCTGTAGATGAGCCTGTGTGTGAGCAGGTTTGTGGGCAAGGGGCCACAGACCACCCCTTCCAGGATGGACCCGCAGTGTGTGACTGTTCCGTTTCTGGTTTCATGGGAATCCTGTACGGGGTCCTCTGGTCCAGGTGCATCTTAGCCTGCCTTTGGGTCTGCAGTTAAGTTCTGCTGCCTCCGCTGTTTAATTTTTCTTCAAGAGGACTTTTTGGCTCACTGAAAAATTGAGCAGAAGATAGAGTTCCCAGGTACCCCCTGCCCCTCCTTATGCATAGCCTTCCCTGTTCTCAGCAAACCCCACCAGAGTGGGACGTTTGTTACAGCTGATGACCTGCACTGACCCGTCAGGATCACCCAGAGTCCGGTTTACCTTACCGTTCACTCTTGGTGGTATACACTGTGTGGGTTTAGGCAGGCGTGTAATTGACAGATTCCCACCATGTTAGTACACAGAGTATTTCCACTGCCCTTGGTGGTGTGGATCCAGGTAGAATCTGGCCAGCATTCTGAATCTGCCTTGCATCCTGCTGGGATGCTCAGTTTAGACAACATATAAAGTTTCCTGGATACAGGACAAACCCAGGCCTATGGAAAGAGCAGGAAGGTTAAAGTGTGTGGTACTTTGAGCAGTGACGTAGGCGTAACCAGGGAGCTGACGTGTTTGCTCCAACGCCAAGAATTCCAGGACAATTACTTATTCAACTGAAGCCAGTATAGTTGCTACAAAAAAGAAGCCTGGGAACATACCTTTTCCTTGTTTTTGTCTTCTTACATACACATTCTATTCTCTAGTGCTGTGGTGAAGATTGCTGACATCAAAAACAATAGCTGATGCTGTTTGCTATTCTCTTTCTTACAAGAGAATAAGAGGCAGGACTCTGGTCAAATGTGCTAAAGGTATCAGCTTCCTGAAAGGGCTTGACAAATGCTAACATACTCTTAAGAAACCGTGGTTGGACGGGCTTAGGAAAATCCTAGGTTTTATCAGGAATTATTTTTGCCAGATTAAGCCTAGCCTGAAGACATCAATTACCTTCTTTCTTTTTCTTAAAGTTTCATTAAATAGAAGGGAAATAAAAACTTGGCTTATCTGATCTGCCAAAACCCAAGTAGTTATCGGACTAGTAGCCCAGAACCTCACAGGCAGCTGTGTGAATGGGCTAAAAATTCTTCGTCAGCTTGTTTCAGCAGTGGTAGTATTCTTCAGAAGAAAATGTGTATACATGTGGTGGATTCATTTTGATATTTGGCAAAACTAATACAATTATGTAAAGTTTAAAAATTAAATAAAATTTAAAAAAAAAAAAGAGAGAGAAGAAAATGGCAACTCACTCTAGGATTTTTGCCTGGAGAATTCCATGGACAGGGAGCCTGGCAGGCTACGGTCTATAGGGTTGCAAGAGTTGCACACGACTGAGTGACTTAAGTACACACAAAAAAATCCTCCGTGCTCTGACCATTCATTTCTCCCTCCAGGATTTCAGGCAACAACGGACCTTTTTTTAATTGTCTCCATAGTTTTTGCCTTTTCCAGAATGTTGTATAGCTGGACTCATTCAGTATATAGCCTTCTCAGATTGACTCCTTTCATTTGTCCTGAAGATTCCTTCATGGCTTGATCGCTCATTTGTTTTTTAGGGCCAACTACCATTCTGTCATCTGGATGGGCCACAGTTTGCTTATCCACTTACCTACTTGAAGACATCTTGGTTGCTTCAGTTTGGGTAATGATGAGTAAAGCTGCTATGAACATTTGTCTGCGGTTTTTTGTACAGACATACATTTTCAGCTCCTGTGGGTAAATCCCAGCAGGGCAATTGCTAGATCATATGGTAAAAATGTATTTAATGTTATGAGAAGCCACCAAACTGTCTCCCAAGGTGGCTGTACCATTTTGCATTTCCACCAAAAATGAATGAACGTTCCTGTTGGCATCCTTGCCAGCATTTGGTGGTGTCTGTGTTCTGGATTTTGGCCATTCTGATGTAGGGATATGTAGTGACATCTTGTTTAAATTTTCATTTCCCTCAAGATATGATAGACCTGCCTCCACTTCTTCAGTTAGTGTTTTTATCTTTGTGCCAACACCCTGGGTTTTGGAGGGCTGCCTTGCTTCCTTTTTTGTTTTTTTTTCTCTTTAAACTTCCACCAACAGTGGAAATTGGTAGAGCCCCTTTGGAGTGTTAATCAGAAAATACCTTATTTTCAAGTTTCTTAGAACATCTTTCCTTTGAAGGTGATGACTAGGGACCACTTCTTGATTCTCAACACGCAGATGAGGGGTGCAGAGTACAGGTACCAAAGGCATCCACTCTCCTGCTTAGGACTTGTTTTGATATTGTAAACTCCAGAAAAATGGTCTGATTCTCTCCCTTGGATCCTAGTTCATCCATATAACTTAAAGCTCAGAAAGTTTTGTGGGGCACTCCATTTGGGGATTCAGAATTGTAGAGCTCCTTTAGAAAAAAACTAATATATAAAGCTCTTACTCCCGATATCTGATTTTTTAAAAAGCAAATGCCATATGGCCCCAGCTCTAGGTTACCTCCTGGGGCAGGGGGCTTGGAAGAGGCCAGCTGAAAGAGGGCTGGAAAGCGGAAGCATCACCAACTTTGGAGTAAACCTACCTCCACTGGAACCAGTACGACTTGTGCTTCACCTGCTGGGGGAAATAAACCACATCTTGGATTCTTCCAGTTAACTGCTCAAACTGCGTTATCAGCAGGAAACCTAGCCTTTCCCGCTGCGGCTTTTTCCCATCCCACTTAAGCACTCTAAGAACATTCGGGAATTTGTTCCATGCTGTGAGTCAGAGAACTGAGCGATTCCATCAGTCGTGGAGCACTCTGATTCAGGTGCCCCGCCGCACACAACAAGTGTCCACTGGGCCAGGATCCCTTGTCAGTCCCCATCCCATAGTCGCAGTGTTCCCATGTGGGCAGCCAGCTGGCACCACCATACCATCCCCAGAGCAGGAGACTGGGCCAGCGCCAGGGAGTCTGTTGAATGTTCGAGCCTCAGATCAGCCTTCCTCCAGACCCAGCTCTTGTTCCTGGAGGGCCCGGTTCACCAGCCAGGCCCCTCCTGTTCTCTCATGGATGAGCTTCTGTTGGGGTCTCAGCATCCATCACCACCAGGGGCAACCTAATCCATCCAGAGATTCCCCCAAAGCCAAGAGTGGAGCTCCCAGGCCACTCTCCTGCCCACTCTGCAGCCCTGGCCCCTCCCGCTGGCAACAACTCACCAATAGAGGGTGTTGCAAGTGGGTGCCTTGCCAGGTCACAGAAGCGGGACCCCGGTTTTCCAGTCCTGTGGTTCTCTCCCCATAAGGAGCTGCCTGGATCTGACACAGAGGCGTTCCTGCTCCCGTGTAAGCTGCTTCCTTCCTGATGGAGCCGCAGCACCTCTGGTTTTCAGATGGTGACCGCGGTGTTTGTGGGGGTTCTTTCCGGAGCCATGGAGTCTGGGCTGCCAGCAACTGCGTCTGCTGTGTGTCTAGAAAAGATGTCCCTCCTTCCATATCTTGCCGTGCCTGGTAACCGCTTTAATGAGGAAGGAGCTGCAGCGAGAAGGCACTTCTGTTGGTGACTCTCCCCCAAGTTGAAATAATTATCTTTCATCCTGCTAACTTTAGCCTCCTGGGACCAGTTTAGTTTGGGGAACTGTTTTTGCTTTTGAACGCAAATGTTCTTCACCCTCGCATCTGCTCCCCACAAGCTTTCCAAACACGCAATGGCAGACCATTGAGTTAGAATGTTTTATCCCCTGAAGAACGCGCTTAGGTGGTTTTCAAATATACGTTTCCTCAAGAAAACTGCCCCCATGTGGAGTATCTGCCTTTTGTGAGCAGGCGTCTAGGTGAACCTCACTTCCCTCCAGGCTTAACTGAGCCAAAAATGAATCACTCACTTGGCTGCAGGGAGAGGGCAATCTCTGTTCTGAAAGGTTACCATCCCCATAACCAGTCAGCCAAGCCCTTCTGCTGGTTGAAGCCAGTGGACAGGTTTTATTAAAAGATGATGAGGAAATGACCCAGAAGAATGCATTTTCACCTCTTCTCCAGTCCAAAGAGAGTTGCTCCCAGATGCTGTTTCTGCAGTCCAGCTTCTGACTTGCAAACTGTTCAAGAAGGAGGTGGTGGGCTGGATAGCCCAGAGCCCACATGATGTAAATTTCATGTTGTAACACACACATGTGCAGACAGAGGAATCAGACATGAAGGAAGGGCTCAGGGTCAGCCAATGGTTGTACCCCTATAGTTCATATGTCAAGGCACCAAGGTCCCCCTCATACCCATCAGGGTGCCTACTATCCAAAAAACAAAGCAAAACAAAATTAGTGTTGGTGAGGAATGTGGAAACCATTTTTGTGCACTGTTGGTGGGAATATAAAATGGTGTAACTGCTGGAAAACAGTATGGTGGATCCTCCAAAAAGTGAAAATAGAATTACCATATGATCCAGTTAATTACATTTCTGGGTATATATCCAAAAACTGAAAGCAGACTCATTGAGATACTTGTACATCCATGTTTACAGAAGCACTATTCACAATGGCTAAGACACAAAGGTAACCCAAGAGTCCATTAACAGATGAATGGGTAAGCAAAATCTTGGTATGTACATACAGTGAAATATTCAGTTCAGTTCAGTCACTCAGTCGTGTCCAACTCTTTGTGACCCCATGGACTGCAGCATGCCAGGACTCCCTGTCCATCACCAACTCCAGGAGTTTACTCAAACTCATGTCCATTGAGTTGGTGATGCCATCCAGCCATCTCATCCTCTGTCGTCCCCTTCTCCTCCCACCTTCAATCTTTCCCAGCTTCAGGGTCTTTTCAAATGAGTCAGTTCTTCGCATCAGGTGGCCAAAGTATTAGAGTTTCAGCTTCAGCATTAATCCTTCCAATGAATATTCAGGACTGATTTCCTTTAGGATGGACTGGTTGGATCTCCTTGCAGTCCAAGGGACTCTCAAGAGTCTTCTCCAACACCACAGTTCAAAAGCATCAATTCTTCAGCGCTCAGCTTTCTTTATAGTCCAGCTTTCACATCCATACATGACTACTGGAAAAACCATAGCCTTAACTAAAAGGAAGGAATCCTGGACTTCCCTGGTGGCGCAGTAGATAAAAATCTGCCTGCCAATGCAGGGGACAAAGTTTCAATCCCTGAACCAGGAAGATTCCACTTTAGAGCCCAGGAGTCACAACTATCGAGCCCACCTGCTGCAATTACTGAAGCCTGCGTACCTGGAGTCCGTGCTTTGCAACAAGAGAAGTCACTGCAATGAGATGCTTTCGCACCACAACAAATAGTAGCCCCTGCTGGCTGCAACTAGAGAAAGCTTGCATACAGCAATGAAGACCCAGTGCAGCCAAAAATAAAATAAATAAATAAGCATTTTTTTTTTAAAAGGAAGGGATCCTGCAATATGCTGGGACATGGGTGAATCTTGAGGACATTATGCTGAGTGCAGTAAGGCCGTCACTAAGGGTGAATGTTCTGTACGAGTCCACTTACCTGAGGTACTTAGAGGAGACAAAACCATAGGGACAGACAGTAGAAAGGTGGTTGCCAGGGACTTGGGGGAAGAGAAGATGGAGAATCATTGTTTAATGGGAGCAGAATTTCAGTTTTACAAGATGAAGGGTTGTGGGGGTACATGAATGACCAGTGATGTTAACATTATGAGTGTGTTTTAAACCGCTAATCTGTACACTTAATGACTAAGATGGTAAATGTTATGTATATTTTACCACAATTTAGAAAAACAATTGGATTAAAAAAAAAAGACACCTAGGCCCAGGGTAGTGAAGCCACTTGCCAGGGTCACACAGCTGGCTGCACCAGGGCCAGGCTTCAGGCTGCCTCCAGAGCCCTGCTGCAACTTTCCTGCCAGCACACCTCATCCTCCCACAAGTCACCGAAGAAGAAGACGGACCGTGTGTGGCTTGTGCAGCTGCCCAGGCTCGTGCATTTAGGGGACTTATCCTTTCTACCAAACTTCTTTTCCCCCCGCCCCATCACTTCTGTCACCTTCAGAATTTCTCACCTTCAGAATCCGACTCCACTCTCTGAAGCCTTCTATCACTGACTAACAGGTTTAGAATGTTAAAGCACATGTACAAAAATAGAGTGCACATATGTGCACTGAGGGGGCTGATGAAAAGGTGGCCAAACTCCCATAAAATTAGAGTATTCAGAGTGGCCAAAGCCTGGGGTGATCTGAGGAGCTTGGGAAGTGCTGAGAACAACTTTTCAAATGAAGGTGGGGAGAGCTTTTGAAAGTCACATTCGTAAGACAAAGAGGGAAAGCAAAAGAACGTGTCCCCTGTTTGGAAAAAGAGTTCCATCTGATGATGTCCTTCTCTGCTGCAGGTCCTTTTGTGACATCTATTAACTCTTCATTATGTCAAATTAAGTTTATCTAAGTCAAGTTCAGGCCCTCCTGCACACATCCCCACCCCATCTCTATACTTCAGCCATTCTGACCTATTTTCGTTATTTGAATATTCATCAAGGGTCTTCCCCATCACATCCTGTTCCCCACTATTTCTCTAGCAAATTCACCCACATCCTTATATTCTCAGACAACACTTGGGCAGGAAGACCTTTGTTGACACTCAGCCTAGATTATCTGCTCCATTGCACCATCCATCTCCTTTTGTAATTCTTAGTTCTTGTTTAACAGCTGTCTTCCATGCCAAAGGTATTAACTTCCAGATTATTTTTGGTTTGTCCACTCTCAGATACCCAACACTTACCACAACAGTACTCAGAAAATATGTTTTGGATGAAGGAATTCTTCAACGAGTAGATGATATAGAAAACAGGACAAGTCAATACAGGCATGACAAAGAAATGAAGAGAGGGAGAGATGTGGTTAGCCAGGAAAGAACTGAATGAAGTGAGGGATGCTCCAGCTAGGTTTAAAAGGAAATGTTATGAATTAGAGGAGATCCAGGAAGTCAATGAGAAACATGCAAGTCTGAGGCAGGGTAGTTAGGAATCTGCCTTGACTAAGAAGCTGAGTGATTTATGTTTCATTTATATAGTCTCCATCAACAGAATGATATTCAGCCTGGAAAAGACAGAGTATGCATTAGTAGGAGGGAACGGAAGCCCGTGATGGCACCTAACTGTGTTAAAAATGTCATCTCTAGGTAAATGTCATGTAAATATCATGGTGCTGAATTTCAGAGCTGTTGTGGGTTAAACCTGGAGAAAAAAAGAAAGTGTCCTTTAAGAGAGAGGAGGAAAGAGACTTTTGAAAACTGTCGATGCACAAGCTTGGTATGAAAGCACAGTAAAGTTCTAGAGCAGGTTATTAAAGATGGCTGTGTCCATACTTTCTGAAGAACGCATTAATCACTGGGCATTAACAGAAGTTCAATAAACAAGCCATGCAAGGCTAACGTGTCCTTTTTTCACAGGATTACAAGATTGGGAGATCAAGGGAATATCACAAATGAGCAAAAAACACAGCATTAAACCCCACCTAAGATTAAAAAAAAAAGAGAGATTTAAAAAAAATTTTAAAAAACCACCTCACCTTTGAGAAACCAGGGTGCTAGTAGAGTTCCTTTTTGAGAGTCACCATGCACGTTAGCTCATTAAAGACTCTGAGAAGGTCTGCAGCAAAGAACATATTTAATATTATCCGCTGGAGCAAACAGTCAACAGAACACACTTAGAGAAGGATGTTTTGGACAAATTTCAGCAAAATAATTTGTTAAGGTTTTTTTTTTTTTTATATATATCAACTCTGAAGGAGGTGGAGAAATGTGGATTTAAAAACACCTGTTGGGATCAGTGGAGAAGGCAATGGCACCCCAATCCAGTACTCTTGCCTGGAGAATCCCATGGATGGAGGAGCCTGGAAGGCTGCAGTCCATGGGGTCACTGAGGGTTGGACACGACTGAGCGACTTCACTCTCACTTTTCATTTTCATGCATTGGAGAAGGAAATGGCAACCCACTCCAGTGTTCTTGCCTGGAGAATCCCTGCTGTCTATGGGGTTGCACAGAGTCGGACACAATTGAAGTGACTTAGCAGCAGCAGCAGTTGGGATCAGGGCCAGGTAGACACCTGTACCTGAAGAACATTAATAGTCACCTGCGAGGGGTTTCAAATGAAATGTCTCAAGACTCTGCCCTGTCTCCTGGAATGTTCAGCATTTTATCAAAACATGGAAAATCTACTTCTAAATTTTTATTTATTTATTTATTATTTTTGGCTAAGCTATACAGTCCCTGGAATTCTCCAGGCCAGAATACTGGAGTGGGTAGCCCTTCCCTTCTCCAGGGGATCTTCCCAACCCAGGGATCAAACCCAGGTCTCCCACACTGCAGGTGGATTCTCTATCAGCTGAGCCGCCAGGGAAGCCCAAGAATACTGGAATAGGTAGCCTATCCCTTATCCAGGGGATCTTCCCAACCCAGGAATCAAACTGGGCTGTGTAACCTTGGACAAATTTCTCAAGATCTCTTAGCCTCAAAGCCCTTCAATAAGAAATCATCTTCCCCATTTGGTGGGGTTATTTTGCTGGCCCTGGAGCAGGGTGGGTGGTCAACGTATGCTTCTCTTCTCTTTCTCCCATGTGAAGAAGGGCAGTTGGAGAAACTAGAAAAGTGACTTATTGCATATAGATCCAACAGAAAGAATGAACCAGTGGGAAAATCCCCCCAAAGGAGGTAGATTTGGCTGATGAAAAGTAAGAACTCCGTAATAACCAAAGCTGGAAAACAAAATATGGGCTTGGCTAGCTTTAGGTTGGCCATGGCACTACCACAGATTCTGTGTAAGAGATCTCTGCTTTGGGTGGGTGATAGGATTAGGTGACTCCCAAGATACCTTCCAGCTCTAGAGTCCATGATTCAGTCTCAGCTAGACTGTTTATTGTTCTCTTCTATATGTAGTCAGTTCATAGATATTCAGCTTCCACTCATATATATACTTATTTAAAGTATATATCTAGAGTACCATATATAGATATTTATTTAAAATCATTCTTTGGCCATTCCCTATGGATGAGCTCTTTCTTGTTTTAGGGCCTCTTTAAAGCCTAGTTTAGACATTTGTCCTTATTGAGAATTTAATAAATGGTGAACGACTATTAAGAGAGATCAGTGGTGGTCTGATGACCACACACTCACACTTCAGACTCACACAGGCATGTTTTCAAATCTTGGCTCTATTTCTTGGCCGTGTGACCTTGAGCAAGTTTCTCTCTGGGCCCCCATTTCCTCATCTATAAAATAGAGATAGTAACAATAGCTGTAAGATCAAATGAATAGGATATTCTAATTTCTTAGGAGAACAGTAGTCTTCCATTTTTGGAGTCGCTGTCAGAGTGAACTTAAACCTTTTCGTTGCTGTTGTTCACTTGCTCCGTCATGTCTGACCTTGTGACCCCATGAACTGCAGGACGCCTGGCTTCCCTGTCCTTCACCATCGCCCAGAGCTTGCTCAAACTCATGTCCATTGAGTCGATGATGCCATCCAACCATCTCGTCCACCTACATAGCACTAATAGAGGGATTTTCCAGCTACACAGTAAGCAACTTATGGATGAATTGGTTCCTTCCTTTGCATACTTATTTAAAAATATTTTCTCCTAAACAATGTTCTTGGCTATCATGCCCCAAAGCCTACTTAAGTCTATGGCCCTAGGTTTTTGCAGTATTCATTACGGAGAAAAAGAGGAATCAACTGGGAAAAAAAGTAAAAGTGAAAACATAGAAATGGAGGCAATTTACCCTCAGCTCAAAAAATCTGCGACAACATCAGAGCTGGCCTAAGACATCTTCATGGGGACCCCTGGCAGTCAGCCCACACTGGAGACCTAGCGAGCCTCCGGCTGTGGCCACTGAGAAATGGCCCTACCCCTTGTTGTGCTCTACAGAACATGGGCAGGCACATCCAGCAGGCACACCCAGCAGGCACATCCGGGGACCTGGGAGCGTCCTCCTCCAACCAGGCTTGAATCTGGTTAGCGCCTCGCCTAGTCTGGGCTGTGGCCTAGACTAGAAATATTCAACCTGGAAGGGAAGGAAAGAAAGAAGGAAGGAAGAGAGGGAAGGGATGGAGAATGAAGTAAAGATGTTTTGTTTTTTTCAAGAATTGTGGTTATTCATGTTGATATATGGCAAAACCAATACAATATTGTAATTAGCCTCCAATTAAAATAAATAAATTTATATTAAAAAAAAGAATTGTGGTTAAAAAAATACCTAACGTAAAAATTACCATCTTAACCATTTTAAGTGTACACTTTTTAATGTTCAGTATATTCACGATTTTGTGCAACAGATGCTTTTCGTCCTGCAAAACTAAAACTCTCACTGAACAAGTCCCCACTTCCCCCTCCCTCCAGCTCCTGGCAACCATTGTTCTACTTTGTGTTTCTGTGAATTTCACTATTTTTAGATGCCTCACATAAATGGAATCATGTGTGACTGACTTATTTCAACAAGCATAATATGCCCAGGACTCAGCCATGTTGCAGCATAGTACAAGATTTCCTTCCTTTTTTAAGGATGAATAATATCCAAGTGTGTGTGCATGTATATGTGTATAAAATAGTTCCATTCATTAATATATTCATCCATCAATGGACATTTAGGTTGCTTCCACTCCTTGGCTACTGTGAATAAAGCTATGAACACAGGTATACAAACACAGAATGCTTTTAATGGGATACAGAAGTTAAAAGTTTGGAAAGGCTTGTTGGGGGGATTGGGGAAATATATGAGTGGAACAAAGAAGCAAGTCATGCCTAACAATGACAGAAAAAGTCATCAGTCATGGATTGTTGAGGTGTTAGGAACAGAAGTCACTTAAACTAGCTCAAAAAGAGGAGCTTATAATGAGAACACGGGGGTGTCTCCTGGTATGTGAGATGGGCCCTCAAGGAAAACTGGATCCAGAAACTGAAGTTAACCAGTGTTCCTCTCTTTATCTCCACAGAACCCATATTTATTCTGTCAACCTGTTGTTCTAGGTCTTAAGGATACAATTGTAAATAAAATAGGCTTTGCACTGGGGAAGATGCATGATAAACAAATAAACAAGGAATTCCAAATTCTGTATATCATATTAAGTGAAGTCGCTCAGTCGTGTCCAACTCTTAGCAACCCCATGGGCTGCAGCCTACCAGGCTCTTCTGTCCATGGGATTTTCCAGGCAAGAGTATGGGAGTGGGGTGCCATTGAAGGAAAAAGGAAATGCTTTGAAAAAGAGTATTAATGGAGGGGTTGTTAGGGGGTGCCTAGCTTTACCTTAGTTGATCCTTGATTGCTTCTCTGAGAAGACAACATTGAAGCCACAACTTGAGGGATAAGGAAGTATCGGCCATGTGGAATTCCAGGATGAGGGAAGGTTGTGTTAAGCAAGTAAGAGAAGGCCATGAGCCTGGAGAAGGTGAGTGAGGTGGAGGTATAACTGGAGAGAAGGAGTATGATGGTGGGCTTGACCTCACAGAACCTTGTTGATCACAGAATGAATCCTGGATTTCTTCTCTAACATAATAGGAATCCATTGAGGAGTTTTACACTAGGGAGTGACATCAGCTGATTTGTATATCTAGAAGATCATTCTGGAGGTCAGGTGGAAAGTGGATTGGAGAGGGCAAAGGGTGGAGTGGTGAGATGAGATGGGATTCTTGCAGATGATGCTTTAGACCAAAGTAGAGACAGGAGAGATGGAGAGAAAGCAAGGTCAGACATACTTGGGACACATGAAGGTTCATAACAACACTATTCACAATGACCAACAGGTGGAAATGGACCAAATGCCTAGAAACTGTTGGATGGATAAACAAATATGGTATGTCCACATGGTCCTGCACGCAGGAGCTGTAGAAGACATGGGTTAGATCCCTGGGTCAGTAAGATCCCCTGGAGGAGGGCATGGCAACCCACTCCAGTATTCTTGCCTGGATAATTCCATGGACAGAGGAGACTGGTGGGCAACAGCCCATAGAGTCGCAAAGAATTGGACACAACTGAAGGAAATGGCAACCCACTCCAGTGTTCTTGCCTGGAGAACCCCAGGGACAGGGGAGCCCTGTGGGCTGCCGTCTATGGGGTCGCACAGAGTCAGACACGACTGAAGTGACTTAGCAGCAGCAGAAGCAACTTAACACACACACACACACGTCCATATGGTAGAATATTATTCAGCCATAAAAAGGTTGAAGTTCTGATACAATGTGGATAAACCTAGAAAACATTATGTTGAATATAAGAAGCTGGTCACAAAAGACCCCATATCATATGATTCTATTCATATGAAAGTCCAGAACAGGAAAATTTATAGAAGTAGATTGGTGGTTGCCTAGGGCTAGGGGGAGAGGGTGATAGGAAGAGAGGAGAAATGGGGAGGGTCTTTTTGATATGGTGAAAATATTCTAAAATTGATTGTGATGATGATTACACATATCTGGGAACATACAAAAAGCCATTGAGTTGCATACTTTAAATGCATGAGTTATACGACACCTGAATCATATCTTAATAAAGATGTTTGCTATAAAAGACCCCCCACTTGGGAGGATGAGATACTGGTTTGGAAAAGGAGGAGCAGCCTCTCGTCTCTACTTGCTCTGCTTCATTTGCCTTCCTCTCTGTGCACAAAGACCTTTGCCAACAAAGGTCCATCTAGTCAAGGCTATGGTTTTTCCAGTAGTCATGTATGGATGTGAGAGTTGGACTGTGAAGAAAGCTGAGCGCTGAAGAACTGATGCTTTTGAACTGTGGTGTTAGAGAAGACTCTTGAGAGTCCCTTGGACTGCAAGGAGATCCAACCAGTCCATCCTAAAGGAAATCAGTTCTGAATATTCATTGGAAGGACTGATGTTGAAGCTGAAGCTCCAGTACTTTGGCCACCTGCTGCGAAGAGCTGACTCATTGGAAAAGACCCTGATGCTGGGAAAGATTGAAGGTAAGAGGAGAAGGGGACAACAGAGGATAAGATGGTTGGATGGCATCGCTGACTCAATGGACATGAGTTTGAGTAAACTCCAGGAGTTGGTGATGGACAGGGAGGCCTGGAGTGCTGGAGTCCATAGGGTTGCAAAGAGTGGGACGCGGCTGAGTGACTGAACTGAACTGAACTGTGCTCAAGGAAAAGGGGGCTGACCTAGGGCTTACTCTATGTTCCACCCAGCTCAGTGACTGGACAATAGAAATCTCTGTAGCCCCAGATAAGACCCTCTGATGGAGACTCATTGTCTAGTGTGGGTCAGTGGCAGGGAAGCAGAGTTCCCCAGTACTTACATGCAGGCCCGCCCCTTAGCAGGGCCACATGGGATGAGTAGCTCCCATCCTCGGAGGTCACAGGAGACGATTCTCAGATTCTTCAGACAGAACTAGCATGCAATGCTCACCTTCCATGTGCCACATCCAGTGTTAACTGCTGTCATATCCCTAATGCCACTTAATCCCTTATCCATACTGTGAAAAAGTTTCTGCTGACTAAAAGAAAGCATTCTCCATTGGGCTCAACTTGTGGTTCATGCACAAGGTCACGTCAAGGCCACCACTGGTAAAAATCATCTCCCCAAGGGTAGGAAGGGGCCTCCTTGAAATGCAACTGCCAGCCACAAAGTCTGGTTTACAGAAGGCGGTGTCTTGCAGTCACTGAAACACAGGGCTTGGAGTCCCTTCTGGTTAGTGAGCTGCACTGGCCAACAAAGAGGTATTTCTGAAAAACACTTTAGAACCCATCTGATGGAAGAGAATCTGTTACAAATAATATTTGGTTCTTAAATAGTGTGAATTGCCTGTTTAAAAGTCCTTCTTGGCCTTTATTATATCTGATGTTACTCTTTAGAAAGAATGATTGGTAATGTCTGAGGCTGAAGGTGGGGAGCAAGACACAGGGAAAAATTTGTCTTCTTTAACTTCAGCAATGTTTATGGAATAGGCAGAATCCAAATCCAAACCATATTTTCCAAAAATATTTTTCCTCTTAATTCTTAAATCCATGTGTACTATATGAGAAATCTAATCCGTATGTTTGTTACTCATTTACACTTTACTCATCAAAGCGTTTCCTCTGAAGAATTATTTGATGTCCAAGGAGACTTTAGAGACATTTTTCTTTTCAACAAGGCTTTGTTCTTAGAAATAAAGAAGTTGCTGCATTCGTGCATGCAAAGAATAAATGAACTTGAACCCTAGAAAGGTTAAACTTTGTTTCAAGTAGCTTCTATATTCAGAAGAAACAATTTGAGAAATGAGCTTTCTCTTTTAAAGTTTTTAAGGGCAGGGGTTAGGGAGAGCCTCCAAACAGATGCTTGGGATTTCATGCCAGTTTCCTCTTCAGCTGTTGGTAGGTGCCCTTAGATAAAGTCCACCTTTATCTCTGAGGTGGTCTTTGACTTTTTTGTTAGAAAAGGCTGCGTCTAATTTGATCTCTGTCTCAATCTGTGACAGAATCTGCCCAGAGGAATACAGAGGTATGCTGAAATTCCGAGTATGTGTTTGAAAGAACAAAGCTCTTGATGAAAAAGGTGCCATGGAACCACGAGGCGGGACCACCACCTAACCCTTCTGTTAGGGCGAGGAGCAACGTTGGAGGGAGACGAAAAGAAGTTTCTGGTCCCAAGAAAGCATGGGCGACCCTGAAACCTGGATGTCAAGGTAGGGCATGGTTTTGAAGGGAAGGATCTGAGTCTGTTGTTTCTGAGGTTCTGGAAGAACTGCCATCTAGGCTCCTGGTGCTCTCTGGAGAGTGGTCAGTGCTGAATCAGAGGACTAACCTCATGGTGAGGAACTGAAAGCCATGAATGGACCTCCAGACAAGGAAGCAGGGCAGCCCACTGAACGCTGTACCTTTGGGACCACCGCCTTGCGTTTCTCACAATACGATATGGCTGCGTCTCAGCGGGGACTCTGCAGCCTCTGAAGCAGAGTGTGGGAAAACAGAAGGGAGGCTTTGGGCTGTCCCAGTGGTTGGAGGAGGCCACCCACCTTCCGCAGGCATACAGGGTGTACAGGGATACGAGATGTCCTACCATGCAGTAGACAGCTCTGCTCAATGTATATGAACTTGTAGATAGATTTTTCACTTAAATGAATGTCCAATGGGATATTTAGAAGTCAAGAGGAACCCAGAGTAATTTTCCGGTCTCTGAGCTTAGAATCTAACTACAGTTTCCATATATGCATATACATTTTGCTCCATTTAAATTGATGCTCAGCTTCACAAAAATGGAATCATGTAGATAAAACATTGTACTTTGTTTTGCTGGAACTGAACAGTTGTTGCATTTCAGAAAATCACATCTCTGACGGCAATAATTTGCTAGAATTTGAGTTAGTTCTCTGCATTAATAGCAATTCCATTAAAAGTGATTCTGCATATGTATTCAAGCACCTGATTACTTTGTCTTCAAGTACTCATGTCCAGCCATAAATTCAAATACATTTTTCCCCCTAAACAGATTCTTTTCTCTTATCCTTCACATTAGAGTTAGGCCATTGTATTGATTTTTTTAAATTATGCCTATAGATACAGTTGTATTATCTATAACTTTCATTTCAGGAGAGTAAAGGAGGTGTACACTTAAAAACAGTTAAGATGATAAATGTGTATTATGTTTTATGTATTCTTTACCAAAATTTAAAATAAGAACATGAAATGAATGTTTATACTATTCATTTAACCCAGTTCAGTTCAGTTGAGTCGCTCAGTCATGTCCAACTCTTTGCAACCCCATGGACTGCAGCAAGCCAGGCCTCCCTGTCCATCACCAACTCCTGGAGTTTACTCAAACTCATGTCCTTTGAGTTGGTGATGCCATCCAACCATCTCATCCTCTGTCGTCCCCTTCTCCTCTTACCTTCAGTCATTCCCAGCATCAGGGTCTTTTCCAATGAGTTAGTTCTTTGCAGCAGGTGGCCAAAGTACTGGAGCTTCAGCTTCAACATCAGTCCTTCCAATGAATATTCAGGACTGATTTCCTTTAGGATGGACTGGTTGGATCTCCTTGCAATCCAAGGGACTCTCAAGAGTCTTCTCCAACACCACAGTTCAAAAGCATCAATTCTTTGGTTCTCAGTTTCTTTATAGTCCAACTCTCACATCCATACATGACTACTGGGAAAACCATAGCCTTGACTAGATGGACCTTTGTTGGCAAAGTAATGTCTCTGCTTTTTAAAAAGCTGTCTAGGTAGGTCATAGCTTTTCTTCCAAGGAGCAAGCGTCTTTTAATTTCATGCCTGCAGTCACCATCTGCAGTGATTTTGGAGGCTCAGAAAATAAAGTCTGTCACTGTTTCCACTGTTTCCCCATCTATTTCCCATGAAGTGATGGGACTAGATGCCATGATCTTAGTTTTCTGAATGTTGAGTATATCCCAGTATAGTATCCCAGTTGAGTATTTAACCCAGTATATCCCCAAATGCTATCATTTCAACATATAATTGAAATATCAACTTAAGTTAATCAATAGAACAACTGTCAATGAGATATTTTATATATTCTTTCTTATACAAAGTTTTTGAAATCTGTGTATATTTTATTTCTACAGCAACTATCAAGCCAGACTGGCCACACTTCTGGTACTCAATGGCCGCATGTGGTTAGTGGTTACCATACCGGACAGTGAAGTCCTAGATAACAGCTAACACTTGTTGAGCAGACTGTAAGCGCCAGGCACTGCTGTGAACACTTCAGATGGAGTGACTCATTTAATCCTTATAACGGCTCTATGAGACAGACACAATGACTGTCCTCGTTGCGTGTGAGCAAACTGAAGCTCAGAAAGCTTGAGTCACTGGCCCGAGCAGAAAGCTGAATGCAGGCACTCTGGCTCCCGAGCCCTGCCTTAACCAGGGCTGTGGGCACCGCTGTAGGACTTTCCCTTCAGACTCCTTTTCTGACCTGGGGGCATCTGCACTGCCCTGGCAACCTTGGGGCAGCAGGAACCTGGCTGGCCCACCAGGCAGGCTCATCTTCCTGGCCACTCCTGACAAGCATGGCAGAGGCGTGGGCCAGCCCTTCTGAGAAGCAGACAGTTTCCCCTGCAACCTTCTCATTCTTATCTGGATTTCCATGCAGAGAAATGGTGGGTCTGGCAAAGACAGACAAATATCATAGGATATCACTTACACATGGAGTCTAAAATATGATACAAATGAACTTATTTACAAAACAGAAATAGACTCAGGCATAGAAAACAGACTTACGGCTACCAGAGGGAGAGGGGGGGAAGGGATAAATTAGGGGTTTGGGATTAACAGACACACACTGCTGTATATAAAACAGAAAAAAAAGTAGATAAACGACAAAGGTCCTACTATATAGTACAGGGAACTATATTCAATATCTTGTAACAAATTACAGTGGAAAAGAATATGAAAAAATATATCTATGTGAAACTAAATCCGTTTGTACAGCAGCAGCTGTACACCAGAAATTGACACAACATTGTAAATCAACTATTCTTCAATTTAGAGAAACAACAAAAAAAGTAGTGGGTCTGGGCAAATAGGGTCTGAACAAAGCACAGATGGGGCAGAAGACTGTCCCAACTCATGCATCTAATAAAGACTTGCTCCCAAGACCTTGCTGGTGAATTGTCTGCATTCCAATAACTTTTTCTCCTGGGTTTTCGTTAGTAAGGACAGATTTCTTCATTTCCTGGGACTCCCTCAAGATTACACTGACAACTTCCCCATTAATTATCGAATTATGCCCCATCACAAAATGATTACATTTGCTTCCTACCTAAACACCTCCTCTCATTGATGAAAAGTCTCCTTTAAACTAATATGCCTTTAACTTGCTTCATTTCAACACCTCCGTAGAGGCTACTAACGAGCTGACTCCTTGCCCAGCTGGTCCCTCCGCCCTTCCTTCTGTTCTCTGTTCCAAGACCAATTTAGATCTGGCGGAACAGGAAAGGGGAGGACTCACCCTCTGAATGGGAGGCTTGGCTGGAGCCTTCTTGAGGGATGAGGACACTTAGCACACGACCTTGAGCCTTCACCCCCCTCAAGAGGGAGACTCCACTCGCTGCTTCCAGAAACAGGAAAATTGCCTGAGAGTGCAGCCACTGGGGTAAAACGGCCTCCCAGTTTTGACTGAGCAGCTTAATGAGTCAGGTAATTATACCCAGATTCCCTTTACAGGGGCCTCTTAGTATTTATTTAATAAAGAGATGATTCCAGGCTGTGACCTGTGAGGCTGGCGGCTTGATAACCATCTTGCTGGAGGAGTGCCTCCCCTCAGACGTTGTCCTTCTCTGGCAGGGAGATGGGGTGCTTTCAAAGGACCCCTCAGTCCTGCTTTTGAGAAAATCACGTGCCAAGAAACTCCCCTTCTTGGCACTGTCTTCTCTGGGGTGTCAGATGGGCCCCTTCCCTGGAGTTCTCTGAATCAGGTCAGTCTGTTCCTCTGAGTAACCCTGATCTCATTCTGTTGGCAGCAGGCAGCAGCCCAAGGCCCTGCTGCTCACTCATGCCAGAGCCACCGGAAGCAGGAAGAGCTCCCTGAGCTCAGGCTGTGAGCCAGGCTCCATCCTAAGTGCTCCTGACACCTGCTCATACGTCTCTCCCCATTTTACAGATCAGGAAACTGAGACTCACTGGGGTTATGCACACTGCCCAAGGCCATACAACAAATGGAACTGGGAAAGCAAGGATTTGAACCCACATCTCTATGGCTCCAGAGCAGAAGGGCTTAATTCCTGTACCATACCACTTAGTGTTAGCTGGCCAGAGAGAAAATTATCTGGATCATGTTTTTCATGGCCAGAACTTTGGTAGAGTATCTAAGGACATCCATTTTCATCACTGTTGATGGTGCATCATGCTCTTGCTCCCCGACCAGGGACCTGTACTGTAATCATGGTTTCCCTGCCCCATCTCAGTATATGAGACCACGGATGATGGGCTTCTCATCCTGGCCAGACCCGCAGGATGTCTTCCCTGGAAATTTACAAACTGGAATTGAAGACAAGAGGTGCTTTATCCACTCCGGTGGCACCAGCAACTAGGTAGAAGTGAGCTCCAAGTGCCCAGGGGTCATGGTCCAGGCTTGTGTAAAAAGGCAAAGACAATGTTGACAACACATAAAGAGAAAAAATTCCAGTTATATTCAAGCCCCTGATTCAAATTCCTGGGACACAACCCATGTATTTCCTGCAATTCAGCTCTGTAAATCATTAAAGTTCCATCGAAGTTTCTATCACTTGTAATAAAACGTTCTAACAGATCATGCTCTGGTATTTGGTCTACTGTGGACAACAGGGAGCTTCTTAAGGGTTTTCACGTGTGCAGCAGAGAGGCAGCTGTGGCCTGGCAGAGAGGCAGGCGTGGGGAGGGCCACATGGTGAGCAGGAAGACACATGGAACTTCTTGCAACGCAGGCAGCAACTGAGAGATGACTGAGGCAGAATCAAGGTGACCGGGGATGAGGTCAAGAGATACTTAGCTGGGAGAAGTTTTTAGATTTGATGATCGATTAAAATTGAGGAGATGATTTTGGAGATGCCCAAGATGATTCTGAAATGGATGGTGATGCCACTAGCTGAAAGGGAAACACAGGAGGCAGAGTGCACCTGGGGAGGTGAGTGGTGACGTCAGAGGTAACAGGCTTAGCGGTGGAGAGTTGACTGGTGTCCAGATGCCTGTGGCTCTGTTACGCTGCGTGATATGTTCTGGCACCGAGACAAAGGTGTGCTCTGGCAATCACCTGCTGGTCACAGCCTCCGTCCTGACTCACCCATCCTGACCCGGGCAACACACCCCTTTCCATCCGTCTCTCAGTTCCCAGTCATCAAGCGGTTCTGTTTTTGTCCTCACATTACCCTGCAGACTTGTCAGAACTGGTATTGTCTTCCAGAGAACTTGGGCTTTTTTCCGTGGAATTCTGTTCCTCCTGCTGCTCTGTTGAATTGAGCCACCTTGGATAACTCCCTGCCTAGAGTGGTGGAGAAAGATGGCTAGCACTGTTAAAAACAAAGGAATCATGCTGTAGGAAACTGACTCCAGCCAATTTGACTGCTTATAATTATTTGGTGTGTGTGTGTGTGTGTAGGGTATCTATAGCTTACCACAGTTAAAGGGAGCTGAGGGTTATATTGATAAATCTCCTCTACGAGGACTGCCCGGCTAAGGGGTTGATTGCATTGGGTAGGTTGTACTGAAAGCAAGACTCAGACCAAATTCTTCTATACATACAAATATTTACCATTCATAAAACAGGCACTACAAACATGCACAATCTTTTTTCCTAAATTCAATGAAATTTTTGCTCTCTGTCTGACACACACCTTGTACAATGAGACAATATTCTAGTGACAGAATTCATCTGGGCTTCTAGTCAGAATCAGGCAACAGCCTTATCTGTTAAGTGTGGCTCACGGATTAGGTGGAGTCTTAGGCTTGGTGAGCCAGTATGACGGTTGTAAGCCCTTGAATTTGCAAAATTCTTCACCCTGCTCATGTAAGCATAGGGTGCCCATATTGTATTTCTAAATATCCACCATATCTTCTTCAACATTCATGTAATGAATGAAAATTATTTCTAAGTGAACAAACTCTCTACTGAGAATGGAAGATAAAGATTGCTGAGACTCTACCCAGAAATAAACGCATGCATATATGGCCATCTAGTATTTAACAAGGAAGCTAAGAAGACTCAGAGGAGAAAGGAGAGTTGCTCCAGTAAATGATGATGGGAAAACTGGATCTTCACATGCTGAAGAATAGAACTGAATCCCTATCTTACACCACTCACAGAAGTGAATTCAAAATGGATTAAAGACTTGAATATAAGACATGAAACTATGAAACTGATAGAATAAAACACAAGGAGAAAGCTCCTGACGTTGGTCTTGGCAAAGGTTTTTTTGGTTATGACACTAAAAGCACAAATAACCAAAGCAAAAACAACCAAGTGAGACGCCATCAAACTAAAAACTTCATGCACAAAAAAAGGGAAGAATCATCAAGATAAAAAGGAGAGCAGGAGAAAACACTTGCAAACCAAATATGGAACAGGAGAAAATATTTGCAAGCCATCTCTCTGATAAGGTGTTACTATACAAAATATAGAAGGAATTCATACAACTCAATAGCAAAAAAACCAAACACTCCAATTTAAAAATGGGGAAAGGACTTGAATAGACATTTTTCCAAAGAAGATATACAAATGGTCAACAGGTACATGAAAAAATGCTCAGCATCACTAATCACCAGAGAAATGGAAATCAAACCATAACAAGATATCATCTCACACCTATTAGAACGGCTATCATTAAAAGACAGTAGATAACTTTTGGCAAGGGTGTGAAAAAAAAGGGAACCCTTGTACACTGTTGATGGGAATGGAAATTTGTACAGCCACTATGGAAAACAGTACAGGGATACCTTAAAAAATTAAAAATACGACTACCATATGATCTAGCAATCTCCTTTCTGAGTATAAATCCAAAGAAAATGAAAACACCATCTCTAAGAGACATTTGTGCACCCACGGTTATTGCAACATCATTCACAGTAGTCAATACTTGGAAACAACCTAAGTGACCGTATGAAGAAAATGTTATATATATAACATGACATATTATATTGACTATGCTAAAGCCTTTGACTGTGTGGATCTTGACAAACTGTGGAAAAGTCTTTAAAAATGGTAATACCAGACCAGCTTACCTGCCTCCTGAGAAACCTGTATGCAGGTCAAGAAGCAACAGTTAGAACCGGACATGAAACAGCGGAGTGGTTCAGAATTGGGAAAGGAGTGCGTCAAGGCTGTATATCATCACCCTGCTTATTTAACTTATATCCAGAACACCATGTGAAATGCCAGGCTGGGTGAAGCACAAGCTGGAATCAAGATTGCCAGGAGAAATATCAGTAACCTTGGATATACAGATGACACCACCCTAATGGCAGAAAGTGAAGAGGAACTAAAGAGCCTCTTGAAGGTGAAAAAGAAGAGTGAAAAAGCTGGCTTAAAGCTCAACATTCAAAAAACTAAAAGATCATGGCACCTGGTCCCATTACTTCATGGCAAATAGATGGGGAAATTCGCAACATCACTAATCACCAGAGAAATGGAAATCAAACCAGAACAAGATATCAGGAAATAGTTGCTGTGGATCGTGACTACAGTCATGAAAGTAAAAGACACTTGCTCTTTGGAAGAAAAGCTATGACAAACCTAGACAGTGTATTAAAAAGCAGACATATCACTTTGCTGACAAAAGTCCATATACTCATACTCATATGCTATGGTTTTTCCAGCAGTCATGTACAGGTGTGAAAGTTGGACCATTAAGAAGGCTGAACACTGAAGAATTGATGCTTTCAAACTGTTGTATTGGAAAAGACTCTTGAGAGTCCTTTGGACAGCAATGAGCTCAAACCTGTCAGTCCTAAAGAAAATCAACCCTAGATATTCATTGGAAGGACTGATGCTGGAGCTAAAGCTCCAATAATTTGGCCACCTTATGCAAAGACCCAACTCACTGGAAAAGACCCTGATGCTGGGAAAGATTGAGGGGAGGAGGAGAAGGGGGCGACAGAGGATGAGATGGTTGGATGGCATCACAGACTCGATGGACATAAGTTTGAGTGAGCTCTGGCAGATAGTGAAGGACAGGGAAATCTGGCGTGCTACAGTCCATGAGGTCACAGAGAGTCGGACGCATCTAAGAGACTGAACAACAATATATAATATAATGTGTTATAGTAATATCATATAACATTATGTCTTATATACACACAAACATAGATGTATTATATATACACACAAACATACACACACACACACACACACACATTATTTACCCATTAAAAGGGAAGGAAATCTTGCCTTTGCAACAACATGAATAGATCTTGAGGACATTATGCTAAGTGAAGTAAGTCACATACAGAAAGACATATTTAATGTTTTCAGTTATATTGGGAATCTAAAAAAGCCAAACTCATAGAAGTAGAGAATAGAATGGTGGTTGCCAGGGGCTGGGGGTGAGGGAGGTAAGAGATGTTGGTCAAAGGTACAAAACTCTCAGCAATAAGATGAATAAATTCGGAGGATACAATGCACAGTAGGGTGCCTATAATTAATGACATTGTATTAAATATTTGAAAGTTAATAGAGTAGATTTAAAAGTTTATCACCACAAAAAATGGTAATTATATGAGGTGATGAAAGTGTTAACTACCTTTATTGTAGTAATCATTTTGTAATATATACATGTTATCAAATCATCCCACTGCACACCTTATACTTACACATATTATAAATATTTCAATAAAGCTGGAAGGGAAAAAAAGATGGCTGAAGCTCTGGTAGAAGGTACCTCTGGAGTGTGACATCCAATTAGCATCTATAAAAACTTATAAAAACTCTGGAATGTGTAGTCCTGAGCAGGGTACTTCGAATGTTAACAAATTGCTCCTAGAATGTAGATTAAAAATAACACATACATCTCTCTGTCTAGGCTGAAGTATTTGAAATTAAATTGTATGGAATATAAATCATGCCATATACTCACCTCAGAACCTTTGCAGAAGTATCCACTGTGTACAATGACTTCATCACCTTCTCACTGATTTGCCTGGGTAACTCTTACTCAATCTCCAAGATTTAGAATAGCTGTCACCTCCTCCACAAAGCCCTCCCTGATCCTCCCTATCCCTACCAAGGCAGAACTGAATGACTCCCATGTCTCCCATAGCATCTGGGCTAACTTTTCATCACTGAGAATCAACTGGTCTTTCCCTGTCACTTGATGATAATCCGCAGTCGTTTTATCCCTAGTACCAAGCAGAATGCCTGGCCATTAGCACAGGCCCAATTTATTTGTAAAATTGAATTTAGCTCACACAAGAAACCAATTTTCTTCTTCTGTTTCATTGCTTCCCATCCATGCATTTGGAAAAGGAATTACCGGTGATGATTTGTTGGCCAAAGATACATAACTGATGAGAAGGAAATAAATGAGACGCAGTCCTAGATAGACCGTAAGTACGAGAATAATTTGAAAGTGACCAGACATAGAACCATTTTTAGTTTGTTTTACTTTAAACGCTCTGAGTCTTCACAGCGTTTGCGCTTAAGGTGGGCTCTGCAGCTTCTGCTGGCTGATCTCTGATATTTATCCTGAAGAGAGAAAGCAATCAGAAGTCTTATTCACTGAATGCTTTCCTAAAAGTCCTAGTGGAGAGAAGGTCGGTAAGGTGTTCTCTGCAAGACAGAAAGCCTGTCAGGAGACTGCTGACCCCGTTTTATCCAAATACTCAGACTTGGACTTGACATTTGCCCAAGTGCAGCTACACAAATGGTGGTAAAAGGATGCCCCACCTATTCAACCCACGTCTAAGTGGCTAAATGGGGTTTTCAATGGTAGAAAATAGACTTGGCAGAATACATAGATACAGCCCTTTATTCCCAGGGACTCTTTCCCTTTGCAGCTATAGATCTGTAATTTTAAATAAGACCAAGCCTGTATCTCATTGGACATTTTATCTCATTTAAATAGTGAAGAAGGAGAAAGGATGATGTGGAATTTGTACATTCAAAATATGTCAAGTTTACACTCTTGGATATTAAGGAAAATATTGTGAGCAAATGACTATTGCCCCCAGAGGCTCCTGGAAAGGAAATGGAGGCTGGGGAGGGGCGCAACTCCTGTTTCTCTTGCGCATCCCTATCCACAGCTCCGACCTTCTCCCCACCTCAACTCCTTTCCCAAGTCACCACGGAGTCACCCCAGAATCAGCAATCTGGGCAGGAAAACGACGCAGGACAGTTCTAACACAGAGTGGAAAAACTGAGGTTCTGGGAAGGAGATTGGGCAGCAGCCATTGAGGAATCCGGCTGGCCTTCAGGTGGAGGACTGGTCAGGGATGCGTGGCCTGGGGCTCATTATCCTTCCTTGTGGGGAGCAAGGGCTTCTCTGAAGAGCACTTGGATACAAGTTCTTTTAATGCAGGTCATTCTGTGAATAAAATCTGGTGTATCTGTGTTCTTGGCTCTAAAAATTTGTCACTCAGTTGTGTCTCTTTGCAACCCCACAGACGGTAGCCCGTCAGGCTCCTCTGTCCATGGGGATTCTCCAGGCAAGAATACCAGAGGGGGTTGCCATGCCTTCCTCCAGGGGAATCTTCCCAATCCAGGGATCAAACCCAGGTCTCCCGCATTGCAGGTGGATTCTTTACTGTCTGAGCCACCAGGGAAGGAGGCCGGTTTAAACCTGACCTGTGGCCCCCTTCGGCTGTTTGTTGGATACTAGGAGGCTGCCTGACCTCTGTGAACCTCACCTTATCCAGCTACAAACCCTCTTGCAGAACTCTAATAAGAATGAAATGAGGCTTTAAAATTGCTGATATTTATGGAATGCTTACTCTGTACAAAGCACGTGTTGAGATCTACATGAAGGGTGATTCTATAAAACAGATATCATCCTTGTTTCATAGAAGAGGAAACTGAGCTGAGAAAGCTTGACTAACTGGAGCCATACTGCTATCAAACAGAGAAGCTGGCATTCAACGCTGAGTCGTCTAACCCCTGTTACTCTCAACCACTCTGCTCTAAGGGTTCATTGGATGGTTGGCCAAATGTTTTGCACAGTTTGAAACAGAGTGAACTCTCAGAGTAGGATAGCTATGATGTCATAGTGATGATGTTAAAAGAGAGCTGATTTCAAACTGAACTGAGTCTGGAGGCAGACTGTGGAGTGACTTGGTCATTGTTGTGATTCCGCATGTGATGGTCCTGACTTGACAGCCTAGGGATAACCACCCCCTGCCCCTCCGCAGCTCGGTCAGCATTCTTTTTAAGTAGAATCTCACGTATAGCTGGCTCAGGGTTTTTTAAATGTTATCAATCTGTCTTCCATGTCTTCTAGTTCAGTGATAAAGCAGCACCTACTGTCTTAGGTCAGGTTCCTTGGGGGAAAAAAAAAACTCATAGGCAGAAAATTGATAGGCAAGTGCTCTAGGGATCATCAACTATGGGGAATGAAGGCTGAAGGACTGAGCAGAGAAGAGAATCGCACTGCAATGAAGTCCCAACAAAGACCTCAGCCTATCCCACTGGGACCACTGGGGCTAAGATGGCCTGTGGTGGGCAGAAGTCTAGGCTAGTACAAATGTTACTGCCTGGCGGTATACATGTGGCTTCCCAGGGGGCGCTAGTGGTAAAGAACCTGCCAGCCAGTGCAGGAGACACAAGAGACACGGGTTCGATCCCTGGGGCGGGAAGATCCCTGGAGGCAACCCACTCCAGATTCTTCCTGCCTGGAGAATCCCATGGACAGAGGAGCCTGGAGGGCTACAGAGCATGGGGTCACAAAGAGTTGGACACAACTGAAGTGACTTAGCACACAGCACACAATGTACATGCCTTGTGCAATTCCTTCACCTTGAGTACAGGCAGGAGATGTGAATATGGTGGACTGTCACACCCATGGTTAGGCTACTAATCAGTTGACTTGGAGTTATTATAAAGGAAGAGTATCTGGGTGGGCCCTGACCTAATCAGGTGAGGCCCTAAACGGATCTGAGCCCTTCCAGAAGTGGGATTCCAAGCATGAGAGGGAATAAAGGAAGGGTTACATAGCAAGAAGCAGCAGGAAGGCCCTAGAAAGCTGAGAGAATCGTCCCTGGTCAGCCCAGGAAATGGGAGGGCCATCTTAGAGTCACAAGGAACTAGTTCTGCCAACTCCTGATGGAACTTCGAAGAAGACAGTGAAACCTCAGATGAGACCAGAGCCCCGGCTGGCCCCTTGGGTTCAGCCTGGTGAGACCTGAGCAGAAGATCCGGTTGTGCTGTGCTTGAACTTCTGACCTACGAGATGACAAAGGGGTGTGGTTTTTGCTTTATTATTTTAATTAAATTTTTTCTTTTGAGATAATTGTAAATTCATGTTGTAAGAAACAATACAGAGAGATCCTGTGTGTTATTTATCCAGTTTCTCCCAAGGGTAACATCTTGAAAACTTATAGTACAAAATCACAACCAGAATACAGACAATGAGACAGTCAAGACACAGCAACACCATCACCGCAAAGATGCCTCCTGTAGTCCTCTTACAGCCAGTCCCCCTTGCCTCCTGCATCCCCTTCTTCGGTTTATCTTTAACTCTCTGCAGTCACTAGTCCATTCTCTATTTCTATAATTTTGTCATTTCAAGAATGTTGTATGAATGTAGTAATACAATGTGCAACATTTTGGAATTGGATTTTTTCACTTAGCATCATTCCTTGGAGATTCATCCAAGCTGTTGTGTTTACCAATTTCATTCCTTTTTACTGCAAAGTATTCTATGAATGTACGATAGTGTGTTTAGCCATTTATCTGTTAAAGAATATTTTGGTGGTTTACAGTTTGGGGCTGCTACCAGAAAACCTGCTTTGAGCATTCATGTACAGCTTTTTGTTTGAACATGTTTCCATTTCTCTGTGATAAATACCTAGGATTGAAACTCTGGGTTGTACGGTTACTGTATTTTTATTCCCCAACCTTTTTGGCACCAGGGACCAGTTTCCTGGAAGACAATTTTTCCCCAGACTGAGTGAAGGGGATGGTTCAAGCGGTAATGCCGGTGATGTGGGGTGGTAGATGAAGCTGTGTGGCCTGGTTCCTAACAGGCCTCGGACCACTGTGCTTCCATGGACCATGGTGGGTTGGGAACTCCTGATTTAAGGAACAGCCAAATTTTTCTAAAGTAGCTAAACCATTTTGCCTTTCCACTAGCAATGTATGAGTGATCAAGTTTAATGCCATCACAACTGTTGAGATTTTCTGATAGATGGATGGTGATAACTCATTGTGCTTTTAATTTACATTTCCCTGATGGCTAGTGATGTTGAGGCTCTTTTCACAGGGTTATTTACTATCTCTATATCCTCTTCAGTTGGAGAAGGGAAAGGCCACCCACTCCAGTATTCTGGCCTGGAGAATTCCATGGACTATACAGTCCATGGGGTCGCAAAGGGTTGGACACGACTGAGTGACTTTAAATGTAAATGTAAATGTATCCTCTTCAGTAAAATGTCTCTTCATGCCTTTCCCCTCAAATCTAATTGGATTGTTTTTCTTTTATTATTTAGTTTTGAATTTTGAGAGATCTTTACGTATTTTAGATACTAGTCCTTTGTTGGAAAAATGATTTGCAAAAATTTTCTCACTGTCTGAAAATTATCTTTTCATTCTCTAACAGAATATTTGCAAAGCAAATTTTAAAATTTTGATGAAACAATTTTTTTCTTTTATTGGCCATGTTATTGGTGGCAAGTCTAAGAATTCTTTGTTTAGCCTTGGATCCCCCAAATTTTTTCTGAGGTTTTCTTTTCTGAAGTTTCATAGTTTTACATTTTGCATTTAAGGTCATAATCCTTTTAAGTTAATTTTTAAATAAGATGTGAGATTTAGGTTGAGGTTCATTTAAAAAAACAGCCTTCCTCCATTGAACTATTTTTGTAATTTTGTAAAAAAACTAGTTGGGCCTATTTGTGTGAATCTGTTTCTGGATTCTCTATTCTATTGCATTGATTTACGTGTCTATCTCTCTGTAAATATCACAGCTCTGTCTTGAAATCAAATGGGCTGATTCCTTCCGTTGTATTCTTTTACAGTACAATTTTAGCTATTTTAGTTCATCTGCATTTCCAAGTAAATTTTAGAATAATTTTATCTATATCTGGTCCCATCACTTCATGGGAAATAGATGGGGAAACAGTGGAAACAGTGTCAGACTTTATTTTTGGGGCTCCAAAATCACTGCAGATGGTGACTGCAGCCATGAAATTAAAAGACGCTTACTCCTTGGAAGAAAAGTTATGACCAACCTAGATAGCATATTCAAAAGCAGAGACATTACTTTGCCAACAAAGGTCTGTTTAGTCAAGGCTCTGGTTTTTCCAGTGGTCATGTATGGATGTGAGAGTTGGACTGTGAAGAAAGCTGAGTGCTGAAGAACTGATGCTTTTGACCTGTGGTGTTGGAGAAGACTCTTGAGAGTCCCTTGGACTGCAAGGAGATCCAACCAGTCCATTCTAAAGGAGACTGGCCCTGGGATTTCTTTGGAAGGAATGATGCTAAAGCTGAAACTCCAGTACTTTGGCTACCTCATGTGAAGAGTTGACTCATTAGAAAAGACTCTGATGCTGGGAGGGATTGGGGGCAGGAGGAAAAGGGGGTGACAAAGGATGAGATGGTTGGATGGCATCACCGACTAGATGGACATGAGTTTGAGTGAACGACTGAGTGACTGATCTGATCTGATCTGATCTGATAAAAAATCTTACTGGGATTTTGATAAGAATTGCATTAAACCTTCATAGAAATTTGGGAGAATTGACCTCTTAATTATGCTGAACCTTCAAATCCATGAACACACTATGTCTCCATCTATTTAGATCTTTGATTTCTTTCAACATTGTTTTGTTGTTTTTAGCATAGAAGTTCTGTAAATGTTTTGTTAGGTTTACACTTAAGTATTTCCCTTTTTTTTCTTTTTTTTTTGAGTAATTGTAAGTGGCATTGTATTTTGAGCTTTGATGCGCACCTATTCATTGATATATAGAGATACAATTACCTTATTATATACAATTGTGCATATAGAAAACAAATGTATACAATTTTTGTATGTTTGTCTTATATCTTGCAACTTTGCTGGACTCACTCATTTGCTCTAGGAGTTGGGTTGTTTTTGTTTGTTTATTTATAGATTCCATGGAATTTACTACACAGTCAACCGTGTCATTTGCAATTAGGGACAGTTTTATATCCTCCTTTCTGATCTGTATGCATTTTAATTCCTTTTTGTGCTATTCATTTGGTTAGGACTTCCAATACTATACTGAGTAAGAGTAGTGAGAACGAACATCCCTTACCTTGTTCTTAATCTTGGCAGAGAAAGCGTTCAGTCTTTCACCATTAGGTGTAATATTAGCTGCAGGCTAGATACTTTTCAACAAGCTGAGAAAGTTGCCCTCTATTCTTATCTTCTTCTGAGAGTTTTATCATGAATACATGCTCAGTTTTGTTAAAAAATTTTTGCATCAACTGGTAAGACCATGTGGTTTATCTTCTTTAGCTATTAATGTGGTGGATCACAATGATTGATTTTCAAGATTGAACAGCCATGCATTCTTTGAATAAACCTCCTCTGGGAGGGTGAGGAAGACCACTGGGAATGCTTTGTTGAATTTTAAGCTTCTTGAGAACAAATGGTGAGGCGTTCACCAGGCAATTAGGGAGGGAAAGAACTTCCAAGGCGAGGTATTACAGTCACAAAGGCACTGAGGCATGAAACTGGCTTCTTAAAAAAATGCAAATATTTCAGAATGTCTGGAGTGTTGAGACCCAGAGGAAGAATGGCAGGAATGAGGCTAAGCTGTAAGCAGAGCACAGTTCCAAGGCTTTGTAGGCTGTGCTGTGCACAGTGGCCTTTCACTGAAGGTGATAGAAATCACTATGAGGCTGGACGTAGGGAATGGTCCTGTAAAGTTTGCCTTTTGGAAACCCCATGAAAAAGGAACTGGAGGACTGAGCCTGGAGAAGGTGAATCAATAGGAAGAATCCTGGAAAGGAAGGAGGGAGTCTTGCAGCACCACTAACACTGAACGTACCATCTTCCGTCTTCAAATGCTTCTCCTCAGAGCCCCTGACTCTCCTTAGCCACTTGCCCAAGGTCATCTCAGACTCCTTTCTCTCATCTTCTACAACTGATCGGTTGACAGAGCCTCTGTGTCCTCATTTCTTCTGTCCCTTTGCTCTACTCACTGCCACCAATTCAGTAAACCTGTAGTATTCCTTTATGGCTCACTGGCCTCCTATCTGCATTTTCTCCATCTCCAATTCATTCTCCTGGGGTAGGAAATGGCAACCCACTCCAGTGTTCTTGCCTGGAAAATCGTATGGACGGAGGAGCCTGGCGGGCTACAGTCCATGGGGTTGCAAAGAGTAGGACATGACTGAGCACACACACACACAATTCATTCTCTGTCCTTGCCCCTGCTTTCATCTTTGAAATTCTATAGTCAGATCACTTCTTTTTCTCTATAAAAACTTCAGAAAGGCGTTGCTTGGTTTGGATCAAATGGAACAGACTCCTGGCTGCCTGGGGGCATGGACTGGGGTCTTAGGGGAACTGCTTTGGAAGGTATTTAAGAGAAATCTCATGTGAGTTGTCAGGGGCCGCCAGTGTCAAGGGCAGCCTCTACAGGACAGAGCACTGATGCCTGAAAAGATGCCTCTCTTTAGCATGCCTGACCTCCACCAAACTGCTCATTTTCTTCTTGTAGCCTCCCTCTCAAGCAAGCTGGTTCATGACAGGCACACAGAGACACTCAACAGGTACTTAGTGAACTGAACTGAATTGAACATAGTTCAGCCAGCTTCCACTGTTTCCCCATCTATTTCCCATGAAGTGAAGGGATCAGATGCCATGATCTTAGTTTTCTGAATGTTGAGCTTTAAGCCAACTTTTTCACTCTCCTCTTTGATTTTCATCAAGAGGCTTTCTAGTTCCTCTTCACTTTCTGCCACAAGGGTGGTGTCATCTGCATATCTGAGGTTATTGATATTTCTCCTGGCAATCTTGATTCCAGCTTGTGCTTCTTCCAGCCCAGCGTTTCTCATGATGTACTCTGCATAGAAGTTAAATAAGCAGGGTGACAATATACAGCCTTGACGTACTCCTTTTCCTATTTGGAACCAGTCTGTTGTTCCATGTTCAGTTCTAACTGTTGCTTCCTGACCTGCATACAGATTTCTCAAGAGGCAGGTCAGGTGGTCTGATATTCCCATCTCTTTCAGAATTTTCCACAGTTTATTGTGATCCACACAGTCAAAGGCTTTGGCATAGTCAATAAAGCAGAAATAGAATAGAATGTTTTTCTGGAACTCTCTTGCTTTTTCAATGATCCAACAGATGTTGGCAATTTGATCTCTGGTTCCTCTGCCTTTTCTAAAACCAGCTTGAACATCTGGAAGTTTATGGTTCACATATTGCTGCAGCCTGGCTTGGAGAATTTTGAGCATTAATTTACTAGTGTGTGAGATGAGTGCAATTGTGCAGTAGTTTGAGCATTCTTTTATTTTTGGGGGGTGCCAAAATCACTGCAGATGATGACTGCAGCCATGAAATTAAAAGACGCTTACTCCTTGGAAGAAAAGTTATGACCAACCTAGATAGCATATTCAAAAGCAGAAACATTACTTTGCCAACAAAGATCTGTCTAGTCAAGGCTATGGTTTTTCCAATGGTCATGTATGGATGTGAGAGTTGTACTGTGAAGAAAACTGAGTGCCGAAGAATTGATGCTTTTGAACTATGGTGTTGGAGAAGACTCTTGAGAGTCCCTTGGACTGCAAGGAGATCCAACCAGTCCATCCTAAAGGAGATCAGTCCTGGGTGTTCATTGGAAGGACTGATGCTAAAGCTGAAACTCCAATACTTCGGCCACCTCATGCAATGAGTTGACTCATTGGAAAAGACTCTGATGCTGGGAGGGATTGGGGACAGGAGGAGAAGGGGGTGACAGAGGATGAGATGGCTGGATGGCATCACTGACTCGATGGTCATGAGTCTGGGTGAATTCTGGGAGTTGGTGATGGACAGGGAGGCCTGGCGTGCTGCAGTTCATGGGGTCGCAAAGAGTCGGACACAACTGAGAGACTGAACTGTACTGAACTTGGGGGCAGAGATTGAGTTGTCTTTGTGATAAGGGTAGGGGCATGACACTCCAGTCCCTGCCAGTCCAAGGATAGAGAGTATTTACTTAGTAAATGAATGCTAATATTTGGTTACATGCAAAGCCCCCAGGGAGTCATTCTAAGAACACAAACGGACATCCCAGGCTTCAAGTTCCCAGATCCAGTCTATCACCATCCCCAGTCCCCACCATACTCCTGAATGCTCAAGAGGGAATTCTTGGCCTTCCTTCATTATCTTCCTTTCTGAGTCCTCTCTGAGCCTCTTTTATGGCCCTACTCTGCCCAGGCATCCATTCTTGGCATTGTTGCTGCCTGACGCCTCCCTCTTCCTGTCCCAGTCATTTGTTCAAGCTTGTGGTATCTCCACTTATAATAGCTATTAAGGAATTCCTCCCCCGTCCCAACCCTCTCTGCTCTTGAGTACTATCCACTCACCTCTTGACCATGATGACCTTCTGGTCTTGGGTCATCTTATCTTCTATGTCAGGAACAATGGTGGTGGTGTCAACAGTGAGAAGAGTGGCCTCAGTGTGGTCTGAGTGGTTGCAAGGATGTGCTGGAAGCTTGGCTGAAGGACAGGAGGCCTGCACAGTGGAGAATTCTAAGAATTATCTCTGGGAAGGAATACAAAGACACAGTGACAGCTTTTCATGACATCCTATAAAAATCAAGCCTCTGTTAATATTACACCCAGTCTTGTAAGACTGGTGATAGTAAAAGAAGCTTTATGTGGATAAGGTGGCTGGATCTCACAGCCACAACTCCTAGGGCACAGCTGCCTCTTTAATTTCCTGCCCAAGCCCTGCCCACAGTGTGACTCTCTATTCAGTCCCTCCAATTAGACCATATTGGAAAACAGACACCCCTTAACCAGCACATTTAGACTTCAGAGGACCCGGGCTCCCTGGCTGTGTGATCCCATAGCACCAGCAATTCCCATCCTCAAATATTGTAAATGATCACTTGGAGCATTAATAAGCATGAATGGCTGTCACTAGTCTGCCTTCCCTGGTCTGTCTGTATGTCACCGTCCCCATAACCTACATTGTAGCTCAGTGACTGCCACAGATTGATGCTCCACAAACATCTGTTAAGTGAATGAAAGAATGGGTAGATGAATGACTAAATGAATGAATGAATGAATTTGGCTTACAGTTCAAGGATAGCAAAAGAGATAACAGACCCAGAAAGCTAGTTTCAACTAAGGAATCTGGCTTTACACAGTGTAACTTACCCATCTCCAGCTTGTGTTCCTCTCTGGGATTTCCCTGCTTAGCTTCTGGCATATCCCCACACCTTTCCCTTCCCACCTAGTGCACTCCAGCCCAGCTAGACCTCAAGACAGATGTACTGGGCAAGGGGAACAGGAACTCCCTCCATGGTGGATAAGTTGAGTCTGAACCCACCCTCTAAGATTCCAGATTCCTGTATGAAGGCCTACATCTTCTCAGGATGACATGTCTACTCCTTTAGGGGCTGTGTACTTCCTCTAGGTCAGAAGGGTAAAGAGCTTTCCCCTCCCTTGGCAATGTTTATCAGTTTCTCCTAAAGTACTCTATTGAGAATTAGCAAGAAAGCGCAGGTGGTCCATTAACAGTGTCTGCCATGGGTGTGGCCGGGAGGAGAGAGAGTTTCTATGGTACATATTTGCCTATGGCCTCAGCAGGACAACTTGCCTTATACAGCAAAGAAATCTAAGAGCCACATTTAGGAGGATCGTTTCATATGTATCCTTTAAGGAGTTAAGATTTCCCTTTTCAGCCTTCATAGGTACCATTCCCCTACAGAAATTTGTGCTAAGTCACTTCAGTCACGTCCAACTCTTTGGGACCCCATGGACTGTAGCCCGCCAGGCTCCTCTCTCCGTGGGATTCTCAAGGCAAGAATACTGGAGTGGATTGCCGCGCCTTCCTCCAGGGGAATCTTCCCAGGCCAGCGATCAAACCCGAGTCTGTCTCCTGTACTGGCAGGCAGGGTCTTTGCCACTAGCACCACCTGGGAAGCTTGGTGAAGGGCATTTTGTGTGTCCTTTTCTGTTGTGATTTTTTTTTTCTTCTGAGATGTATCAGAAGCTGAAGGAAGCAACTGCAACAGGATAATATTTCTTAAACCCAGTTCTGTCATTATTATTTTTGTAAATTTTATCATTTTATTATGAGCCTTTAATGGGATGCTACTGGGCTTCCCTGATAGATCAGTTGGTAAAGAATCCGCCTGCAATGCAGGAGACCCCAGTTTGATTCCTGAGTCGGGAAGATCCACTGGAGAAGGGAAAGTCTACCCACTCCAGTATTTCTGGGCTTCCCTTGTGGCTCAGCTGGTAAAGAATCTGCCTGCAATGCAGGAGACCTGGGTTCGATCCCTGGGCTGGGAAGATCCTCTGGAGAAGGGAAAGGCTACCCACTGCAGTATTCTGGCCTAGAGAATTCCATGGACTGTATAGTCCACGTGGTCGCAAAGAGTCCGACATGACTGAGCGACTCTCACTTTCATCCTCTTTGGCAAGCATCATCCCTGAGCTCTGTCAATGGTGATGGCTAAACCAGGGACAGGGTACACATGGGGCCTCTTGTCCTCCTTGGGTCTGAACCATACCTTCCGATGGGCCCCAAAGGGAGTCTGGCTCAGCATCTACACCAGTACTCCCAAGACTGAAGCTTTTGTTGGGAAACCAAGAAGCAAGGGCAATTGCTGGGCTCCTTGTTTTGTAAGAATTATCTTCAGAGCACACACCCACTAGGCCTGTGAGTGATGGCAGGCAGGGAAGGGCCTGAGTGGGTTTAGGTGGGTTCTTGGATTGAAGCAACACAAATTTATTGAGCAGAGGAGGAGGAGGACAGTCTTTGTTTCACAAGCCCCTGGCAGTGAGCTACAGAGCCAGAGCAAAAACAACAAAATGTCATGAAGAGCAGAAACCAAAGGTGGGGAGACAAACAGCTGTGCAGATGAGGGGAAGGAGCCGGCAGGAACACGATGGAGAGGTGGCCGAGACTGAGGGTATGTGTCCAGTGAAGTCGAACATTTTCTTTGCAGATTCAAATACCCTGTGAATTTTTTTCTAGTACTTTCTCATATCTCTGGGACCAATATGTGCATGGGGCATGTCTAAAATGGATGTATTTAAAGCAGTTTTTGAAGAAGCAGGTAGAGATAAGCTTCTAACTTTTAAACAGGGGAAGGGAGGGTTTTTTCCCTGACTCAGTAATGTGTCAAAGCAAGCAGCAACACATCCCTTCACTCAGAATATCTCAGCTTACCTTCCTACATTGTCTCCAGCTGTTTCTCAGACTCAGGACTTTTTTTTTTTAATTTCATTTTTATTTCATATTAGAGTGTCTCAGTGGAAACTTTCCTATTTCTTCCCGTGGGGCTTCCCTGGTGGCTCAGATGGTAAAGAATCCTCCTGCAATGCAGGAGACCCGGGTTCAATCCCTGGCTCAGGAAGATCCCCTGGAGAAGGGAATGACAACCCACTCCAGGATTCTTGCCTGGAGCATTCCAGGGACAGAGGAGCCTGACGGGCTGCAGTCCATGGTGTCACAAAGGGTCAGACACGACTGAGCAACTAACACACACACAATATAGCTGATTTCCAATGTTATATTGATTTCAGGTGTACAGCAAAGTTTATAAATACACAAATATTCTTTTTTTCAGGTTCTTTTCCCATATAGGTTATTGCAGAATACTGAGCAGAGTTCCCTGTGCTGTATATTAAGTCCTTGTTGCTTAGGAGTGTTTAATCTTTCCCTTTCTCAGTGGGCAACATATCTGACTTCAAAGTAAAGGACAGCATCCTGTATAATGGGTAACGATCGAATATCTACAAGTGTTTACTTTCCTATTGTTTAAAAAATCCTTTTACTAAGAAGTTTAAGAGACATAAAACTCTGTGGATGATTTAAAAAGCGCACTGATAATGAATAGAGAAGAGAAAGCTCATTGTGCCTCTTCAGTCATCCCACTAGTGTCTGGCACAGAAGGAGATTGTTTTTTTTCACTTTCACTCTTGATATTTCCATTAAATAATGAAATTTATTAATTAATAATTTAATAAACCATGATAACAATAGCAGTATATAATATTTGTAGTGATCATGTAATTTATTATCCAAACTGGGGCTTTTGAGAGTGAAAGGGAGTGCTAATGATCTTTAATCCAGGATAAGATGCTGGGAAAGATTGAGGGCAGGAGGAGAAGGGGACAACAGAGGATGAGATGGTTGGATGGCATCACTGACCCAATGGACATGAGTTTGGGTAAATTCTGGGAGTTGGTGATGGACAGGGAGGCCTGGTGTGCTGCGGTTCATGGGGTCGCAAAGAGCTGGACACGACTGAGTGACTGAACTGAACTGAAGACACTTAATCTTATATCCTGACATCTGTTCACCCTAATAACAGAAATAGCATGGATTCTAGAGTTAGACCCAGACTTCAGTTCCAATTCCCCACGTACTTGCCTGTTATGTGAGTGCAGACATGCTTTTCACCTCAAAAGCCCCTCTTTGTTCATTTGATATTAATCCTTACCTTGCAAGAGTGTTCCAAGGGTTAAGTGGGATAGTATATGTGAAATCAGCTAGCCTGGCACAGGGCTGGCATCCCAAATACAGACATGTTCTTTGCTTCCTAGCAGTATTCCAGGGTTAGTGAGTTTGTCCCTTTCCTCATTTAGTCATGCACTCCTGAGTGAATTGGACAAATGTGTTTTTTTTTTTTGTTCTTTGGCCATGCCACACAGCATGTGGAATGTGGGATCTTAGTTCCCTTACCTGGGATTGAACCCACACCCCCTGCATTGGAAGCATGGAATCTTAACCATTGGATCAACAGGGATATCCCAGACAAGCATGTATTGAACAAAAGGCAACACATCTCCACAGGGGATGTTATGGAAACTTGTGGAGGTAGTATATTTGGTTGTCACTATGACTTTTGGGGCCACTGTTGGCATTGAGCAGGAGGTGTCAAAGACACTAGACATCATGAGATATGCAGAAAACCCTGGACAACAAAGGCTTGTCCTTCAAACTCTCTGGACCTCTTAGTGTCCCAGTGGACATTCGTTTTGGTAAAAAAAAAAAAAAAACTTTATAAATCTGAGCTTAAGACCCATTTTATTTTATACATAAACACACAGCATTTGTCACAGAGTTTCAATATGCATTAGATTTTCCAGGAACGTATCAGCAGTGTAAATTAAGGGAAGGCCTGAAAGATGATGCTGTGAAAGTGCCGCACTCGATATGCCAGCTAATTTGGAAAACTCAGAAGTGCCACAGGACTGGAAAAGGTCAGTTTTCATTCCAATCCCAAAGAAAGGCAATGTCAAAGAATGCTCAGAAACTACCACACAATTGCACTCATCTCACATGCTAGTAAAGTAATGCTCAAAATTCTCCAAGCCAGGCTTCAGCAGTACATGAACTGAGAACTTCCAGATGTTCAAGCTGGTTTTAGAAAAGGCAGAGGAACCAGAGATCAAATTGCCATCATCCGTTGGATCATTGAAAAAGCAAGAGAGTTCCAGAAAAACATTCTATTCTATTTCTGCTTTATTGACTATG